>NC_141627.1:38192049-38503716 GCF_047967505.1 Dipteris shenzhenensis | reverse complement strand
CCAGTGCCATTCTCCATAAACTTTCATGGAGAATGGCACTGGTACCAATCTCCATGTGAGTTTGTGGAGAATGGCGCTCTTTCCAATCTCCACAATCCATGCGATGAATGCACTAAACAATTTCCATGAAAGCATGAATATCACAATAAGGGATATTTTATGGGTAATATTTTGTCTCCACAATCCATGTGAGGAATGGCACTAAACAAATTTCCATGAAAGCATGAATTGCAATAAGGGATAATTTTTGGAAAATTTTTTGGTAGTATTTTGATAATTTTGGTAGTATCATTCTTCTCATGGATTGTAGATTGGCACCATTGCCATTCTCTATGGATTGTGGAGGTTGGCACTAGTGCCATTACTCACATGGATTGTGGAGATTGGCATGTCACTCTGCAAATTCACATGGAGATTGGCACTGGCACCAATCTCCATGTGAATTTGCAGAGAATGGCACTGGCACCAATCTCCACAATCCATGAGAGGAATGTCACTAAACAAAATTTCCGTGAAAGCATGAGTATATTACAATAAGAGATATTTTGGTAAATTTTTTTGCAAATTCCCAATTAATAGGGGATAGTTTGTGGAGAGTGCCAATCTCCACAAACTCACATGGAGATTGGCACCAGTGCCATTCTCCATGTAAAATTGTGGAGAATGGCATTGGGGCCAATCTCCATGTGAGTTTGGCATTTTCAAATCTCAAATTTGCCGTTTAAATTTTTAGATTTGAATTTTAAATTATCAAATTTGAATGTCAAAGTTCAGATTTGAATTTCAAATTTAAAATCAAACTTAAAAATTTAAATTACAAATAAAGTGCTTCATTGAGAACCCTCATGATGTGGAGAATGACACCAATGCCATGGAGAATTGCACATTTCCATGAAGGTACATAATATGCCAAATTTTCCTTTGATTTATCTAAAGTGAACATTATGGTTGTTTGAACTAATTGGATTGTATTTTGTCATGTAGATAGATATACTTTCAAGTCATGCTTGAGTAGGTACATACTAGAACATGGACCACTTGGAACATCAAATTTTCCTATCCCTATCAAGGAAGTGGTTCGGATTAGAAATGTGGCTTTTAAGGTACATGATACATTTGTGTTGAAACCATAGATGATATATGTGCAGGGGCAGAGCTATTTGCAGACTATGAGTTTTGTGGAGAAGGGCAAGAAGCGAGTTTTTTGAGCGAGTTTAGGAGCAAATTTTTTTTGGCAATCAGCATGTTTTGTTCCACCTATTCCACTTATGAGATCTCTCTCTCTCTCTCTCTCTCTCTCACACACACACACACACACACACACACACACACACACACACACACACACACAATATTATTTTTATCTCTTTTCTCTCTTTGACCCTCTATCTTCGTCTATGTCTAACTTTCTCACATCTCTCTCTACCCCCTCTCTCGTGCATGCACTGTTCTCTCTCTCTCTCTCTCTCTCTCTCTCTCTCTCTCACACACACACACACACACACACACACACACACACACACACACAATTCTTTTTGTCTCTTTTCTCTCTTTGCCCTTTTTGTAATCATTGCAACCCTCTATCTCCATCTATGTCTAACTTTTCACATCTCTCTCTACCCCTCTCTCATGCATGCACAATTCTCTCTCTCTCTCTCTCTCTCTCTCTCTCTCTCTCGCTCACACACACACACACACACACACATCCTCAATAGCCTTATATGGTACACAATTTATAAGCACAAATGCCTTGCATTTAATTTTTATAGCTTCCCAATTTCATCCACTTGAGGTTCCAATAGTCTCTCTCTCTCTCTCTCTCTCTCTCTCTCTCTCTCTCTCTCTCTCTCTCTCTCTCTTCTCTTTCTCTCTCTCTCTTTGTGGTATGTATAGACACTCTATCTCCGTCTATGTGTAACTCTATTATATATCTCTCTATCCCCTCTCTCATGCAAGCACTATGGTTCTCTCTCTCTCCCCCCACCTTTTTACCAATTTGTCTTTTTTTCCCACCATTTTGGTTAAAATTTTCAAGTAGCATGGACAAATCACATCAGAGACATAATTTCATGAAACTAACAAGAGAAATGAGATCATTTGATGTGTTCCAATCATTTTGATACCGAACATGACTAAATTTGGATATTTCTAGCAATTCATAACTTTTGCTAGAAATATACAAATTTAGTCATGTTTGGTATCAAAATGATCAAAGCACATCAAATGAGCTCATTTCTCTTGTTAGTTTCATGAAATTCTACATGTAGTGGGATTCTGTGCATGCTAGCTCTCATCTAGAAGCCCTTTTGGGCTAAAAATTTATCTAAAATGGTGGGGAAAAAAGACAAGTTATGATGGTAAAAAAGGAGAGAGAGAGAGAGAGAGAGAGAGAGAGAGAGAGAGAGAGAGAGAAGAGAGAGAGAGAGAGAGAGAGAGAGAGAGAGAGAGAGAGAGAGAGAGAGAGAGAGAGAGGAACACAATGCATGCATGAGAGAGGGGGTAGAGAGAGATGTGACAGAGTTAGACATAGATCAAGATAGAGTATCTATACGTAGGACGAAGAGATAAATAACACACACACACACACACACACACACACACAAAGAGAGAGAGAGAGAGAGAGAGAGAGAGAGAGAGAGAGCAGTGCATGCATGAGAGAGGGGGTAGAGTGAGATGTGAAGAGTAAGACATAGCCAGAGATAGAGGGTTGCAATGAGGACAAGGAGGATGAAGAGAGAAAAGAGATAAAAAGAATTGTGTGTGTGTGTGTGTGCAAAAGAGAAATATATATTAACATCTGCGAGAGGCCTCACGGGCCAATGAGACAAAGTGCAAACCCAAGAAGTACCTCATACAAGCCAGTAAGGGTTGAAGCAAAGGGTTCACTAAGACCCTTGCTGAGAACTGAAAACTGAAAAACTAAAAAACTTAAAGCAAAAGCTTAAATGCTAACATGATCAGCTAGTGAGCAAAGAAAAATACTAGAGTAGCAAAGTAACAGAAGCATGTCAGGCGCTCAGGGCTAGCACTCCTAGTACGTGGTTAGGTTCCATATATCCAGGTAACCTGGTGGCACTCTTGTATCTGTGTCTGTCGAGCTTTCTCACGACATGGGGGAGGGCATGGTTTCCTCGATCTTTGAATCCGATGGGCTACATCAAGGGTGATGCCTCGTCTCTGGTGGTCGTCTCTAAGAAGGGATGAGATAGGCTGAACCTCGATCATGGTACTCTGGGCTCTCTCCGTGTCGTACGTGGAGTGTGTGTGACTTGTCTAACCACATCCTAGTGGATAGTCCTACTACTGATCCATGATGCTCTCATCTCATCAAGCTCCTCTCCCTCAGCTACACTGGCACCAACTGAGTCCGATGCATACAAGTTTGTGACAAAAGTCTGTGATCTATCGATGGTGATCTGTGGCATCAATCCATGCTGCTCTCTAGCCTGTCACATTAGTGTGTCTCTCTGTCAGTGCATCTCAAGCAGGTAGAGCCCAACATAGACCTGATCATGAAAATGTATCAACCATGTGAGTGGATCAAAGCCATGCCCCTCCTGAAAGAGGCAGTGATATCATCCTGGGATCTCATAGTAGGCCGGACATACACATAGAGAATTCTCCTCCATCTCAATCTCCCCCATCTGGCATAGTGTGCAAGTCCTCTGCTCTCTGGGTATGGCTCCAGCTCTCCCTGTCTCAATCCACAGTAGTAGCAGCTGATGTGATGAGACTCGTACCTGACCAATGGTGATCCTCAATGCATGTGAAACTGCCCTGTCCTCAAAATACTGAGGTCTAATGACAAGACCATGCTCTGAGATTCTCAAGAAGTGATCATGGTAGAATTGGAGCTTGGTGGAGAGATCCCCTCCCCCCCAAGCCCTAGATATATGGAGCTGGAGGAGGTCGAACCGTATGATATGGTTGATCTCATCTCGTGGCATCATCTCGGGTGGTGCTTCCAGACTGTACTGAAATGGGGGAAGTCTATCCATCTAAATGCCGTGACTACCAAACCATGAGGATATCCATGCATACCATGCCCTATCAACACCACTCTCTGCTCGTCACCACCTGGAGGACTCAAGTGCTAACCTCAGTAGTCTGATATGGTTGATCTCATCTCGTGGCATCTTGGGTGGTGCTTCCAGACTGTATCGAAAGAGGGGAAGTCTGTCCATCTAAATGCTGTGACTACCAACCATGAGGATATCCATGCGTACCATGCCACATCAACACCACTCTCTGCTAGTCACCTGGAGGACTCAAGTGCTAACCTCAGTAGTCTCCCCTAGGGTAAGGCCCAAACTTTGTGGAGGAATGTCATTGTTTGAAAGATGGCATCAACTTGGAGAGGGGTCATGGGGAACTCTGCTTGTATAACCTGATGGGGGACTGAGGGTTTACTCCAAATTATTTGGGATCCCATGGTCACCTACATTCTCTCAAATCTCTTCCACTTTGTCATGCTGAAATATCACTCCCCCAAAAAGGTGTTGCATACATAGTAATCAGTCCCACTAGCATGTCAAAAAGCCAGCCCTCCTTGAGGGGTCCTAGAAGTGTGCCTGGAAGCATCACCTCTCTAGTCGGCCAGGCCAGAGCACCCCGTACTCGTGTGAGTCATGACGTACCCACATGGATCATTTTGAAACATGGTCCAGTGAACACTATCCCCAAATATGTGTAGGATTGCACTATCTCCATAGGCTCGCCACAGTATGAAAAACTATGATGATGGGATGTACTTGCGAGGTGTTGAAGACCATAACCTTGGTCTTTCCAAGGTTAACTGTCAAGGCTCTCTCCCTGCAGAACATCTCCAGAGCCTCTAGATGTTTCTGCAGCCCCCCTACTGAAGATGGTATGAGGACTATGTCATTGGCATACAACAATATCTGCACCATCAAGTCAGCAAGGAGCGAACCCTCTCCGCCTAGTTGATTGACAAAAGAAGTGATCTCGTCAATATAGAGCCTGAAGAGAGTTGGTGATAGGGGATAGCCTTGCTTAACTTTGATGGTGCTCTCAATTTAGTTTGATAAGCCTCCTTGGGCACGTATCCTCCCTCTGATAGACTCATATAGACTCATGACTCCAAATCATGATATCTGGGAGCCGTAACTCTTGTAACCTCCTGATCAGGTGAGACTGTGTGGGACAGTGTCAAATGCCTTACGAAAATCTATAAAGCAAGTGTAGACATGCTGATGCCTCGACTTTGCCTCCTCAATAATAGCCCTTAGGGTGAAAATGTGATCCAAGGTGGAGTGTTGTCTCTGAAATCATGCCTGCCCAAGTGCCCGCCATTGTTCATGACCCTCTATGTGGTTGTTGATCTCCCTCTCTAGGACTGATCCATATATCTTAGCCAAAGTGTGGCCAATCATAAGAGTATGGTAGTTCCTAGTGTCCATGGGATCACTTTCCTTGTGTATTGGTACTATGGTGGTGGTGCTCCAAGTAGATGGGAAGCCATGGCATATGGCATGATTTAACAACTGTGCTAATATCGGGGTCAGGATCTCTTGCCCATGTGTAAAATGCTCAATTCGTAATCCCTCATGATCTAGTAATCATTGGTTATGAAGCCAAAGAAGGGTAGCTCATACATTTTGTGAATTAGACAGATGAGATGTGGTGGGTGTGGGCATAGAGGACATATTAGGTGGTGCCTGACTTGGGACATCATACAAAGAGCAAGCATATGTGCACCAGACTACGGGATCTGGGATGGGAATGGGTGACTTTCCTTTTGATAGGAGTCCCCATCCCGTGGTAGGATCTCCTTTGCGAAAGGAACTGATCACCTCATTCATCATGTGCATGAGGAAAGCTTGCTTCTTACACCGTGTCACTAGATGTGAGATCCAGTGTGCCTCTAGTGGAGTCAAATGTTCCAGTACTATCTTACGTGTAAGGTGGGCTCTCATCTCTTTGCACTCATCATCAAACCATGGATTTTGGGGCATCTTCCCATCTAGAACACATGCAGATCATGTCTTGGGAAAGGATCTAGCAGCAACATCCTATATCACCGATATAAGAGTGTCTGATGCATGTGCAAGGTCCACCCCATCACCAAGTAGTATTGGAAGCTCATAAGCCAGGTGGCTCACATACATTGGGTCAAGAGCATGGTCAAAATGGATCTGAACGCAAATGGGTGGCCCTCCTCATGGCTGGCATGGCGACCGATATAGAGAAAGTGAGATATGAGTGGTAGGCTCCGAGTGTAGGGGGTGACACAATAAAATCATGTATCCATGGGGCCAGTGCCAATGGACCGAGAAGGTAGTCTACCATAATACTCCCCCCTCCATGTGAGAAATAGGTAAGTTCACCAGATGATGGCCATCTTCGAAGACCGCTATATATGATCAAGTCAGGTATGGCCCCCAGCTCGAGTAAATGTCTCCCATACGATGTCACAAGTGCATTTGCATCTACCGACTACCTCATGATCCCCAACTCTACTGCATCCTTCTCTGGTACTATGAGGGAATCATCATTGAAATCTAACAGGACCACCTGTCTATTCCTAGTACGTGCATTCAAGTCACCAAGGAGGAGAGTGTCCTCGTGTCTGGAGAACTCCTTGATATCATCAATGAATAGTCTCATATGGGTTGTGCCAATGAGTGGTGACTTCTCGTGCATAGGATGATGTGTTTGGGGGAAAGTAACATACTGCAATAAAAGTTAGCTGTGTGTCTGGTAACTGAACCTGAATCCACATGTGTCGTGCATGCTCCGCCTTTCATATCATAGAAAGGAGTGGCCTCAGATGTGATCTGAAAAGAACAGCCACATCTCTGGATCCTCATACCCTATCCCTCCTCAATTCCTTCCTACAGGGAGACTCCCATGTGTATCCTGTCACTGTGGGTAGACCTTTCTCTGGGCTCTCATGTGTCTTGATGTAGAAGATCACATCTCTGTTATGGTATGTCTCCAAGACCCCCCTGGGTCAAACCATAGGGTGCCATTACAATTCCACACTACCATCCTCAATTTGTTTTGCATACTCGCCCCATCGCTCAGACACCATCATGTGCTGTCCCCTTCTCCTGCTGCATCTCGTACTTCTTTTTCTACCCTCTCTCGAATGATCACCCTACCATCTCTGTAAACTGCACATTTCCCCTCTTGTCTTGCAGCCATCACCCGCACCATTCCTTCCCTTCTATGTTCCTGCTAAAGGAGTGTGAGATCTTCATCTAGAAAGATCTTGGTCCCCTTTGGTGTTGCCCGTGTACTCATAAGGGTGGATCTATCTGTGGCTATTCACAACTTTACAGCCAAAGGCCTCATCGATGCATCTGTTTTACCCACTCTCCAAGCTAAGTCAAAAGTGAGGTTTACTCCCATCTTGTCAAAAAGGATTTTGGCATCTGACATGGGGCTATCACCTACTGTTAGGCCTCTAACTAGCACATTCAAACTCTAGCTATCCCGTCGTTTCTCTTCCTTAATTGCTTTAAAAATGAGCTCCCTTTTCTTTGGTGTTGTGTCTTTCTTCAGTACATCTTTCCATGCAAGCATATCAACTTTCCCTTTCGTGATTTGTTGTGTGAACTCGGCGTGTTTCCCTTGACCATTGTTTGCAAAGATGCCATTTCCTTTTTGAGTTGTTCATTATCTGATTTTAGCATATCAATGATCTTGCACTCTTCCTCTAATGTCCCCTTCAGATTCTTGAGCTATTGCATTTTCTCTTTAATGGTGTTCAGCTCCTCGTTGAAAGGTGGCTGAAACTCCCCTTCTTCCCAATGAGCACTTGCCTTCATTTTGTCATTCTCACTTTGAAGGGGATCAACATGGGCTCCCAATGTCTAAAATTTTGAGGTCAAATTACTGTTTTTTCATCCAAAGACGAGTCATGTCCTGCATCATTTTACCTTTCTCACATGTCCATTTGTTTTGCATCTCCTCTTGCCATTTCTTCATTTTTTTCTTGCATTTGGGCTTGAAGGTTTGAGAGCTCATCTTATCTAGCATCTATTAGCTTCTTCCATAGGCCTTCAATTTTTGTGTCTTGCATCTTGCATATTTCGTTGATTGTTGATATGCAAGTCTTGGCATTCGGGTCTTCTATTTTCTCTGCCTTCGTCTAGATGAGGCTATACTTCCGGTCCCTTGTTTTTTGGTCGGGTGAGCTCTCCTTTGTCCCCATAGTGTCACCACTTCTTGACCTGATAGTCTTCAGATAGTCTCCTTGGCATAGATTATGAGGGATGAGGGGGGGAGCTGGATACCAAGCTCAACCTTGGTTTTTTGTAGCTCAAGGCTACTTCGCAAGTAGCAAGCACTGTTATGGGCCTCCGTGGTAGCGAGCAATGGTGGGCAATGGTGCAACAATGGCTCAACAGGTAGTAGCAATGGTGGGGTAGGGCAGATGTGTAGCAATGGTGATGAGGAAGGGAGAAAGCAAGCGAGAGCGGGGAAGGGAGCAAGCAAGTGGTGTGGGGAATGGAGCAGCGTGATAGTGTGGGTGTGTGTGTACAAGTAGCAGTGCAGGTAGCAACAAAAGAGGAGTAGATAGGGAAGAGGCATGAGCAGGTAGGCTGGTTGGGCAAACAGGCTAAGCAAGGCTAGAGAGGTGGGTAGCTGAGGCATTGTGGGGAGTTAGAGCATGGCGGGGAGCTGGAGTTGGAGCGTGATGCAGCAGGGTAGCAGGGCATGATGCGATGTGGTGAGGAGGAGCAATAGGGTAGGGAGGAGCTCCAAGGTAGGGAGGGAGAGAGCAGCATGGAGAGAGAGAGAGAGAGAGAGAGAGAGAGAGAGAGAGAGAGAGGGGGGTCATATGTCGAATAGGCGGAACAAAACATGTTGGTTGCCAAAAGAACTCGCTCCTCGCACACACTCGAGTTTTGAAAATGATACTCTACTTTTTCATACATTCAATATTAGTCCAAACAATTTTTTTCTTACTAGTTGTGCACTCCTGTGCTTAATTTTTGTGGATGATGTTGATTAAATAATGTACCAAGATGGTAAAGGCAATGTTACATTTTCCATAGCCCCCTGGATGGGATGGCACTGGTGCTATTTTTCTCAGTAGGACTATAAAGTTAAAAATGTGTAATAGAAGTTTTAATTCAAGGTTTCCAATTATGCATTCGCGAATTGTTAAGAATATATGTGATGGAAGGTCACGACGTGATGGAAAGTCATGATGTTAATAAGGGTCATGACATGATGGAAGGACACGTAAATAAGAATGGGAGATTCATTGTAGCTTTTTATATTTTGAAATTAATATGCTCACAATAAATCAAGTACCAATAATTTAAGAGTTACTAAGGTGTCAATAAACACCACCAAGGTTCATGGATGATGCTCACTCCATATATGAACACCACTTAGTCTATTGGTCATGATGGTTTTATGAATAATACTTATAAAAACCATATGAACACACTTAGTCTAAGGGTCATGATGGTTTAGATATTGAAAAGAAATCAAATCTCATAATAATGTAAATTGAAAGCTATAGTTATAATTAACATGTTTATGAACACCACTTAGTCTAAGGTTCACGAGATGATTCTCACTCAATTGAGTTTGGAAGTTGATACTTATGTGAATGAGAATGTATTTTCTAAATTCATGGTTCTATTTATCAAGTGAACATAGTTGATATTTCATACTTTTGTGAATGAGAATGTAATTTTTTTCCCCTATTTCTCTTGTTTTTTCGTGGGAGAAAGGCTATAATTTCTCCAAATACTATCAAGCTAGAAATTGGGATTTTCCCAAGTTATCTAATATAGTCTTATTCCTTATAATGTCTTTTGCATCATGATTGGCTAATAGATACTTGGCAACAAGTAGATGATGGTTGATATGTAATAGCTAGGTATAGACTAGTAGAGCTAGATGGTAAGCCATAGGTAAGTGGTGATTGGTAGTAATTGGGTGGTAAGGAGTAGTTACATGGTGACTACTAACTAGTTGGTGGTTTGGAAGTGGTATCTAGTGTGACATCCCCACTAACATCATTAGCACCCAATAGTGGGTGTAGACCATGATATAAACATATGCTCTCACACATACACTCCACATAGCCACACATACTTGAGCATCCATTTATACAAAGTCTTCGTAATGAGTTTCTATCGGCACTCCAGAGGTGAAGGACAGCTCAATCATAAGGTAAAACAATGTTGGCAAATGTTAGGAAACAATGTTAGCAAACAAAATGGCTCATGTGGAGGTAAGCCTATTTGTAAGTTTCTTCTAGGTGTTGTTGAAAATATAAATTTAGCAATAATTATTGTAATAATGTTAGGCTTGAGTGTAAGTTAGTATTCCATCTATTTGCTAGTGGTATGATCCAATACATGCCTAGTACAATAGAAATGGGAAACCATATGAAAAATAATGAAGAAAGTGAGCATGTATTCAGTTATAACAAAAAAGGAGAAGAGAGGTGGCTAGATGTCAGAGTGCAAAGAAAACTTTATTGTCCCTTATGGTTAGATTTCTATCTAGGCAAATTCCCAACAAGTTAAAGGTCATAGTATGAGCATCTTGTGCAAGATTCACTTTTGCATGGTGTAGAGGATGACATGAATGCTAGGGAGATGGCCACAACACCATTCACCATATGTCCTAGGGAAATTCAGTGTAGCCTATGGCTTTATTGAAGAAGAAGGCCAATTGGGTAGCCAATCTAGACAAACAATTGTCAATAGCAAGTTTGGACTAAGCGAAGAAAGGAATCTTTTGACTATAGGAAGGGCAAGGTGATTAGTCCAAGTACAATTGTTGACTCTTTTATTATAAGTGTTGATGTGGTAGCAATGGAGAGGTTGAATGACATTGAGCTATCAAAGATTTCAAGCGGTTGCATGAGGAGCATTGTTGTCTCTCTTTTACCCAAATGCAGGTTCCGAGGGTGTTGGTCACCTACAGTCCTGTCATTGCTCATTGTAGCATAAGTGTTCGCAAGTGTAGCATAGGTCCTTGGGTCATGTTCCGATGAGAGGTGTAGGCTAAAGCGTGGAAAGTAGATCTCATGCACGTGTGAATGAGAAAGAGAGTTTGATCATAACGATGGATGGAGGCTCTCGCCTCCATGGGAGTTCAAGGGTTTAGAAGGGGATTTCAGGGTTTGAAAGGGGGATGGGTTGAGAGAGCTAACTAGGAGTTCCACGGTTCAGAGGGGGTTGCAGGGTTTAGGAGGAGTCCAAGGCTAAGGAGTGGAGAGCTAGTCTCCTTCGCAGATTCGAGGTGTAAGGGTTGAGGAGGAGGGACAAGGAAGGAGGAGGAAGAGAAGGGAGGAGGACAGAGGAGGAGGGAGGAGGAGGAGATGGAGGAGAAGGATAAGGGAGGAGGAGGAGGAGAAGGGAGGAAGGAGGAGGGAGGAGGAGGAGGAGGGAGTACAAGGGTAGAGAGTGCAAGGAGGGAGGAGGGAGGAGGAGAGAGGAGGAGGAGAAGGGAGGAGGAGGAGGAGAAGGGAGGAGGAGGGAGGAGGAGAAGGGAGAAGGAGATGGGGGGAGGAGGAGGGAGGAGGAGGAGGAGGAGAAAGGAGGAGGAGGAAGGAGGAGGATGTAAAGAATGAGGGAGAGAGATAGGAGACTCAAGTGTAGCTTTCTTCACAACACACAAAAGAGAGAGGACACAAGGTTGGAGGGTGAAGCCTTTCTTCACTTTTGCACACAACCACAATACAATAGAAGAGGGAAATACCCTATATGTCAAAACCTAGAATACGTGGTTCATATGTGAACCCAAACCAAAAACATTCGTGGTAGTCTAACTACACCACGAGTACAACTAACATAGGCGGTGACATAAATGATAGTCATCCAGGAGATATATCGGGGGTAGTAGAGCTTGATATCTCAACACTCCCCCTCAAGCTCAAATCCATCTCACGTACACCAAGCAAGCTCCTAAATCTGCGAAGCTTCTCGGTACCCAATGCCTTCGTAAAAATATCAGCCACCTGCTCCTCAGTGCTGACATAGACAAGATCAATCTCACCAGCTAGAACCTTCTCTCTCACAAAGTGATAATGCACCTCAATGTGCTTCGTTCTAGCATGATAAACTGGGTTATTAGCAAGCATGATGCTGCTAATGTTGTCACAATGAATGACAACTGCTGCATGAACTAACTGTCCCATATCTGCAAGTAGCTTCCGTAACCAAGCTACCTCACATGCAGCCATTGCTGCACCCCTGTACTCAGCCTCTGTGCTCGACAAGGCAACTGTTGGCTGCTTCTTGCTGCTCCAACTGATGGCACCACTCCCAAGGGAAAACATAAAACCACTAGTAGATCTCCTGTCTGCCAGCCCAATCAGCATCTGTGTATCCATGTACCTGTAATGCACACCCAGCTTGATAAAACAGTCCATAATGCAATGTGGACTTCACATACCGCAGTATGCGCCTAGCCGCATCCAAATGTGGCTTCCTCGGTGCCTGCATAAACTGACTCACCAGCCCCACAGCATAGCTCAAATCTGGTCTGGTTATAGTCATGTAAATCAAGCTACCTACTATGCGCCTGTACATAGTAATATCTTCAAGAAGCTCACCTGTCTCTGCATTGAGCTTCACATTCTGCTCCAATGGAACAGAGATAGGCTTACAGCCTGTCATCCCATATTTGGACAGCATGTCCAAACCATATTGCCTTTGCAACAGCCATATCCCACTCGGGGATCTAATAACCTCAATGCCCAAGAAGTAACGCAGCTCTCCCAAATCTTTCATCTCAAATTTCTGCTTCAACAGCAGCTTCACTTCATTAATGTCTGCATCACTATCACCTGTAATAATCAAGTCATCAACATAGATGACTACAAGCACAATCCCTCTATTTGTCCTTTTCACATAAAGTGAAAAATCTGAATTGGAAATCTGAAATCCAATAGTGACAAGATATTGCCCTATCTTGTCTGACCATGCCCTCGGCGCCTGTTTTAAGCCATACAAGGCTTTGCGCAACCTGCATACAAAATCGGGGTGTGAGTTATCCTCATAACCTTCTGGCTGCATCATATAAACCTCTTCCTGCAAATCACCATGCAAGAAGGCATTTTTCACATCCATCTGATGCAAAGACCATCCCTTTGCAGCAGCCATAGCAATTACTGCTCTCACGGTTGCCATCCTTGCAACTGGGCTGAAAGTTTCCTCATAGTCAATTCCATATGTCTGTGCAAAACCTTTGGCAACCAATCTTGCCTTGTACCTACTAACAGACCCATCAGCATTGTGCTTTACTTTGTAAACCCACTTGCAGCCAATAGCCTTCTTATCATGAGGCAAAGGCATCAAATCCCAAGTGTGGTTTGCATCCAAGGCAGCCATCTCTTCATCCATAGCTGCTTCCCAATTTTTATGCCCTGCTGCATCCTCAAAACATGTGGGCTCTGGCTCCTCTAGAACCTTGACCATATAAGCATAGTGATGTGCTGTATACCCATCATATCTCAGCCTGTCAACTGGATACTTAATACGAGTGGACCTCCGTACAACTGGATCAGTTGCAGGCGTCTTTAAATCATGCCTGCTTTTCCTTGCACCAGGTGTAGGCACTAATTTTGACTCATCGATTGCATATTTTTTGTCATTATCGGGCTACGAAGGTCGAAATCAAATGTGCATTTAAAAGTCAAAGGCACTCACTTAAATGATACACTTAAACATTATGCATGCACATCAAATCTAGACAAAGACGAGCCCCTGCATACTTTTACGAGTTTTCTTCAGCCCTCGATGCTCTTCAAGAATTCAACCTCTCACCATCAACAAGCAGCATGGAGGACATAATAATTGAAGAAGAAATAAGTAGCGACAATCAAAATCCTTCAGAACACCTTCAAGAACAACGCAACCGCAACAACAACAATGGTAGATGATACTTTGGTAAATTGGAAAAAGTACAATAGATGAGGGAACCCTGCCAGATTCCTTCAACTCTTCGACGCAGCATGTTGTGCTGGAGGTGACCACTAGAATTTGTAATACCCAGTCTACGCATAGCAGTACAAGAACATATGGGAGATCATGCATCACTGAAAGAAAGACTCTACCAATTAGAGAAGCATACAAAGACCAGATTAGTTGCCTACCATGCATGACAACAATAGAAAAACGAAGAAGGAAGGCATGGTTTGATAGAAACTCAAAGACAAAGACATAAAGGAAGGTGACCTGGTTATGTTGTACAATACCAAAGTCCATAAGGGCAAGCTCAAATTTCTAGGTCAAGGACCTTATAGAGTCAAAAAAATGAATCCCATCAAAGCTGTGCTGCTAGAAACACTAGATGGAGTCCAGTTCACAACAATAATAAATGGGATCCGATTGAAGCGCTACTACATCAACATGCAAGCCATCCTCGACAATAATGAAGATTTGGGGGCTCGAGTCTTCCATAGTTAGGGCTAGATTGTATCATGAGTAGTCACTAGCTCAGAGGTGATGACTGAGTCCTAGCTGCCCTATGATTCCCTTAGCAGATTAAGCATATAGGAGGAATGCCCACCTCACTAGTCATGCATAGCGCACCCACATGGCACCCTCATCACAAAAAGAGTAAATTGCATTAGCCACTCACAAAAGAAACACACACTCTTAGCACATGGCACTATATTGGCAACTGTCAAACTGGGACCTGATTCATGTGTGCAATGCCAGCATGAAGACAGTCCAATAAGATGGGAAAAAGGCCTACAATGCCATTGACAAAGCAACACTATGCCAAATGGCCCAAGCCTCCAACCTCAACAACCCTCCTCAAATCACCAACTTGAAGAAGGACACGGTCCATAATTATTGACCCAGAGGTCAGCACCAAAAAGACCATGGCTCGTGGTTTTGGATAGTGATACTGATGAGCAAATAAATACAACATGCCAAGAAGAAATGCCATAGAATGAAGGGATCCTAGAGGCAAGATAAATTGAGGCAGAGCAATTGACTATGCAAAATGCATGTGCAGAACACCTTGATGACCAGACCAACAAAGAGCTAACAATAGATGGAACAATACAGCTTGTATGGCCATGAGTCTCAACGTTCGCCATGCCACCTGATGCTTACAACTTCTTGTAGTCAAAGGGACTAGGTAGTCTTTTTGAGAAGCTAAAATCCTTCTTACCAACACCTGCTATAACAGAATACATTTGTCAATTCATAACATCAGATTAAGGCAGAGAGTTGGAGAAAGATAAGTATGGCATAGTAACATATAAAGAAAAGCCCTTACATATCTACCTCAGTAGATCCACTATGTAGGAGGATTTATCATTTTTAGAGGCACAAGAAGAATATCCAAAGAAACATTTGGATGCAAGATTCTCTAAAATTTAGGATTTATTCCCACCTAACACAAAGTCACAAAGCGAGGAATACGCCATGATATGATTTTGGATCCCATATGCAAAGAGGTAGCTAAGTTTTTGGCTGACATTTTCAATCATACAGGAGTGAGAAACAACTATATGTTAGTAAAAACTCTTACACTCCTTTGTAGAGCAAAACTACAAGACTGGGCTCAACACATATCCTTGCTGCTAACCAATTATGTATCCACTACACATAATGGCAAAAGCTACATTGCCCATCTATTGGCCATAATAATTGGGTTTACAATAGAGCAAGAGGATGACTCTACACCCCTCTCAACACAAGATATAGAGTCCTTTAAAACATTGATATTATCGCTAGAATGGGAATTAGACCCTCGTTGAGGTGTTCATCCTCTTGGAGGAAGGCAGAGGGGGTCACATAGAAAAAATGTGACTATCAAGTGCATTATTTTCAAATCCATGAGGGAAGAAATTCACAGACAAGGTATTTAACAAGATGAACTTCATTCACTAGGCCTGCCCTAGACTCCAAAATAAGGGCAAATCTGAGAGGAAGGAGAGAAGAGCTGTGATGATGAACCAAAACCCCAGAGGCTTCCAAGTTGGGACGTCTCTGATGTGCTCATTTTGCATCCATTATATCTTGAGATTGAGTTACTTGTTCTTCATCCCTTGTTGCAAGCAAAAACATCAAGCAGTAACAACAACTTTGCAACACATTCTTCATTAGTAGCTCAACAGTCAACTGGGATCCTTTGCTTCTCCAAGCCATCTCAAAAGTGAGCCAGCTCATGGATTTGATTACTTGTTCCCACAATGCCTTCCTTTCTCTATCTGCTGCTGTTACTTGTATTCTTGGACAAAGTTGGGGCTGGAATAATCAAAGTGTTTCTATGCTTGCAACCATTAGGAGTCTCTTCTTTGAGTTCCTTAGCCTTTGAAGCATCCCAATGAAACTTGCCTACGGATGAGAAATTGGATATCAACTTTGTCAATGCCCATCCTATGATTGGGGCCTTAGGCTCTCGATCTCCTTGCTTTCCATTCTGTAGAAGACAGTTGTGTTAAAAAAGATGAAGGGTTTTGGCCATTTCTGTCGATGGGCAAATTCTGTTGCCTTTTTGTTGTGGCCATTTCCATAAGAATCTGTTCCAACTCCATCGATGACCAAATCGTTAGTATGACTGATTCCTTTGACTGACCTAAAGCACTACTGGATGATACCTAGGCTCCGATCTTGCTGCACCTCATCTTGAGACCACCTCTCAAATCGAGCTATGGGGAAAAGCCATCAGAGCTTGTATCTTTAGAGGAGCCATCCTTCTATCCTTTAGTAGACCCATCACATGAGGCCCTCTCATCAGTGGAGGCATTGTGTAATACTACTCAGTATGCTACCATTGAGACACCATTCTCATATGACACTACTGCTACAAAGCCATGGCATTGAACACCATAACACAATCGTCGGAACACAAATAGTAGGCCTTCCATGGATCTGGAGAAACATAGAAGCATCATGCCTTGCATGTATCTCGCGGGAGGAAGAGAGAAATAATTAGCAGAAAATGGCAGAGAACACCATGAATTTCACTCCACAAGGAAACCAACCAATGGAAATCCTAGAATTTATAATTCTATAAATTAGGAAAGTTTCCTTTTAAAAAATCGCTAACCTTTACTAAAGCCTACCCCTAGGGTAGGCCAAAAATAGGCATTGAGCACATATGATATAAGGGGGGCACGTAAATGGAAGGTGAAGAATTGGGAGAAAACATGCACAGGCCAAATGAACAACGCGCCTTGGATGTCAACCTATAATGCAATAATCTCCTATGCCTAAGCGAGATATTATGTGCCATGAATATAGGGACTACATGTAAGGGCTGTAGGTCCACAACTCCTAAAACCTAGATGGAGGCAAGAGAGAGGCATGGATAGGAAACCAATTGGACCTTGCATGCTGAATTAAAAATTAATTGTATAAGTAATGATTGGTGGCCGCCTTGTGATGATCGTAGTTGCATAGGCATAGGAAAAACCCATTAGTGTACAATTAGCTTCATTTGTATGATATTATATAAATACCATGGAAAAGGAAACTTAATGAAAATCAAGCCAAACTAATTAGCTCATATTAATTTTATAACTCTAGTGATACAATCCTTCTGAACCTTCTCGGGATGTTTGGAGATGAAATCTCAACTGTGACCATCAGAAACGTCATATGAGTATCTTAGAATGTTTTGGTGCATTGTTATTGTGAAGATTGGGGACCTTTACAAGGCTCCTGCACTTTCAAAAACTCAAACTAGCTCTAAACCACCTTGACTAAGGATCGGCCCGTTGCATGTAAATGAGGTAAAAAAGATCACATGTGGACTATTAAAAGCGTGTAAAAATGGGTATTGACAAATTGAGTAGCTAATAACCTCTTAAAGGAACTAACCCCTTGGCTATAATGGACAAAATGTGGCGAGTTTGAATCTCAACAAATCAATACATTTGGCATGTAGGGAGTATAGTATGTGATGGTTTGAGGTCAAACCAACGTCCAAACCAACGTCCGAGACAGGCTTCGTGGACAGAAAACGTATCTTCATGTAGCTTTGTCCGTCATCTCAACAGCCCAAAGCTTCCTCATTTGATTTTTTATAGCGGATGTCAGTCTGACGTCCTCGTTTGATTTTCTAGAGGGGATTTCATGAGTGTGCATCGTCAAACGCTCCACACTACTGCTCCATCACAATGCCATTCCTTTGTCCGTAAGAAAAAGCTGCGAGCTATGAGTCGTGAACTGTCGTCCACTATGAGTTTACTCAATTTCACATCGCCAATGCAAGCCTTTCTCATGCGAGACATCCATAGTTTAAACCTTTCGAGACGAGAGCGACAAACGCTCTCTTTACCGCCCCTCTGCAACACCCCTCGTGATAAGACGCTTTTCTTTCGCTCCACAGAAGAAAGCACGAGGCAGTGAGCCGGCAGGCCTTTTGAAGATGAAAGAAGCAGACATTATCCTTTCTTTCGACACAGGCACAATCGACACGTCCCTCAATCCGTTTAACTTATCAACTTTCCAGTACCAAGTCAGACGGTAGAACCCAACACCTGCCAGATTCTGCTCGAATCCAGTCCAGTTATCAATATAAAAAGAGTTTGACGTCTTCTCTGAAGCATTAAGAATTACTTTTTCTCGTTATCAAAACAAGGGCTCTTCGAAGCATATGTAGTTTCTGTCAGGTTCTTCCGAGACATGGGAATGTTTCCTTGGTATGTCTTCCCTCTTGGTTCACACATTAGGCAAAAGAGGTTGAAAGTAGGCATAGGCTTGTACATAAAGCATTGGGTATTTTCAGTGATATTCAAAATTTTATGAAGTGATTTTACTTGGAGGACTACGAATTGATACATCTAAATATCTATCTTGATATGCTAGGACCACTTATTAACACGTCTAATAGAAGTGTCCCGACAAGCATTTTTTAGCATATTAACATGCTTTTACCCAAATTGTCTAAGCAATATAGCGTCCTAAATTTGAAAATGTTTCATACCCTTTATTTTTAATCATTGGTTCTTATTGCTTTTACCCAAATTGTCTAAGCAATATAGCATCCTAAATGTTTCATACCCTTTACTTTTAATCATTGGTTCTTATTGTCCATGTTTTTTATGGGTATAAGATACTATTCTATACTTTCATGATTTGAGCATATCATTAACTACTTTGTTAAATCAAATGCTGTGTTATTACAAACTCACTACTAATTATTTTAGTTACAATTACTCTAAAAGTCATGTTCATTGATTGTAAAAAAGTTCTAAAATATCAATGCCATATGTTTCTATAAATAAACAAACAAATAAATAAATACATATATAGCAACAGATTATGTAACTTTGCTAATCATAATAAATCTCACTTGACACCTAATGAATATTTCTTGCAAAAATTGTGCACTAGGAGAGATATGTCATGAGTTGAACACTTAGCAATGCCTTCTATAGAAGTATCGACTATTTAAATGAAAAATGAATGCTATTTGCAAGTTTAATCAACATAACTTAAAAGAAGAAAATAAACACATCCTTCCATGTTTATTGGAAGCACAATTATGGCCTTGAGTCTAAAAAACATTACAAAATTATGTTTACCAAGCATGTGTACTAAACATGTGCCTTCACTTTCAGGGCTTAAAGCAACATAATCTAGATATTTTTGTGGTGTCACACATTTTGATGTAGGTATGGATCTACAATAGTGAATGATGGGAAATTGTATCATTAAATCAATTGTGCTTCCTTTTTGTAAGAATCAACAAATTTCAAAATCTAGACATGATTTTGTGCTTGGACACCACACAATATCTTGATATATGTATGTATTACATACCACTTGAATGACATTGAGTGCATTTATTACATGCCACTTGAATGACACTGAGTGCATTGTTAGAAAACTTGTTATCTACATTCCTTTTTCAAACATAATATAGACTCTAATACTCTTTTATGATATCATACAATAAAGTAACTCAATAACCAAGTAACCACTTTAGGAGGCTAATAATCATTCTTGAGAGTGGCTTTGGTTGCTATCCAAATTAAGAGTATTCATCATTTTGTTCAACATCCCACGATGGCCAATGGGTTTGACCAATTTCCAATGACATCACTAGGAATATTTATGTTAAGGTGTTCAAGACAATGTGACTAGATCTAATTTGAAATGTTACACAACCTATCATTATGTAAAAGGAATTATAGCAAGTGCAAGAAACCATGTGTTCTAAAGTCCCATAAACTTGAAATTTCACAACCCCCATGCACACCTTCTTTAAGTGCACATATTTTGATGTGTTGTGTCGATTCTAAGAAGCTCCCATCCAAGATGGCATACCAAGGAAATCTCTTCAAATAGAACAATCATGCAACATAAACTCATCAATATTTAATGATGCACTTCATGTGATTACTAAGACTATAACACCAACAAACACATAAGAATTACCCAACACTTGGCTTTGATACCACAATATTAAAAATAGAGGTAAGAGAATGTGAGAGAATGCAACTAAAGCAAGAGGAAATGAAAGTGCAAACAAAAAAGTGAGAGGATAAAGCACTGTGTGGAAGGCGGTGCTAAAAAACATAGAGCATCATTTCATATTTGAGGCATGGCACAATCATCTCCAACTGGGCAAATTGAAGGGGTGTCGTTTGAAATTACAATTGACAATTATTTTTTGCACGTATCCCCCTACAAACCAAGAAGAAGCTAGATTGGCACAATAATGGTATGAAAAATGTCAAATCCACTACATAGACTTCAGATACAACAATATCAAAAGGCAACTAGCTGAAAAAAAAGATAGAAATGACTTTAAAGCTAACTTCTTCTCAACTCCTTTGAATTGGCTAAAAATGAAGACCTATGTTAAAAGTCACCTACAATTTAAGAAAGGAGGGAGCCAAGCTGATGTGGGTGAGGAAGGTCAATCTAAAACAAGTAATGCTAGTGTGATCAGAGGTCATGCATCAAAACGCATTGCTAGGGTCATTTCTTCTGAGCTAAGAAGATAATCTAGAGAAGAGCAAATATGCTTGTATCTATCCAAATCAAAGCATTGTTGAATTTATGAGAAGAGTTTGAAGAGCTGAACTAGATCAAGAATTTTAAAAAAAAAAGGAAAAGAAAATTTTTAATGATTAACAATTATCTAGCTCCTTTGATATATCCTTTGTTGTAGACCATAGAATCATCGCTCATATTAGACATGTTGTGCTTGGATAGAAGATATCAGTCCCCAAAAGATGCATCAACAAAGATGAGAACCCCCCTACTTGAACAAAACTTACACCTATTGATAGACCATACAATATCCCAAAAGAAATATGGTTTATCAATAACCTATTGCTACACCATGCAATATGCTAAAAGAAATATATGTAAGGCAATGACATTATGTAAAACCTAAAAAGTGTCACTCTATGTTTATGAAAATGGACAAACACCAAGCATGAAGTCATCAAGACCTTTTTGGATCCAAACACCTGATGCATAGAAGGAGGAATATACAGGATTTTACCCAAGGAACTAACATGAAAAAATCATCTATGCTAGTTAGTTATACTGATTGAGAAATCCTCTAGCAAGTGGAAAGTGTTATTCACCAAACTCTAGCACTATCAACAAGATGTTAAAACATTATGAAATAATTGTATTAAATTGAACAATACTAAGTTATATGGCAAAAACTTTAGCACTAGAAGTTCGAAACAAAAATCCTTCTCAGTCTTAAGATGCTTTGGGACATTATGAATGCATATTGCATGTCCTACATTTAACATGGATGATCTGAATGAGGAATGAGATCAGAAAGATGAACAAGATTTATACATGATCAAGGCCAGTATAAGGGTCAACATTTGCTTGGGTCTAGCCAATCGTGAAACTATTTTTAGGGCTGGTGATACTTTGAATTTAAGGCGGACTCATGCACTCGTTAAAAAATTTCCTAGTGTCATGATGCCACATTGGCATAATAATGAGGCACAAAATATCATTATGAACACTGCAGAGCTTGACACATGATAGCTCTGCCCATGCAGTGTAGTGTCTGGCCTGACTACATCATGTAGCTCTACCCTACTTTGCACAATACAGTCTCTGACCACTTGTCATCGCGCATCCTTTTGCCGTAGCTTTGCCACATGTCATCGGGTAGCACACGGATGCAGATCATGAAAATTCAAGGTTGGCTTGGAGCAACCACCACACTGGTTCTTGGAGTTACCTATTTTTACTTATTACAGAAGGAAATCTGTGATGACCACTGCACTCGCAAATAGAAGGAGATCTATGACAACCACTGTGTTGGTTCTTGGAGTTATATATTAGTGCACCAAGGAAAATGTATTTCCTTGTGCAACCAAGGAAAATGCAATTGTTGATATGACACTTGAGGGGTCCCCTTTAGGGGAAAGGGCCTAGAGTGAATCGTTTGCATGATCCGATAACCTTTGTGCTACCACCCTATGCATGTTTTTTGCTTTAGGGTGTTTGTGGATGCAAGCTCAGCATGTAGAGTATGTAAGTTGCCACTGCCCAGGTCATGGAGAGATCAAATGTGCCTACTTGCTATAGCTATCAAAAGCTACAACTCAATTTGCCATTTGGGCAAAAATTGCAAAAGACAACGAGCTTGAATTGAACAAGCCCAAGATCGAGCCTGAGTGCAAAGAAAAGGAGCATAAAGAGAGGAACCAACCCCCTTCAGGAAAGAAGTAAGAAGGGCCAAGCCTCCAACCAGGGAGCTCAAAGCAAGGAGCAATCAGGGAGCTCAAAAAAGGTGACCTACTCAAAGCAATGTGGAACCAACCCTTTGAAGGAAAGGAGTCTTTTGAGATGTAATCTATGTAATCTATTGAATTATTAATGTTCTCCAAAGTTTACTTGGGCAATGTATCTATTTTAGGATAGTACTTTGTACCAATGCGATTCATTTTAGTATAGCATTGGTTGGTTGTAGCTTGCAGGTTGGTTGCACACTAGGATTACAAGATGAATGGTGTACAATTCATTCATTTAGGAATTGTGGTCACTAGTATGGTGGCTAAAATATGACAATAGATAAAGAGAACCAACCTAAAGGGGGTTGCTTTAGTATAGCACTTTGCAATAATACGATTTGTTTTCGGATAGCATGGCCGTAGTGTAGGATAAGTGGTTGCTAGTGTGGTGGTTGGTTGCACACTAGGATATTAACTACCACCAATGCAATGGTTTGCTTCTATTATTACAAGAATAATGGCATACAATTCATTTGTTTAGGATTTGTGGATTAGTTATGGGATTTGCTAAAACAAGTGCGGTGGTTGTTTGGGATTCACTAAAAGAAGTGTAGTCTCAAATACATTTTCCATTTTCTAGGATAAGTGGAATACCGTTTCCTTGCAATGAGACTACGTTCTCTTAGTTCTATCTTAGTCATCGTCCACTACTCCAAGACACCCCATGATGTGCTCATGCATGTCTAAATCCAGTTTGAAGACACTGTCGTCCTTCTTTCATTGTGGCACAAGTTGCATCTGAAATGTAATAGCTCTTACTAGATGAGAGAACACAAAAGTTTGAGGACTCTATGTAACAGAATGTAGTTGTGGTCTCTCTTGGATGCTTTTTTGTACCAAAAATCTCCAACTACTATATCCCAATTCTCATAGGTTGCTTTCCAATGATCCTTAAATGCTTCCTTAACCTTGTGCTTAAGTTTTGTGCACTACAACATGAAAAATGGGTCATCTTCCTTATTCTCCTTAGAGGGAATGACAATTGCAAAGTTATCCACCTCTTCTAGAGACAATCACTGTGAGGTCATCAAAACTCTTCCCAAACTATGGTGAGTCATTGCTTGTCTCTCCATTGTTTGTCACTCCATCTAAACATAGAGAAAAAACTTGAACTTGCTCCCATGTCTTCACAGTTGCAATGTTCTCACAACTGTCATGATCCCCTATAATGCACGCATTGCAAAAACAAGAAATTTTTCTTATTTTGATGAGAGGGTTGTTTGAAAAGTCCAATATGTAGTGCAAACTATGTACTTCTTTAATTTTCTCACAATCTTGCCAGCTTCTCCTTTGCAGTTCATTGACTTTCACTTCATGGAACACTCTTTGTACTACACTATTATTGAATGCGCGCCTGTGGAGAGGTTGGTTGTAAGACATGTTAGAGCATCATGGGCATCATTGAATTTTTCTTGAGGGCATGTGAATTAGTGTTTTAAAAATTTCACTTAATAATAGCACCACATCCATCACGTTCACCCTTGCCATGGCTAGACCTAAAAAAATTCCACATCATGTCTAGACTGCTCAAGGATTTGAACCTTGAGACAAAGTAGAATCCATGGGCTGATTTAAATTGAGAGGCAGCACCATCTGACCACACCCAATGTTGTTTTATATATTTATATTATTTTTTCAGCCATTCCCAATGCAATAGAAAAGCATGTTGCACAAATAAGATGTCATGTTCCCTATCAGTCAAAATGTAGAAATAGTATGTGCGCTGCACTGACCTGGCTTCTGCACTAGCCTAGATGCATGTGAGTCAGGAAGCAGATTGGCATCAGTTGTAGAAGAATCAAGCAAATGACTGTACGTGATATGCACAAGAATTGCTATCTGGTTGTTGTACCAATGAGCACTTTGTATGTCATCTTATTCTTGAAACGAATAATTTTCTGCAAAATCTATGAGAGACGATAGTGTCATGGGAAAAATTGGTAAGGCATGTCTTGAACTACTTATGTTGCCAATAGTAGCCATGAAATTATGAAGCACATATTTTGGGATGGATTGAACCAAGTGACCTATAAGCTCCCTCGGCTGAGTCTCGGCTCTTATATGATAGTAGCCATCTCTTTTTATTGTATCCTTCAACATTGACATTTTTAAATCTCCTCACTTTTAGAGCAACATGGTTGTCTTCCCTCATTTCATTTGGATAGACATGAAATTGCCTATTCTTTAGCTTTAGACTATAATGCTTGCATGTGCCATGGATGCATTCAATGTGGTGCCACTCACGGTCTCCCTTTGGACAAACCATTGGCTCCCACAAAGACCTTAGGCTACAAAACCTATCTCCCTTGTAACACATTATAAGGATCTAGGTGGCTTGTAGACTGCGCATTCATCAGGGAGACATGGGCATCTATCCCCATGGAGCAATGCTCCAACATGACTAGATCTCAAGTTATTCATAGCTTGCTTGGCCAAGTCAAAGTCTATTTGTGTTTTGCAACAATAAACATTCCTGTCTTTGAGTTTCCTAATGTACTAGGACTTACAATGCTCAAAGCTCCTTTGCCCAATTGACTCATGTCAGGATTTTGATCCATAAACTTGAGATATAGCTCCATCTAGTACTGACCCAACATGCGAGAACAATTGTACACTGAGCCCTCTTTTTGCACTACTATGAGAAAGTAAAACAAAACACAGTATGTGCAAAAATGTGATCTAATTAATCTAATCAATCTATGGGAAAACAAAACAATTTCAACCCCCGAGCTGGTTTAATATGATCACATATAATGAATCTAATAATTAAACTAATCAAGCTACTAGCAAAACGAAACAATTTCAACTACCATGTTGGTTTAGGATAGTCACAATTTCAACCACTGGGCTAGTTTAGGACAGTCACAATTTCAACCACCGGGCTAGTTTAGAACACAGTCATAATTTCGACCACTGGATTGGTTTACGACAATCACAATTTCAACTACTCAGGTGGTTTAGCCTGATGGCCACAACTTCACATATTAGACAATAACAAGTATATTCCTGTTCAACCACAACTTCAATTTATTCGTGTTCAACCACAATTTCAATTAGTATAAGTGATGTTTGACTTAGACCAGCACCAGACTAGTTTAGAATAATCACATTAACTCCAAGCCATCTTGGTCTAGAAATTAAGTGGTATATCAGCTGAATAGTAGGAAATTAAATTTAACTAATTTAAGTACTAAGAAACATAGTAATTTCAACCATCGAGCTGGTCAACAACTAATGTATGTTCAACCATGCTAGTTTAGGACAATCACATAAATGGTGTTTGAGCTGAACCAACCACGGTTGCATGATTTTCCAACCACTAGGCTGGTTTCGTAAAATAACAATATATTACCGTTCTGTTGCGAAATATATTGCTATTAATTTCTATTTAATCATGTCGATTTAGGACTATCACATAACTAGTATTTGAGTCGAACTAGTCACTTTTGCATGATGTCCCACCCACCGGGATAGTTTAGGACAATAACAATATGTTGTCGTTCTGTTGCAGAATATATTGATGTTAATTTTTTTTCAACCATGCTGGTTCAAGACAATCACATAATTGGTGTTTGAGCTGAACTAGCCACGGTTGCATGATGTTCCAACCATCGAGCTGATTTAGGACAATCACATTAAGTCCAAGCTAGCCTGGTTTAGAAATGGAACAAGTAAACTATCCCCAAGCTCAATCACAAACAACCACCAGGATGGTCTAGGCAACCACTAACCTATGGTATATCAAGCTTGTGTATGATGTGCTCGTCAAATACCTTGCGTCCCATTCGCTTTTTATAGATGTCCTTCCTATTTGGAGAAACTCTCGTATTTTCATGCCAAAATGTAGCAATAACTTTCGCACTTAAATGTCTCTCCTTTTCTTATATTTTGTAAAAGCCCATAGACTTCTTGAATCGAGATGATTGTACATTGCTTGGGCTCTAGGTGCAACCGCCGTGCTGGAGCCATGTTGGTCCTTCTGATTGACAATATCTTCAACATTGTATATCCAAGTCATTTCTCCTTTGTTTCAAGGGACACCAATATAGCTAATGTTGCCCTCTTTGCAGCTAGTTGATCTAAGATATGCACACCTTTCACTTTTTGTAGGCCATTTCTCTAGTTAGAGAGCATTGCCTCTTGGACGTGCATCTCCCAAGGTGTTGCTAGGATTGTCACTCTATGAACTTTAGGCTGCAAGCTAAAGCTTGTGAAGACTCAAGATTCCAGTGTTCACCTGAATTATTGCTTGATGTTGCTGCCTCAAATACTCCCACCAATCGTGACACCAATTGTGACACCACAACTCTTTTTTTCTCCAATGGCAATGATCGAATTTGTGCATCTGCAACTGCAACTGCTTTCTATTGTTGCTGCTTTGCAAGGAGTCTTCTTTCTTCTCATTGTTTCTCCCTTTTCAAAGATTGCAAAAGTGTTTTCCAGTGCCGTTTTGATACCGTGCCATTGCTTTTCTTGACCCAGAATTTGTTCCTTGTGCCTTGACCAAGCTTTTTAGCTTTCCTATCTCATAGCCTTTGTCTGCTTCTCTTGCAAGCCATGGTGAGCTGCATGTTGCCATTGATGCCATGGTGTGATTAGTGTACCACTAGAATAGACCCTCTACAATAGAGAGAAGCTAGCTTGTGAGATGAGTAAAGAATACAAGACAACTTACCCAAAAGATGATAATGCCAAACCAAACTTTGCGCAAGGTTACATCAAGGTATAGGTTTCAAATCGTCATTCCATAAATTTTTAGTCTCATATTCAAGTTTGAATCTGTACTAAAACTTGAAGACATAGTTTGCGAAATTCCATTGAGCAATGCATAAGTTATGGGTCATGCAAGATACCTATACATAGAAAATTTCGTGAACCTCACCAAAAATGGCTGTATACCCAAGCAAACAATGACCCATTAAGGACGAAATCGAGATGAAATCATATCTATGGTTTGAAAAAAGAAGTTGAGTAGATGCTTGAATACTCTTGCAAATAGACGTATTGCGAAAAATATGTCAAGGGTTCTCTTTCTTTAGGATAAAATTAGATATGTTAATGGTTCTCCTTTTTAAGAATAAATTGAATGAAGTGGTCATCCTATTTTGAGGACAACACAAAGGGCCTGAGGAGCCACATAGAATAAATGTGACTATCAAGGGCATTCAATAGAAGGGAATTTTCCTTCTCCAATTCATGTGTTTTATAAAATTTATAGAGGGAAAAAATATTTATAAATTTGTACAGAAAAATTGAATCTTTTCATCATATAACATCATGGATAAGGGAACTTCAAAAATAGCCCTTAATTATACACACAAGAGATATAGGGTTTACACACGGTGAATCCCTCAAGGAGTAGGGGTCCATGAGTCTCATGTTCAAGCTTGATTACATTGTGAAATTTTGGGATAAAATGCGCATAGGTAAAGGAACAATGTGTTATGGATGGCAACCTATAATGCAATATCTCCACATGGTGACATGTGACATTTAATAATCCCCCATGCCTAAGTGAGATATTATGTGCTATGAATATGGGGATTGCATACAAGCATTATAGGCCCATAATTCCCAAAACCTAAATGTAGGTAAGAGGTAGACATGGAGAGGAACTCATTGAGCAAGGTTGCTTGGCTCCAAGAATACTAAACCAAAGTATGTGATGGTTTTGAAGAATATCAGTTAGGTTATAGAAATCTACCCTTCTACTTAAATTTCAAATATTTATTGCCTCACAAATCTTATTAGTCTAAAATAGTATACCAGTAGCCAATGCTATGCACACTAGTCTATCTCAACTTTTAAATAAGAACCAAAAATGCATAAAACTTGAATATGTCATGATTTTCAGAGTTGTCCCATTCACTTGTATGCAAGAAAAAATAGATTTTAAAGTCCCTTGTGAAATAATAAAGAAAAAGTGAAAACCAAACCTAATGAGAAAGCCAATATAGACATGGAAACACATGGAAGGTAGGTAAATACATATTACTTGTCCATCACTAAGCACATTTAAGGCAGCCTCTTATGGACCAATTATATATGTTAAAGTAAAATGTGTACTATTAAGTTGATGCACGTGTGACCAGCTATGTATGCAAGTAGAGTAGTGATGATGTGAGATCTTAAGGCTCTAGGATGCCTTTAAACTTGTAATGTGAAAAGGACAAAGCCAAGCAAAATTTTTAAACTTCACATAGCATTATGGTGTAGTAGTCCTATAAGTAGGAATTAAAATTAGTCAAGAACATCATATGTGTGCGAGTTACATTAGACTAAGGACTTGTTGGTTTTGGGGTTTCGTGTGTATGAGATGTTTTGTGGCAAGCATCTACAATTTGAAATGAGTAATCATGGTAAAATAAAAATAGATCCTTCATCATGATATATGCAAAACAACTAGATCAACAAGTATGATGGGCTATATAATATTTTTAAATCTTCAATGGATTATGCGTAAGAGCATATCTCCTTTTGGACATGTAGTAAAAGGTTCGAGGAGGAGATATTGTTTTCCCTTATGACATATAGAGGTATGTTTGAGTAATAATTTTTTATCTTTCCAATTCAAGAGAATGATTGCTTTTAAAAGCAATATCTAATGCCCTTGCTCAAGGAAAAACTTGGCAAATTGTTGTTCTAGTGATGGAGAAGGTGATAATTGTTAGTGAAAGACAAAAGGACATTTCTTGAATCATGATTCATTAGCACATTACAACTTGAAAAAGGAAATGCTTAAGTCAAGTATTTGCTCAAGTTCAAGAATATGAGAGAATGATTAGTGGATAATTGAATGGTTTTTTTTGAAAATTTCAAATCTTATTAGTTCTTTTAATCAAACATACGACTAAGGTTGGGTGCAACATAAGCAAGAGGGATGTTATGAAACACATATTTCTTACAATATTTGCTCAGGATACTATAGTCTTTTCAATCATGACATAGTTCTAGTGGATACTTTGCATAGTTTAGCTGGGATGCCTAATTGAGTGCCTGTGTTTTACCATGCTAGATGGTTAATATTGTGGGTGATTCCATGTTAATATTGATGTGTTTCTAATGCAGCTATTTATGTTATATTTGATTATTATATGCGTTAGGAGCAACACAATAATGGAGCAATAATGCGAGAAGTTGAATGAATAAAATACACAAAACAGAAAGCATACGGAATGGAAGAGACAAAGAGAAACCTATATATGTGGTTCACCCAGTGTGGCCTACGTCCATGGAGAAATAACTAGTCCTACATCTTTCTTATCCGGCAAGTGAGAAGATACAAGATACAAGCACTATATCCAATGCTCTCCTAATATGTGAGCCACATCTTTATCTTACAAATTTGAACACAAAATCAAAAGCAACTCATGCATCAATTTTCATGTATTTTTGGCTTCAAAGGCATTGCCCTTGATGAACCCCCACCAAGGAGGGCCTAAGGCATGCTGACGACCCCCCTTGGAACCCCCTGGCAATAGTACTTAGGGGGGCATTGCCCCCCCTACCCCCCCTTCATGGGATGGGTATAAACATGCCTGGGTCCAAAGAACAAAAAACAAAAACAATCTTTGAAAAAAGATTAGGCTCCACATACAACAATAAGCTAAGAGTAATTATATTGGGATTGATTGATTTGATTATTATATGCCAAGAGTGATTATATTGATATGATGATTTGTTCAGTTAATTATTACTAATGTGATTGCATCTTGAGTATATGTGATGGAGCTTATGACAAGGATTGGAGACAATGCAAGAATGGAAAAAACATTTATAGGTTTGTATATAAAAAACATGTCTTTTCATCATACAACATCACAAATAAGGGACTTGAAAAATAGCCCTTCATTAAACACACATGAGATATAGGGTTTACACATGGTGAGTCCCTCAAGGAGGAGGGCTCAATGAGTCTCACGTTCCGGCTTGAAAGTTTGGGAGAAAATGCACATAGGTCAAAGGAACAATGTGTCTTGGATGTTAACCTATAATGCAATATCCCCCCATGGTGACATGTGAAATTTAACAATCCCCCATGCCTACATGAGATATTATGTGCTATGAATATGGGGACTACATATAAGCACTATAGACCCATAATTCCCAAACCTAGATGTAGGTAACAGGAAGACATGGAGAGGAAACTAAATGGATCTTGCATGCTGAAATTGAGAATTAATTTTGTAGGTGATTGGTGCCAACCTTGTGATGGTGCTAGTAGTTATATAGACATAGGAGAAACCCAATATATACAACTAGATTCATTATATATAATACACACCCGTCGGATAATGGAAAATTAAACTTGTTACATGAAAATAAATCCAATCCAATTAACTGAGATGAATCAAAAAACTTATATAATGGAAAAAATGTAGCCAATAGAATGAGTAAAGTCTACAACGTAAACCAAATCAGTTCCTTTGACATGTAAGATTGCTTGGTTCAAAGTGTACTTAAACTACAATATGTGATGGTTTGAAGGATATCAGTAGTTAGGGTTATATTAATCACTACTACACACGGATCCTATTGCGATGTTTACGTACCGACGTTTAGCGCCCGCTTAGCGTTAATCGTCGGTATGAAAAGCGGGTTTCCTAAATCGTCGCTATATAGCGACTCTTGCTAAAAGTCGCTATATAGCAACTATTGTAAAGGTCGCTATATAGCGACTTTTAAGTGTCGCTATATAGCGACACTGATATACAATTTTATAGCGACGTTTTTCCAGAGAGGTTTTTTTTTAAATCTAAGCCTTAAAAGTTAGTTTTTTCCAATGACAAATTTTTTTAAATTTTCATACATGTTTGAGCTCATAGAGAATTAAAAAATGAGAGCATGTACATGAAGCCTTTGAAGCTCATATATTCATGTCTAAGTTTGAGTTGAGAAAAATCAAATAAGAGCATTTATATCAACTGTTTCATCTTGAGCCAAGTCTAAGGCACTAAACAAGTCTATCTCCAACTCTATACCGAGTTGATCTCCTATATCATCATCGTACTATCATCATCGTACTCTAGCATCGTACGTGCACCTAAAAGTATTTGATCATCTTCTTCAATAAAGTGTGGTGATTGTTGATGATTGTTGTCTTCTTCCTCAATATCGTGATCTCCATCCTCCTCCCGTGCGATGTCATTATGCGCATCTTCCTCTTGGCTCATATGGTGATCTACATCTTCTTCACTAGATTCATCAATTGGATCCGGCATTGGTAGTGGCATCTCCATATCCACATCTCGATCTTCAAAAAGTTGCTTACTTCGTGGTGCAACTTGGATCACATACCACCATCTTGGATCAGAACGATCCGGATGAAAAACCACCTATATTGAAGATGGGTGCCAAATGTCGTCAATTATATATATGAAATTATGCTCAAGTACATGTATCAATGGACTTTAAAAACGAAAGCTTAGACTAATTAAATCATTAGTATGCACCTGCTCACAGTGCTCGGGAAGAACAAAAGTATTACTTTCATCGCTCCAATGTTTGGTGGAGTCTATTGCAAAGCGACTGCTACTATCTTTTCTCACTGTCACATGGGGACCGTTGTAAGTAGTTCTAAACCATTTTACATCAAGAATGAAAATAGTAAATCGTCTGAAATAAATTTCATAGATGTTGCGTATGGTTCCACAATAATCCAACTATGAGGAGAGAAGATTGGTATCTGAAGCACTTGCTCAGCTATCTTGTGTGAAGTTAGCCATGACTCCACAATCATACGTGACTCTCTTTGAATCGATGCATTCCACGCGAAAATGTCGTCCATATGACCATAATACTTTTTGTACTGTAAAAGAGCATCATTAAAACAATGAAGATGCATCTATTTTATAGCATACATTGCCACAAATAATTACTTAATTACGTCAAGAGGTAAGAAACTTACATGCACCATACATCCAGATGATAACTCTCGCTCGCGCTCGTTTATTGTCTCTCCATCACGTTCGGCTTTACGTAGAGCCAGTTGTAGCCAATCAAGTGACATGTGAGTAGGGAGGAGCCAGATCCCGTGGATATGGTTGTGATCGCCTGTACATTACTCTGAATCTCGTCCTTGCATTTATCCTTTCTGCTTTGGCCACTTCATATCTCTCAATCCACTTTTGCATCTCAGGGCTATTGAGGATACAAAACTTATTGAATTTCTCCATTTTCTCTTAGCTCATCTTTCTTTTAATCCCTTTTCCTTGGGGAACCTCGCCAACGATGCGATCATCATCCTTGTTGTGCCAAGCTTGCGGCATATCGGGATCCATGGATGCAAGAAGCTCTGTGATATATACTAATGACTCTTGCACAAGCCATCCCTCTACCATGCTTGCTTCCGGTCTTGCTCTTTGTCTTACAAATCCCTTTAAAGTTTTCATAAACCGCTCGAGAAAAAACATCCATCGACTATGAACGGTACCTACTATAGCCACCTCATCAACTATGTGCACAAGCAAGTAGACTTGAGTTGTCATAATGCTCGAGGGAAAGTGCTTCTCAAGCAAGCATACGGCTTCAATGGATTCCACCCTAGCCTTCTCAATGCTCGATATAGAGATCCGAAGCATGCACTTGGGGCCACAAATGAGACATCCTATTCATAGCATGCAAGTCTTCTCGTACTCCTCTCGAGTCCTTAGAACCAACCAAGTGTGCCCAAATAGTAGCCCCCACATTCTTAAAGATATGAATGGGATCCAAGAGATGATTGATTTGTAACTGACCCCAATAAGGAAGCTCGTGAAAGATCGATAGCCTCTTCATACCAGGAGGAGGTTCCTCTTCATTCACCCTCCAAGCTTGAATCCAGTCACTTGCTTTCAAATATGATGGTGGTGGATCAAGCTGACCTCCACGTGCGAGATGGTCGAGCGGAAGGTATCGAGCATGACCTTCATAAACATTTTTCCTCATATGTTTGGAGTAGCATGCAAGCGATTTTAGAGCCGGTCCACAAACAGGACAAGCATGGTACCCACTTGTAACAAGTCCTGCACGCGTGCATGAATGTGTTCGTACAAGACATGTGTGCAAAAGAGAGTCAAAAAAGCATAATTTCTCATTGTACATGTAAAGGCACAACCACGTACCTGCGTACTCTCCATATCCTGGATAGTCATGCATGGTCCACATCAAGATACCCCTGACCAAAATATCATTGGTATGTCTAGGAGCTCTGGAAATATCAAAGTCCTGCACTCCTCTCCATAATATCTGTAACTCCTCTATCAAAGGTGCCATGTACACGTCCATGTTTTTTGCCTTGTACTTTCCTGGCACAAGTAGTGCAAGCATGAGGTGTCCCTTTTTTATTGTTAGCCATGGTGGGATATTGTAATTCACCACGACTATGGGCCATGTCTACCAAGATGTTGAGCGTAACCCGAAAGGATTCATGCCATCCATGGCTAGCCCAAGATGTAAGTTGCATGGCTCCCTCGCAAAGTCCGGCCACTGATTATCTATGTGCTTCCAAGCTGCACAATCTGCGGGAATCCTCAATGTGTCATCAGTGGACCGATGAGATGCATGCCATGTCATCAACTCCGCTATGGATTTGCATTGGAACATGTGTTGTATTCTTGCAATGATGGGAAAGTGTCTCAAGACCTTTACCGGTATCCGCTCACTCTACAAGTCATCTCTATATTGTCGTTCCCCACACTTTGGACAACTAGCCAAATCTCCATACTCACGATGAAAGAGAATACAATCATTACGGCAAGCATGGATGGTATCATAATCCATACCCACCGTTGTTAGCATCTTTTTCGCTTCATCTCTTGATGTGGGCATGGTATTTGGTGCAGGCAACATCTTCTGAAGCAACCTATGACAAAGACACTATCCAAATGATGATTCTCAAAAAAAACAATATCCAAATAATGAGTCAAATTAATGCAAGAGCTAACCTCATTAAGGCCGAGACACTTGTATCCGACCACCCATACTTTATTTGTAGATTCAAGATTGAGAGACAAGCACATAGTTTAGACATCCTAGCACCCTCGTACAATTGTGTTGATTGCAACTCTCGCATTTTGACCTCAGACTCTGACATCACGTGTACGTGGGATGTAGTGCCCCTAAAAAAGGAATCCATCATGTCGACCATACCCTCGTCATCATCCGGGAGACTATAGTCTTGCTGAAAGTGAGAAGGTATATGCGTACCCTCGTCACCCTCCTCATCCTGTTTTAAGATTTTATGTAAATATAAGATCTTATATTTCCTGGTATACAATAAGACTGCGAACTTAAATAGCTTTGACTAACCGATGGTCCATCAACATATGCAACACCAACAGTGGGTACTGGTTCTGGCTCCCCATACATCCGCAAGTGGCGCATGATAATATGACATTGATGTCGTACTTCTCACTTGCAATGAGTGCAATGACAGTATAACCTCTCCGTAAGCCACTTCGTGCTCCTGGGCATTGGTGCATCATCGGCTTCCACTCGTCCCTTCCATCTACACTTATAAAATCACAACATAAGCATGAAGAAGAGATATTAACAGTTATAAAATAGCATGTATGAGCTTCTGTTCATGTAACAACAAAAAGTGACTGTAAGCGTCGCTATATAGCGACGTTTTTTCTTTGTTCCGTCGCTATATAGCGACGTTTTTAAATTAAAAACGTCGCTATATAGCGACGAATAAGTGTCGCTATATAGCGATGTTGTGGGTTAACACCCGAAACTCTCGTCACGCGGTGTTTTCTTTAAACTATTCTCTAATCTCTTAAGATAGCAAGCCAATATCTCCTCCCACCTATTTTCAATGACCTCCCACCTATTTCAAGCAACCTCCCACTCTATTTTCCACTCCTCACCCTTCTCCTAGCTCTTGTACTCCCTCTCTACCCTTTTTCCTCTTTGGTTATTTGAAAGGAAGTTCTTCAAGAGATGAGTTTGTTTCAACAATGTAGGTTGTTTGTTTGTTAGCTTTAGCTTTGTGAGTGCTTCTCCTTGTATTGCTAAACCTATAAACTAGTTTACATGCTTGTTTTCAAAGGATTGAATCAAAAAACGAGATTTCAAGAAAGAAAGAAGACTCACCTCTTTTTATTGTATTTCTCTTCCTTCTCTTTCTCCTTGTCTCCTCAATCTCCTCCTTTCCTTGTCTCCTCAATCTCCTCCTTTCAAGAAGTTGCTTTTATAATCTCCTCCTTCCTCTAACATCTTATTTGAAAAAATGGGTTGTTTTCTCTCTTTTGTAGGGCCAGTCCACTACACCGAGCAGGACATACTATTTCAGGTAAGTGCTTTCTCTTTTTTCCATTTATTATTTTTGTTATTTGCATTGGCCTGTAGCTAGCGCCTTAAGTGCTAGCTGTAGTGATGGGTGTAGGAACCCTCTCTTACCCTCAAACTCTTTCCTTCTTCCCCCTTCTCTTATTCTCTTTTTTCCCCCTTCTTTTATTCTCTCTTTCCCCCTTCTCTCTTTTCCCCTTCTCTCTTTCCTTTCCCTTTTATTCTCTATTTTTGCATAAGCTCATGCATAAGCATAAGCATGAGCTTAAGCATAAGCATAAGCTCATGCTTATGCTCATGCATGAGCATAGCTTATGCTCATGCTTATGCTTCTCTCTTTCCCCCTTCTCTATTTCCCCCTTCTCTCATTCTCTATTTCCGCATAAACTCATGCATAAGCATAAGCATGAGCTTATGCTTATGCTTATGCATAAGCATAAGCATAAGCTCATGAACATATCTCATTCTCTATTTCCGCATAAGCTCATGCATAAGCATAAGCATGAGCTTATGCTTATGCATGAGCATGAGCTTATGCTCATGCTTATGCTTCTCTCTTTCCCCCTTCTCTATTTTCCCCTTCTCTCATTCTCTATTTCTGCATAAGCTCATGCATAAGCATGAGCATGAGCTTATGCTCATGCTTATGCATGAGCATGAGCTTATGCTCATGCTTATGCTTCTCTCTTTCCCCCTTCTCTATTTCCCCCTTCTCTCATTCTCTATTTCCGCATAAGCTCATGCATAAGCATAAGCATGAGCTTATGCCTATGGTTATGCTTAAGTATAAGCATAAGCATGAGCTCATGCTTATGCTTATGCATGAGCATGAGCTTATGCTCATGCTTATGCTTCTCTTTTTCCCCCTTCTCTATTTCCTCTAACTCTTATTCTCTATTTCCGCATAAGCTCATGCTCATGCATGAGCATAAGCATAAGCTCATGCTTATGCTCATGCATGAGCATGAGCTTATGCTCATGCTTATGCTTCTCTCTTTCCCCCTTCTCTATTTCCCCCTTCTCTCATTCTCTATTTCCGCATAAGCTCATGCATAAGCATAAGCATGAGCTTATGCCTATACTTATGCTTCTCTTTTTCCCCCTTCTCTCATTCCTCTTACTCTTATTCTCTATTTCTGCATAAGCTCATGCATAAGCATAAGCATGAGCTTATGCTCATGCTTATGCTTCTCTCTTTCCCCCTTCTCTATTTCCACAAAAGCTCATTCTCTATTTCCGCATAAGCTCATGCATAAGCATAAGCATGAGCTTATGCTCATGCTTATACTTCTCTCTTTCCCCCTTCTCTATTTTCTCTAACTCTTATTCTCTATTTCTGCATAAGCATAAGCTGATGCTTATGCTTATGCATGAGCATGAGCTTATGCGCATGCTTATGCTTCTCTCTTTCCCCCTTCTCTTATTCTCTTATTCTCTCTAACTCTTATTCTCTATTTCCCTTCCTCTTCTTCTCCCCCTTCTCTTTTCCCCCTTCTCTTTTCCCTCTAAAATCCTCTTCTTTCCCTCTTTCCTTTCCCTCTTCTTTCCTTTCCCTCTTCTTTCTCTTTGCCTATGCCTATGCCTATGCCTATGCTTATGTTTGTTTTTTTGTTTTTTGTTTTGGTGTTTGTGTCTATGTTAGACATGGGATCACGTCGCTCATCCGATGAGTACGGACAGCCTCGCAGGAGAAGAGCTCATGATCTTTATGCTCCAGAGGACTTTGATTCCTCTCAGGCGACTACCCCGAGGACTATCCCTGGTCCGACTCCTCTCGGACCTAGCACTACGACTACCCCTGGTCCGACTTCTCTTCCACGTAGCACTGCGACTACCCCTCGGGAAACTCCTTTGCTGGCTGTGCATGGCTTTGTCGGGAGTCCCGACGAGTTTGTAGTGCAGATGAGCGATGAGGAGGCAGCGAGATTCTTCTCTCTGCTATCTCAAAGGACCTTAGCAATTCCCTCCCCTACACTGACGGGTGGACGTACTACCCAACCGTCCCCTCGTGCCCCTTCGACCGCGGGGTCATCACCTGCGCATGCCTCTCATAAGGGAAGGAAGAGTAGGAAGGGCGGCTCATGTTGTGCTGACTCGGGAGATGTAGATGAGTCAGTACACTCACGTTCCTACAGGTCTCCACTTGGTCCGAAGACACAGTATCAGTCAGGTTCCTTTCCCTCTCCTACTCCCACTGCTACTCCTCGCTCCGGAAGCGCTCGCATAGCTTCCACTCCTTCTGACTCTGCTACCGTCAGTCCTCCTTACTCATCAGGGGATCTCTCCTATCAAATCACAACTGCCGGAGAGATAATAGAAGATAGAAAGGGCAAAGCAGTGATGGCCACCATGAGGAGGTTGATGAGTCATCACTTCAAGAGCAGCATTGCTACCGATTGGTGGTATCAAGATGCCCAAAAGAAGCAGGCGGTCATCGATGAGTTAAAACAAAGATACCCTAACCCGCCAAATGTGGAGTTTAATGAGGATTATATGCGAGAGCACATGGGTTTGGTCTTGAAGCATCGTAGATCAACCTTGCGTACTTCCATCACAAAGGGGTTGGCTAAACCCAGCTGGGCAGACAAAGCTGATTAGAAGTACTTCAAGAAGCAAAATAGGGACCATCCCGAATTATTTGAGGGTCAGAGGAGGGCTGCGAAGAGACAGCTGGATGTCGTAGGTACTTCGCACTTTGGTGCAGGCGGACGGTATGCATTCGAGGCAACCGTGGTAAGTCTACTTCTTCTCATTTAATGTATTGTTCTATTTGTTTTACTACATATTACATGCACTTTAGCTAACTCTAACTCTTGTAAATTGGATCCACAGCAAGCTGCGATGGGTCGTCTTCCTACAGATGCAGAGACGCGATGCGCATTTCGGATAGGAACAAAGCCGTGGTTCATTGAGCAAGAGGCAATGGGAGCGACGGTTGATTGGGCTGAGGTGGTTGCTCGCACGGTATAAGTTTACTCCTACTTGTAATCTCACTTTTTAATTTAAGTTCCAATCTAATTTTCGATTTATATGGTTCATTCTTAGGGTCAAAGCTCAAGCGTCCCATCATTGGAGGTGAGCGATCAACACGGCCAAGGATCAGATGCACATGACGAGGATGAGGGAGAAGACGCAGCTGATGAGGACCAAGGAACAGGCCACCAAGACGAGGATGATTCGGATTCGAATGAGTAGTAGTGGTAGTAGCATTTTCTTCGCCCTGTATGTCATTTTGTATATCCGCTCGTTTGAGCAATTTTGTATCGCCCTTTCGAAAGGGTAATTTTGTTACAAACAATGTTGTATATGTCTGACATGTATATGCTTTTGTTGCTCATCATTTCACAAGAGCGATTTTGTATCACCCTTTTCGCAAGGGAAATTTTGTTATATAAAAAATTTGTTTTGTAATTACAAAAAAAAAAAAGGATTAGTGGGGCTAAACAGGGCCATAGCAAGCCCTGTTTAGCCCCACTAACCCTTTTTTTTAGTTCTGTTAATCGTCGCTATATAGCAACGTTAACCAGTGTTACTATATAGCGACGATTAACAGTGTCGCTATATAGCGACGTTTGTCATCATTGCTATATAGTGACGTTTACTAGTGTCGCTATATAGCGACGGTCCTTTTTCATGCTTTTAGCGACTCTTATAGCGATGTTTGTGCTTGTGAAAAAAAAAATTTTAATGTAAAAAGCGTCGGTATTTTCATCGAAAAATGGCCTATGCCTTGTAGTGAATCCACCCTTCTACTTATATTTTAAATATTTATTGTCGCACGAACCGTTTTGTGTGTAAAACATGTTCTGTGGCAAGCATCAATAATTTGAAATGATTACTCATGATAGAATAAAAATAGATCTTCATCATTATATATGCAAAACAACTAGATCAACAAGTATCAAGGGCTGTAGAATATTCTTAATTCTTCAATGGATTATATCTAAGGGCATATCTCCTTTTGGACATGGCTAAAAGAGGAGGAGATTTTGTTATCAATTATGATACACTAAGGTACGTTTGAGTAATAACCTTTGATCTTGTTTCCAATTCAAAAGAATGATTGCTTTTAAAAGCAATATCTAATGCCCTTGGTGAAGAAAAAACTTGGCAAATTGCTAATCTAGTGATGGAGAAAGGTGATGAGTGTTAGTGAAAGAGAGAGGATATTTCTTGGACTACTATGGTAGCATGAGTGATGCGGCGACACAGCATGATGAGGTTGATATGATAATTTGTCTTAAAAAGCATGTCAATGGCTATATAAACAATGAAGATAGAATTGATACGATGGGACATAAAAAATTTGAGTGTTATATTATTTGGGAACGAAGAAAGTAGGAACGTCATGGCCATGATGGTAGTGAGTGTGCTTTAGTAGAAAAATCTATGCATTAAAAACAGCTACTCATTTTACAATTGATAGTGGGCACGCTCTTCACTAGTGCACTGCAAAGTTTATGCAATAAAAAGGACTACACATTGATAGTGGGCAGAGTCTTCACTGATGCAAAATGACAATTCTATGCAAGAAAAAAGAGCAAATCATTTCAGACGTTGATAAGAGAGCACGGAGCTACTCATTTTATACATCGAGAGACATCATGCAATTGCAAATTCTATGCAAGGGGAACGGATCTTACTCATTTTACGTATCTGGGCTGTATCATCTCGAGGTCTGCAGTCCTTCCCCAGCAATCATCGTTTCCAGAGCCCTCCGCTCTCACCCATTTGGTTTTGGCAATTTGCTCTTCTCAGGCTCCCAGAGAACGAATGATGAAAAGTATCACAAAGTAGCCAGAGTCCAATTGTTCCAGCCTCCACCATTCCCCATGATGTCCGCCAGCAAGACTCCAAAAACGAGTAGAAATAGGAGGGAAGAAGCTCGCCAGAGCGGATTTATTCGCACGGGTCGCAGATTGCTCTATGATCAATTGGAGCTGCAGGGCAGGACGAAAAGGAGTGCTGATGGATGAGGATCGAAATTGCCAAACGGGAAAAAGCGCAGGGAACGATGATTGGCGATGGGGAAGGGTGAGGCAGCGCGATGATGAGCAAGAAGAAGACGAGATAGAGGCCATGAACCACCCACTTTGCCTTTAGTTTACGTAGGAATCGAGGGCGGAGGTGAAACCACCGTCCTTGACGTCTCGGCCAGGCTTCTTGGACAGAGAACGTTTTTTCATGTAGCATTGTCCGTCATCTTAAGAACAAAACTTCCTCGCTTGATTTTCTATGGTTGGATGTCAGTCTGGCGCTTCATGAGTGTGCACTGTCCAGCTCCATGACAATGCCATTCCCTTTGTCAGTAAGATAACGCTGCGAGCTAGTGACTGACTCTGTAAGTCGTGCGTCGTGAACTGTCGTCCACTACGAGTTCCATAATTTTACATCCCCAATGTAAACATCGATAGTTTAAACCTTTCGAGACGATAGCAACAAACGCTCTCTTTACCGCCCCCTACAACAACACCCGCGAAAAGAAACTATTCTTTTACTCTACAAAGAAAGCACGAGGCGCTGAACCGACAGGCCTCGTGAAGATGAAAGAAGCAGGCATTATCCTTTCTGTCTACAGGCACAATTGACAGCTCAATGATTTCCCCTCAATCTGTATATCCTATCAACTTTCCAGTACCAAGTCAGACCGTAGAACCCAATACCTGCCAGATTCTGCTCGCGTCTAGTCCAGTTATCAATACAAACCATACAATCAAAAGTTTGACGAGTGAGCGCTAAAATCTCAAGCCTGCAGAATTACATCGGTTATCAAAACAAGGGCTTTTCTCCAAATAACAAGCATATGGAGTTTCATGTGTGGAAATGTTTTCCTTGGTTTAGTATTCCTATTGGTTTAAACACACATTGAAAGTTGGCAAAAGAGGTTCAAAGTAGGCATAGGCTTGTAAATCTAGGTCAAGGGTATTAATTTTATACAATGACCTTATTTTTAGGACACACAAATTGGTACCTCTACATATTATTAGCACGTCTAAAAGTAGTGTCCCATACAAGCTTATTAAAGCACATTAACATGCTTACACCTTAATCGGCCAAGCAAAATAGGATCCTAAATTTGAAAGTGTTTCATACCCTTTATTTTTGATCATTTTTTCTTATCGTGCACGTTTTTCGTGGGTATAAGATATATTATTGTAGCCTTTCATGGTTCAGGCACATCCTAACTACCTTGTTAAACTGAATGCTATGTGCTATTACACACTCACTGATAATTATCCTAGTTTTAATACTATGAATGCCATGTTTATTGATTGTAAGAAAGGTCTAAAATGTCAATGCCATATGTGATTATTTGTTAATTCATCATCTACAACATATTATGTAGCTTTGCTAATTGTAGTAAATCTTACTTCACACCTAAGGGATAATTCTTGCAAAATTCTACACCAATAGAAATATGTCATGAATTGAATACTTGGTAATGTCTTCTGTAGGGGTATTGACTACTTAAAAACGAATGCTATTTACAAGTTTAATCAACATAGCTTTATATAGAACAAAAGAAATAAATCCTTATATATTTATTAGAATCTCAATTATCACTTAAGTCTAGAAAACATTACAAAATTATATTTAGCAAACATGTATACTAAACATGTGCCTTCACTTTCAATGCTTAAAGTAACATAGTATAGATATTTTTGTGTTGTAGGTATGGATCTAAACAGTGAAAGAGCCAAACTTTTTCCTTGTTGATGGGAAACCGGGTAGATCACTAAATGAATTGTGCATTCAATCGAGAAAATTTCAAAATCTAGACATGATTTTGTGCTTCGCCACATAATATTTTGATATATGTACGTATTATTACATACCAATTGAACAAGACATTAAGTTCATTTATTACATGCCACTTGAATGATATTGAGTGCATTGATAGAAACTTGTTATCTAGATTCCTTTCTAACAGAGAGTATAGACTCTACTACTCCTTTATAATATCATAGAGTAAAGCAATTCAATAACCATTAAGTAATCACTTTAGGGGGCCAATAATTATCTCTTTCAATTTGTTGAGGAACATTGCTTTGGTTGCTCTTCGAATGATATCCTTTCTATAATTAAGAGTATTCGTCATTTTATTCAACATCTCCTTTCTATGATTAAGAGTATTTATATATTTATTCAACATCCACCATGACCAATTGGGTTGACCAATTTCCAATGGAAACACTGGGAATACCTACTTTAAGAAGCAAGACAATGTGGCTAGAATTTAATTTTTAGTCCACACTAATTTTGATTGCATCATCTTGGGTCTTCTAGAAAGAGCATGGATCAAAATAGAATCGTCCTAATTTGGTGGGGGAGAAAAGCAAATTTATTATTAAATAGAGAAGCATTTGTATATGAAGAAGATAAAATCAAATAATCTTTTAAAAAAACAAATAATTTGATCCTCATTTCATTGAATGAATTTCTCCAATTCTAAATACCCACATAGACCAAGATGGGCACTATGTGTGTGCGCATGTGTGCACACACATTGTGTATGTGTGCGTGCATGCATGCATGCATGTGCTCATGTGCACGTGTGCATGCATGCTCCCTTACCTCGAGGGGTCACTCTTAATAGATCTTGTATAGCTAGTGCAAGCAAGTATGTATACAAAATACCCCTATTCTTTCATTGTTATATTTTTTTCATGTAAATAATTAACCCCATCTTGCATGTATACATTTTCAATCTTGAATTTAGAATCCCCTCCTTAAGCCTATACATATAAGTTGCTATTTAATAAATCCCCTCATGCATATATATGGGATGTAAGTCTAGTTGTTAAAAGGAAACCCTTTGTGCACTTAACATGCTATGTTACATGGTTATGAGTGAGCCCCCCAAGTCCCCTACACTCCTAGTAAACCCCCCCCCCCCTCTGCTGTGGTCTCCCTCTCTCTCTCTCTCTCTCTCTCTCTCTCTGTGATCTCACACACACACACACACACACACACACACACACACACACACACACACACACACACACACGCACGCACGCACGCACGCACGCACGCACGCACGCACACACACACACACACATGCACACACACACGCACACGCACGCATGCACACACACACACACACACACATGATCTATAACTCATATACAAGTGCACATGTTTTGATGTAATGTATCAAAATAAATTTCATGTAAGCCTCTCCTAATGATCACACCACTCTTTTTGGTTCTCAAGAAGAGCCAAAAGTGCACTTGTCAAATGAAAGACAAAATAAATGATGTTCTCAAAAGATACTATACTTGAAATTATACACAACCTATCATTTAATAGTAAAATTTGCAAGAAAATACGTATTTAAAAGTTCTATAGTCTAAGACTTGAAAATTTGCAACCCCCCCATGCACACACCATCTATAAGTGCACATATGTGATGTAATCTACGAGCATACAATGCATGAAGGCCTCTCCTAATGATCAAACAACTGTATCTAGTTCTCAAAGGGATAAAAAAGTGAAATTAGCAAATTCAAGATCTCATAATGATGATGCAAGGGCTAGTCCATGACTTACTCTATTCCAATGCACTTATACATGGATTAACATTTGCATTTAAGGATTTTGCAATAACTATTGGAGTGAGCCTTTTGCAAGTTGTTTGTAATGCAATATGCCTCATGGGCTACTATCATTTTAGCATGGTCCAAATCTTGCATTTGTAGAAAGGATTAGCTTGAACAATAAGGCTAGTCTTGTATTTGGTATGCCACCTTATCATGTTGTCAGAATGACATTTTAGATGATTACTAAAAAAGGATGAAGGAGGATAAGTATCGATTTCTCTATGATGGTATTAAGAAGATCGGATGCATGGTGTCCAATGAAGGATAAAAGAATGTATTTAGGCAGTTGTTACTCAACATAGTAGCTATATTCAACAAAGATGAGGCATTCCATAAGTCTTTCATTAGAACTAGTGGGAAATAGGCAAAGACACATGATTACATTGCAAAGGAGACAAGTACGTACTAAAGTGATTGATACTTTGGATCCTAATAGTGTAATCCAAAATCATGTATAATATCTAGCACTATTAAATGGTTGGCAAGATAATCAAATAGAAGTATCAAATTATGTAGACCTTCCTATGCTTGGATCATCACCTCAATTATTCCATTTTTAAATCAAATCTTATTATAATATTCTATGTCAAAGATCATAAACTCAAACATGTGTGGAATTTATTTTAGCACTATTTCAAAATATTTATGAGATTTCTTGAAAATATAAATTTGAAAAATATCTCATAAAGTCTTAGCAAAAGATTAAGCCTTTGAATTACAACTTTCAAGGCCTTCATTGACATAAATTCCAAAGCAAATTTTAAAATTTTCTCAAGGTGAGATTGTTGTATTCAATAAATATTAGGTGACATTTTCATCAACAAAAATCAGATGATCCTTTTCTATTCAAACTATGTTTAAATACTTTTTAAATACATGGCCTTTAGGATTTTTTCACTCCCATGTGCACTAACTCTAGTTATTAGAAGGGTTGAATTTCAACTAGAGATCCAAAGTGACTCTAAGGCATAACTTGTTGCCATTTTATTAAAATTGGTCACATCAGTTTGAAATTAGAATAAAGGTCTAATGTCATACCACATAGCGCTAGTTAGTTAGACTGGTTGAGAAATCCTCTAGCAAGTGGAAAGTGTTATTCACCCAACAACTACACTATCAATACGCTCTTAAAACACTATGACATAATATTCCTAGATCACAATATCAAATTGTATGAGGGTCAATGTTTGCTTGAATTTAGCCATTTTTTTAGAGGTTTAAGGCACCTTTTGTATATAGGTATCTTTCCTTACTCAATGAAATTTGATAAACTTTGAACATGAGAAAAAAGAAATTATATAAAATTAAGATTTGGAGCGAGACCATTAAAGCATTACAAGTGCTATGTTGCATGTGAAGCACGCATCTTGAAGAGTATAGGATATAACAATTTAATAAAAAATGTCAAATTTTTGTCTTGCACATACATGCAATCAAGTATTCATTCAAAAGTACACTATGTGAGATTATTCTCAACCCAAGGACACACCTAATTGAGAACCTTAGGTATGGTCTAAGGGGCCTCCAATGTTGTGCTAAAATTATACACACCCATTCTCAAGAGGGCACACTTCATAACTTTTTCTTGATTTGTTGAAAACCAAATGGATTAAAAATTTAGAATCCAAACTAGTGGTATTATTGTATGGTGGTCTTAAAACATTGATAGTTGGTGATATTGGTATCTAGATTCACCCTTGCATGGAAGAATTAAAAAATGTGCAAAGATCTTTTAATAAATCCAAGAGTATTTACAATTATGTATTGGTTCTTTTTCCATGCACTTGCTTGCTATATGGCTCATAAGTATGCCAAAGTTCATTGCATATCATCATATAGAGCATCAAACCCAATAGTGTGCCCTTTGTTCAATTTGTTTTAAAGCAATTTAGGCCACATTGCACTTGCTTGGGATATCCGTCAACAAATGTCAAAATTGGATACCCTGTTGAGGTGTATCCCCTGGTGATTGAAAATTTCAACCACCTAGTGGTTGTCTATGATTGACTTTTGGAATAGTTTGATTGTTGAATTTTAAAACTGGGCTAGCTTGGACTTAATCTGATTGTCCTAAACCAACTCAATGGTTGGAACATCATGTTATTATCCTAAACCGGCTTGGTTTTTGTCTGTAATTGAAATTTGGAATAGCTTAGTTGTTTAATTTCTACAACAAGCTGACTTACACTTAATGTAATTATCCTAAACCAACCCTGTGGTTGGAACATCATGCAACCATAGTTGGTTCATGTCAAACACTAGTTATGTGATTGTCCTAAACCAACATGGTGAAGAAGAAATTAAAAGCAATATATTTCATAAACAGAACACCAATATATTGTTATTGTCAGTGTTTCCTAGTAGTTAAACTGGTTAAATTTAATTTCTCGATGGTTTGAGTCATATACCAATTAATTTCTAAACCAGATTGGCTTGGAATTAATGTGATTTTCTTAAACCATCCTAGTGGTTGGAACATTACCAGCAAGTCAAACAATAGTTATGTGATTGGAATTGTGGTTGAATAAAAATACAGAAATGAACATCAATATATTGTTATATATTATTGAGCCTTGTTCAGGTCAATAGACACCAATTATGTGACTATCCTAAACTAGTTCAGTTGTAGAAATTACTATTGTTTCTATTAGTTTTGATTAGTTTAATTATTGGCTTGATTAGCTTAATTGAGCTATGTTTTTTGCACATATAGCAATATATAGCCGAGTTTGTTCAGGTCAGGTAGATACCAACCTGTTGGTTAAAATTGTGACTATCCTAAACCAGCCTGGTTGTTTTGTTTTACTAGTAGCTTGATTAGTTTAGTCAATACCTTCATTAGTTTAATTGATTAGTTCAATTATTAGCTTGATTATATGTAACTATCCTAAACTTGTTTTGTTTTACTAATAGTTTGATGATATGTGACTATCGTAAACCAAGTCACTAGTAGTTACGTGGTCTAAATTGTAGTTGAACCAAAATATAGAAATAAATAACATGATATTGTTACTGTCTAATTGTTAGAGCCCTGTTTAGGTTAAACACTAGTTATGTAACTATCCTAAACCAACCCAGCAGTAGAAGTTATTTTGTTTATAGTAGATTTGATTAGTTTAATTATTAGTTTCATTAGCTTAATTAGATTATGCCATTAGGGGAGAAATGGGGTCGCAAAAGGGCCTCCAATTAGTGTTTCCTAATTTCAAGGGATTAGAGAGTGATTTGAGGTGTACCAATGAGAGTGCTAGAAGGTGTGGGGCAATGGTATGTTGAGGTGGAGGGTGGGCAGGTCTGCAGAGAGCCCCTATTGGTTGCTCCCCTTACACTAGGGACCACCCAAACCATACCCCCCCTCTTAACCCATGTTTGACCCTCCTTCCAAGTGCACCTCCCCCACATGAGCCCAAAACTGCATTCAATGGGATGGTAGGGCTCAAATGGTGAATTTTTCTTCTCCCCTCCCTCTTTCTAAGGCCTTTGCCAACCACTGTTATGGTCTAGCCTGCCAAATCACTCACATTTGAACCAAATCCCATGCATTTTCCCTCTTCCCCCTCTTTCTCTGCTCCCTCCTGCTCTGTGCTGCTTGCTATAGCTCCTCTCTCTCTCTCTCTCTCCCGTGCCTCTATTGGAGCTATTTTGTCCCTCTCCTTCTTCTTCTCCTATGCCTCTAGTGCTGTTGCTCTGTCCCTCTCCTGTGCCTCTGTTGCTGTTGCTCTGTCCCTCTCCTTCTCCCTCTTTTGTGCCTCTGTTGGAGCTGCTCTATCCCTCTCCTTCTCCCTCTCCTATGCCTCTATTGATGCTGCTCTGCTATCCCTCTCCTTCTCCCTCTCCTATGCCTCTGTTGATGCTGCTCTACTATCCCTCTCCTTCTCCCTCTTTTGTGCCTCTGTTGGAGCTGCATTGCCTTGTGTAGGAGTCCCATTCTTGCTGTTGCAACCTCTGCAAGCATGGTGAGGAGAAAGGCTATAAGACCACGCAATGTTGTGACCTCTTGTGTCTTCCACAACACCAGAAATGCATTGGATGAGTGGATCCCTTGCACCTATAGCTTAAATGATTGGATAGTGATGAAAGGATCGGCGGCCAAAGGTCCACATAAGCTTCCCAAGAGCAAGAGAGGTGACATCTTGCATGAGTGGAAGGGGCGCATCTTGAAGTTCAAGTTTGGGAAGAAAGGATGGCTCGCAAAAGTGCAACATGTTTACATGGGAAAAGATATGCAACTTCCTCCATCATTCAATCAATCTAGGATACCGTCACACTGTGAGCCTTTCTATCTATGTACCTTTTTCACATGTAAGTGTAATGAGTCCATTTGGAAATTTTGTGTTTGGTTTCTAAGAGCTCTTATTCATGGTTGCAGATGTTTTCCCTTCGGACCTCGAGGAGTGGGAACCAGTTGAATCATTCATAGGCAAGTTCACTGCGATTCATGATGATTTAGGTAAGCAAATGCATGCTAGGGAGAAATTGGCCTCCTTGCGAATGAAGAATGTGTATTGGTATAATGCAACGTACATCACTCCAATGACATCATTAAGCTATGGCCGTCCGCAAACCATTGCACCACCACAACTTCAAGACATGGATTGCAGCAACGTGGACTCGAGGACATTGCAATCGTACAAGGACAAGATTGCAAAGGATGTGGGCATGGCCATAAAGTTTACATTTGGATCCAAATGGGCAAGGTTATCTTGGTTTATGCCTCTACACATTTTTGCTTCTTTATTTCAGAATATACATATGCATAGAACAAAAACTATGTGGTCCTACAAGCGTGTAGATGAAAATGCTCTTGAAGATTTACTTGGGATGAATTGGGGAACCAGGTCAGGTGACCAAAATGGTGATGTGTTTCAATGTCATGCATGTAAAGACAATGTGGTTATTAGATACCATTTGTCACGCCAAATGTTGTATTTAGCTTTTCAGTATAGGCACTGGAAGAAAATAAATAGCCGGTGGCTTCCCCTAGATTCTAATGATGAAGACAATACGGGGGTAAGTTTTTCTATTGATGTTGAAGAGGGAGATGTCAAGAATGTAAATGTCAGATCACAATGGACTCTAAGGGATGTGCGAGAACACCTATTGATCATGGAGGACGGCATGTCAGAGTCCTTTTACTTTACCTTAAATGGTGGTAATATCAACCGCCGTGTGGAGAAGTGCATGTATAGTGCCGATTTCATTCCTCCTACAACTTTGAAGATTGCTAACAATGTGTTTGACTAGTGCAGCATTTAATTTTTTGTCTATCAAATCCTAGTTATTGCTTCAAAAGATGATGGACAATTAAATTAAAATGTTATTTCTTTTTATGTTTTCTCCTTTCAGTTCATGGTAAATGTTTTTCAAAAAATTTGGGTAATTTTAATTTTAAGGGTTTTGATATATATTAAGGGGTAAGAGCCCTTTTTACATCACATTCTCACTTTCACATTTAGAGAGCCATAGAATCTCCCGTCCTTAGAAGTTACTCCCTCCATCAACTGCTATTTGCCATGGATTTAGCCAGAACTATGTTCCATGACTTCATCTCACGAACTACATTTGTAGATCGTGAGGAAGAGCTATTTTTAGTGTTTGATAGGACTTTAGATGTCCTAGGCACATATATGCGAGCCAAGGATGACTTCTCAGATCTCATCCTTTACATGCAAGATAATTTCTCAAATTTTGTCTATACACTTGACCACTCTTCAAAGAGATGGGTTCCCATAGATTACATAAAGTATCTGTTCATAGAGGAACCCAAGTTTGTAAAGCGCTTGAACCACTTTTGTGACAACCTTACAGATGAAGGGTTTAGGATAGTCAAAGTTCAAGACATCCTAGACACGGGGATCACAGGAAATACAGGCACCAAATTCCTTTCATGGGAGATGACATTCATCTTCCTTCTCCAAGAAGGAAATTTAGAGGAAGAAGCCGCATTGTCTAGCACCCCCTCTAGTAGAATTGCTGATCTGTCATCCCTAGACTTGGACATCTACATGGAAGAGAGTCTTGATGATCCAACAGAAGAGATGGAAGTAGCTCAAGCGTTGAGCCTACTTCAAGAGCCCCTAGTAGAGCAAGAATCTGCATCGGAGACCACTGACCCAGACTCTAAATTATGGTCCTTGTCCCTCCTCATCATCGATGGAGAAGAGTACATATTCATCCATGACATAGAGATTCTTTTTGGACTATGAGAGGATGAGGCACTCGGAGTCCTATCGGGGTTCAATGTTGACATGTGTCAAAGATCCCGAATTTTACCTAGGTACCAAAGACTAGACAATGGAATACCTTCTCTTGATGATGCTGGCTTCAATGAGGGATGTAGACATGTCCATATACGATGCACAACCCTCTCATGCAGACACCTCCAACACAGGTCAGGAGAAAGCATCCACCTCAACATAGGTCAGGAAAAAGCATCCACCTCCCAAATGGAACATCACACAGCACCTAGTTCCATCAACATTGCAAATGAGGAAGGGATAGAAGCCGATGACACTGTAGTGGTAAGTTCAAAAAATATTTTTTATTTTGATGTTCTTTCAGTATAATTTGTATTGTCAGTCTTCTAATGTTTGTTGAATTGTTGCAGGATGCGTTTGAGCTTGATGAATTTTCATCTCGACGGGGTAATGTTCGCAATGCATTTGAGCGAGATCATTCTTTGACCCATTACCTTGGCAAAGTCATAGAGCATATCGTGGTCTTTCATAGCAAATTTTCTCCTCGAGGTCCTTCAGAGCTGCTGAAGTGCAAGGCTTTGTTGCATGCTATCGGATACTCCAACATTACTCGGAATGCCGACAAAGTCATTTTGGTACACCGCCTGGCTGCTATCAATGCCTTTGGATCGAACATTCATGGCAGGGCATTGATGGCAACGGCTATGTCTTTGGCAGCAGGAGAGGAGGATGTTAGTAAAATTGTGGCTAGATTTATATTTAGGAATCCACTAGGGGATTCAAAGACCCCTATTCTCGATGTACTCGAACAAGCCAAGAAGAAAGAGAGCTCGTGAGGCCTTTTGCCTATATAAACATATATTTAAATGGATATTTCAATGGATACATGATTACATGTCTTTATTATTTGTTCTAAGTTATCATTGCTTGTCATGAATTCCATTGTATTTTGTTTAAGTCTTTAATGATATATTTTCTCCATCATTTTAATTGTGTTAATTTAATACATTTCTAGCCAATTTAGCATCATTTTCACCAATTCTGGGTATCAAAAGTTCATTTCTATCAAATCTTGAAGGAATTTCACCGTCGCATAGAAGGCAAAAGTGTCCGGCACATTGCCAACTGCAAGAATGCCCAAAGTGCACCATGGTAGGTTTTGGGATTTCTGGGGTCCTGGCAACGTGCCGGACACTTTTGCCTTCTGTGCGACGGTGAAATTCCTTCAGGATTTGACAAAATTCAAAACTTACATTAAAACGATCAGTTAATGCAGTCATAGAAATGGAAAATACACGATAAAACCCACCACGACACGAATTTGGGCATTTTGGACTGCCATAATGCCCAAATTTGTGTCATGGTGGGTTTTGGGTTCTCTGGGGTCCTAGTGATGTGCCGGACACTTTTGCCTTCTGCGCAATGGTGAAATTCCTTCAGGATTTGACATAATTCAAAACTTACATTAAAATAATCAGTTAATGCAGTCATAGAAATGGAAAATACACAATAATGTGATAGTGTGGAGAATGTTCATATATTTTATTAAAAAAGATCTCGGGGGGCCTTGGGCCTTAGATACAAGATAGTGCCTTCAAGGGTAGGGGATGGTCTAAGTCCTAAGAGTGGGCTGCAAGAGAATCTAGGGCTTCAAACTTGGGTCACTCCATAGCTGCTTTTCCAGAACCATGTCCTTGTCCATGACCATGACGTGCTTTCCATGGATGGCACACAAGTTGGCATCCTCGATTAGAGCGGTGGTCACTTGCTCTGCAGCCTCGTGGAGTGCCCCCATAGCTCCTGTGCTGAATTGCATGTTGTCCTTGTATCCCTGTGCTATCTCCCATACCACACGTTGGAAGGGAGCACACAAGATCACGTTGTCGATGGTCTCCTACATTTGCTTGATCTCCCTTAGGACCTATGCTCCTGGCTTTGCTCTGTATGGCTTCCTGACTCTTGGTGGAGGCTGTACAGGTACCCGAACACGATCCCACAACCTCCTGCCTTGAATTTCTTTCACTGCTCTTGTCTGCATTGATCCTCCTCTGACTCTTCCTCTCGTAGACATCTTGAGCTTTGTCCTTCTTTAGGATGGGGTTTCTTGGGTGTCTGCTTTACCCTCTTTGTGGGCATAGGGATCACCTCTATGTTTGGTTGTATCATCAAGAGAGGGAAGATGGTGCTCTTCCTGGTAGTCTATTGGCCCTCAAGAAGCCTCTCTATGTCCAGGAGGTTATCGAACACATTTTGTTTGATCGAGAGAGGGATCTCATGGGGAGGGGAAGGTTGAGGGTCAAAAGCTAAGGGGAAGGTGAGGGGAAGGCTGAGGCTGAGGGGAAGGCTGAGGGGAAGGCTGGGGGGGAAGGTTGAGGGGAAGGATGAGGGGAAGGTTCGGGAAGGCTCATGATCTTGGGGCTCATGCTGAGGGGAAGGCTGAGGGGAAGGCTCATGCTCAGGAGAGTTGGGGAAGGGCTCATGAGAGTCCCAGGAGACCTCACGAGAGTTGGGGGAGGGCTCATGAGAGTCCCAAGAGACCTCATGAGAGTTGGGGGAGGGCTCACGAGAGTCAGGGGAGGCACCACCGGACCTGATAGGTTTGTGTGCGCAGATGCCATGGAGGTGGTGGAGCTAGAGGAGGAAGGGTGGAGGCGGCATCCAGTGGGTCTAGTAGTGTTCTTCACTCTTGCCATTGAATAATGAGAGTTAGGGTTTCTTTTTACATTTTCTATAGGCCCATCATGTTTTGACATCCCTTTTAATTACATTTAGGGTTTCATCATGCTCGTTGTCCCTGCCCTACTAACCCCCCCACCCTCAATGCCCTCCCCCCCCATTGCCCTCCCACTACTTTCCCTGCCCACACCCGTCGCCCTCCCCCATACCCCCCATCCCCCCCTTCCCCCACCCTTGCTACCATTCCACCCCTCCCCTTGCCCCACTCCACACCCCTCCCTTCTCTCCCCCCTCCATCATGTCTCCACTTTCCCCAACGTCATGTGAGTACAAAAATTGTGGTCAAAATAAGCAAGATATTAAAGAGTGAGTACACGAATTATGGTCAAAATAAGCAATATATTTATTTCATATTTATATACAATTACACCATAGCTTTTGTTGGTGGTTGGACCCATCTGCTCCCTTCTCTCACTCTAGCTTGCAACCAACTGTGACTCCTCGACTCCCTATGGATGCTTTCCAAGCACTATGCCTTGTATTCTTTGATACAATTTGAACTACTTTTGCAAGTTATGATGCCTTTGCCTTTTCAGACTTCAAAGTCCTTGCTAGTAAACATCTAAAAATCCAGTCAAACATCTCATGCAATGCATTGCTGCTACGAGTGACACCACCACCATGCCTTGAGTTCTTGAAGTAGGCTGCCTTGGCTCTATAGTGCGACTTCTCCATGCCTTGTGTATTCCAAATGGACAAAGGACCCCAATTTTGTACAAACCATGGTCCGTGTGCATAGAGAATATGCTGCAAACATGATGAGAATCATTTCAACAATAAAAATCGTAAATATTACGACGGTGCCAAGATTACCATGTAATGAATAATGTGCAACTCTCCCCATGCTTTACCATAAACTCTTTCACATCCATCCTGAACCTTTCATAATACATCTCATCGATTTCAACTTGGCGAAGCAATTTTATCAATGCATCTACCTTCATCCATACTTTAGCTCTCAAAGTTGCCACTTAAGGATGAGAAGCCTTATTGGTCGTGCATTCACACAATGCTTTCCAGCATTCCCAACCCAAACTACTTTGAGACTGTAAGAAAACAATACAACGTATGTGCTCAACAGATAACAAGATCTCGTATGCAAGAGAAAAAAACAGATAGTATGGAGAATCAAAATTTTGATTACTATAAAACTAATACAATAGATGGCATTGCCTCCTAACCGTGCGCTCCTGTGAAGGAAGCTTCGATGGCGAGCTAGAAACAGTAGAGGACGGAGGCTGGATGCTAAGGAATCAGGGTTGCTGTAGCCAGTGATGAAATGAGCTTCACAGGCTTGCTCTTATATAGCCACCAGTCATAGTCAGTTAGGCTCAATTGGGTGACCAACCCAGTCCAGCCAAAACGGTCGACTGGGAGTCCGTCCCAAAATAGGCCATCGACCACACGATAGAACCGGCGTGCAAAAAATAGAGCAATTGACGTACGGTCGCCGTTCGGCCCACAGCCATCCAAGATCATCTGGGGCTCCAAACGGGCCCTACAACCCGAGAGTGGGTTGCCCGTAGAAATCCTCCATTGGCCCTCAGTGCAGTCAGTCATGGGATGCCTTCCTGCACTTGCATGTAGCCTAGTTGGCATTGTGCCAAATCTATCTGAAGTCGTCCAGCCATTAGGCCACACATGGCCCCCATCTAGTATCCAAACCAGGACCTACCGGATAACTGAGCTACTCAAATGCCTTCTCCTCATATGGGGGGCTTACAAGTAGAGTTAGCTGGTTCCCGCATAATTACACGAGAGTGGAGCATTGATATCTAACACCCCCCCCTCAATGTCCACCCGCAAGTGAACTTACTTTTTCGGCCCAATGCCAAGTCAATGAAGATGCCTCTCCAACAAGTCTCTTCCAAGAGCCTTCGTGAAGATGTCCACAACATTCTCTATAGTCGAACAGTACACCAAGTCGACCTCTCCATCCATGATGAGCTCGCGTACAAAGTGATATTGAATCTCAATGTGTTTTGTACGAGCGTGGAACACAGGGTTCTTTGCAATCGCCATGCAACTCTGATTGTCACATGATAACTATGTAGTCTTGTTCTGCACTGCACCCATGTCCCCTAAAATCCTCCTCAACCACACTACCTCACAAGAAGCAAAGCATGCTGATTTGTACTCAGCCTTGGTAGAAGAAAGAGCAATTGTAGTTTGCTTCTTGCTGACCCATGACACAGCTCCAGATCCAAGTGAGAAACACTAGCCTATCACTGATCTCCTGCTGTCCAAGTCTCCTACCCAATCTGAGTCACAGAATCTGGTCAAGATGTTGCCCTTGGTATAGGTGATGCCATAGTCAAGTGTGCCTTTGATGTATTTCAGCACCTGCATCCCTGTCCTCCAATGGTTCTCCTATGGCTTATTGGAAAACCTGCTTAGTACTCCAGTCACAAAGCTGATGTCGGACTTGCACAAGTAAATCAAACTGCCCACAAGCCTTCTGTACTTTGCTTTATCCACGAGTGTTGATGAATCCTCATTTGAGAGCTTCATGTCAACCTCCATAGGGGTACCAACTGTCTTGCACTCAGCCATGCCAAATGCCTTCAGTATCTCCCCAGCATACTTCAGCTGTGAGATGATCTATTTTTGGCTCTTGCCAAACTTCAATCCCCAAAAAGAAATGCATCAATCCAAGGTTGCCCTTCCTCTTGTCTTCGGATCGTCGATGGGATTCCTGTTCTATCTAGAACCCACTTCAATGTCTCATGGCACTCTTTTGGAGTCTCAAATGCTGCAAGCTACCATATATCTTTCTCTGATTGCACTGAGAAATCTTGCTCTACTTCTTCATCCCCTTGAACAAAGGCTAAGGCTTTATTCATAATGCAGATGCTGACTCTCTCTAACTTGTGTTCTTTCACCAATTGAGCTTCATCCATTTTGATGACAAATATGAGCTTTCCATTGCAATCTGTACAACAAAAGAGAAAAATCGTTAGGATAAACATGATATAGGAAATGAACTAAGTGCAATGCTATAATGGATTTCCTCTTACCATCTTCTCTCATGCCATAGAATTTGACCATTGCTTGTTGCAGTTTCTCAACATCTAAGTAGACATTGTTGAAAGCTTTCATCTCAAAGGTTTGCAAGCTAGATTTCTTTTTACTCTTCCAAGTCATTGTGCCCCTTACAAAATGGTAACCTCCAAGCATTTCTCTTGCACATTGGTTTGTTTCTTGCCGTGCACATCCCACAATTAACCAAGGTGTGGGTAGGGGCACTCTAGACTTCTTATACTTTCCCAAAATAGCAGAATTGAAATTTTTGAAAACAGATGTGTAAGCTTCATGACTTACACCGGCAGTATCACAAGCTGCAAGCATCTCCTTTGCATCCACAATATCCTTGAAGTCCTTCATCACCTCTTTAGCAACTTGCACATGTAGGCACTTGTGTCTTGGGTCCCTTAGTATCCAAATGACATCGCTTGACTTCAATAAACTAGCTAGAGCATATGAACAGTCAATATCATCCCCGTCCGCTCTTCCCATCACATCTTTCATGAAGTTCCTAAAGAAGAACACAATAAAAACTTAGTCACAAATAGTGTAGCACAAAAGAGTGTAATCTCATTGGAACATTTAATAACCAACCTTGTAGCTCGAACTCTCCTCTTTCTAGCACCACCAATGGGTGCTAATGCATCCATGTTATGTAAGTACATTCTTTTCCTCTCCTTCAATCCCAAAGGTCTTTCTTTCATCTTTTGCACTCGTTCTTCTACCTTCTCTCGTTCCTTCTCTACGGCTCATCGAACTTGATTGTATATGGATCTTTCTAAGCCTTTTTTGGACTCAGCTAGCTTATAGAGTGACTCTTCTAATTTATGTCGCTCCAAGTCCAATGCTTTGGCTTTATCATGAAGATCCTGATTCTTCCTTTGAAGATCCTGCATAGAGTTATGCATTGCGACAATGGTGCTATTTCCTAAATGTGCTAGCATCTCTTCTTGGGCTCTGCACATCTCGCTTGCTTGCATAGCCATTGACTGAGCATTTTTAATTGATTGCAATAACCAAGCAACCCTGCATGTCCATTTCCAACAAACCGAACTAGCTCATGCATTGTATGGAAAGGAGGGCTCTTTTGGTTGGCAGGATCTAAAGGATACAAGGATCCTTCTACACAAAGGTCGAGATGCTTCTTTCCTTGCGAAGGAAGACTGTGGATTTTGGAAGCTCCCCTCAATCCTAGAGTACATGTGCTTGCATATTCAGCCTCCAACTCTAAGTGAACCTGGTACTTGTTGGAGACATCCTTGAATGGTGCCATGACTAAAGGAGTATAGAGAAGGAGAAGGTGTGGAGATGTAGGCTTAAAGGAGTAGCACATAGGAAGAGGGAGGGCGAGGAGGAGGGATGGGGGAGGGAGGACCAGTAGTTGAAGAGGAGGAAAGGGGGGCAGACCAACAGGTGTGGAGGGTGAGGAGGAGTAGGCATGGAGGAGGAGGGAGGGAGGAGGGAAGAGCAGGAGGGAGGGGGAAGGAGGAGCAGCAGTGGAGGAGGAGGGGGAGGGGAGGAGGAGCAGGCGTGGAGGAGGGAGGGAGGGGGTGGGTAGGAGGAGCAGGCATGGAGGAGGGAGGGAGGGAGTGGGAGGAGGAGGAAGGGGGAGGAGGGAGTGAGGAGGGGGAGGGGGAGGGGAGGAGAGGGGAGGGGGAGGAGGGAAGGAGGGAGGGGGAGGAGGAGGGAGTGAGGAGGGGGAGTGAGGGAGGGGGAGGGAGGAGGGGGAGGGAGGGAGGGAGGAGAGAGAAGGAGGGAATTCAAAATTTGAATTTTGAATTTTGAATTTTTTGGTTCCCAAAGAGTTGTGTAAGAGGTGTAAGAGGTGGGGTCACTTTTGGGCTTAACCCACCTAGGTGAGGGGGGCTTAGGACTTTTTGGGACCTACCTTGGCCCTTTCATTAAGACTAATCCATCGAGCTAGTTTAGGTCACACACCATCCCGGTGGTTGAAATTAAGACTGTCCTAAACCAGCCCGATTGTTTTTCTTTAGTAGTAGATTGATTAGTTTAATTATTATTTTCAATGATTAGTTTAATTATTAGATTGATCATATGTGATTGTCGAAAACTAGCCCTGTGGTTGAAATTGTTTTGTTTTCTAGTAGCTTGATTAGTTTAATTAGACCGTGTTTTTTGCACGTACTATGTTTTGTCTTGTTTTCCTTATGGTAATGCAAAAAGGGGGATTATTACGGTTGTTTGTGTATGCTAGCTGAGAAGATGGAGGTGTATCTCAAGTTTATGGCCCAGACCCTAAGATTTTGATTGGGCAAAGGAGCTTTGAGCATTGCAAGCCCTGGTACATAAGGAAACTCAAAGATAGGATGCATGTTGTTGCTTTTCACACATAGACTTTGACCTAGCCCAACAAGCTATGAATGACTTGAGACCTGGTCATGTTGGAGGCCAAGTTTGGCAGCCTAAGGTCTTTGTGGGAGCCATTGGTCTATCCAAAGGGAGACTTTGAGTGGCACTACATTGAATGCATTCATGGTACATGCACGCATCGTAGTTTGAAGAAGGGGAAATTTGATGTCTGCCCAAATGAAACTAGGGAAGACAACCCTATTGCTCTAGAATAGAGAACATGTTAATGTTGAAAGATTAGAGAAAAACAAATGGCTACTATCATATAACAACACTTAGCCAAGGGAGCTTCTAGATCACTTGGTTCAATCCATCCCAAAATATGTGCTGAGTATGTGCTTTATAATTTCATGGCTAGCTAGTAAGGGAAGGAGTTCAGGATGTGCCTTGCCAATTTACCCCATGATACTATTGTCTCTGTCACAAACTTTGTAAAAAATTACTCATTTGAAGAACAAGATAAGATACAAAGTGCTCACTGGTGTGACAAGGAGATAACAACTCTATTGCATATCACATACAATCATTTGCCTTATTCTTCTATGGCTGATGCCAATCTTCTTGCTGACTTCCAAGAGTTTAGGTTAGTGCAATGCACATACCATTCCTACATTTTATATAATAGGGAGCATGAGCATGACAACTTATTTTTGTATCATGATTTTCTATCGCATTGGAAATGGGTAAAAAATATGATCCCCATGTATAAGAAAAAGTAAAACAACATTCGATCTGGTCAGATGGTGCTACCTCTTAATTTAAATTTGCCCATGGATTCTTTTTTTTTTTTCCGAAAAAACAGTGCTGATTATATTACTTCGAAAACCAAGATACATAAAGTTAGTTTTGCAGCTGACGGGGCTGTGTTCACAAATCGGACACAGCCCTAAGTGGAAACAAAAAGCTCTCTCTCACGGAGGGATCAGGCGAGTGTGGATAAACAGCTAGAGAGGTAGTGAGTAGCGCCACTGAAGGCCCCGAGAAGTATGCTCGAAGAAGAGGCCCTGCGTATCCCAATCTCGGAGGAAGCATCTCCACTTCTCCCGGCCAGCCCGGGAATCCCCCTAGATCTGGTCCCACTAGCCTCTGAGCGTGTGGATAATCTCACTCCAGATGTCGGCCATGACCTGGGTAGTCGAAAGAGGGGTATCGCTGAGGATCTGCGCATAGCGCGAAGTCCAAATGTGCCATCCGACGATGTTGCTAATAATCTCCTAGACTGGCTGTCTCACCTGAGATCCTGTGTCCGCCTCTACCAAGTGCTGCGGGATGCCCTCAAGCGGCCCCCAAGTCCCCTGTGTGATAAGGAACATAGGGTCCTGCGGGTCTGCCTCAAACAACTGATGATAGCCAGGTGTGGTGCTGCACCAGTAGAACGCACCCCAGGTGATCAAACCTAACTCCGGAGCTGTGCGAGTAAGGATCCCGAAGACCCACCTCCACACGTCCTGGGCACGAGTGCAGCTCCACAGGCAGTGCTTTGGTGACTCCTCATTCGCATGACAAATCTGACAGAGTCCATCCTGACCAATCTGCCGCAACCAGCTCCCCACTGGAAGACCCTTGTGGGCGAGTAGCCAAAGGAAGTAGGAAATCTTCCGCAGCCACCATCTCTCCCACAAGGCCTTCCAGAAGGCCTGCAAAAATAGCCTAGAAATACCATGAGAATACCAACTGGGCCACTGGGTGGGTGGTCGGCTCTGCATCCTCCCGAGAACTCTCCTACCTAGTTTCGTGCTGTAAGCGAAGAAAGGGGTTGGCCCCTGGCCTGCCACAACCTCTGGCCATCTCCAATCACCTGGGTCCCAATCAAGCTCTGACAGGGCCCACCCCTCCCAAAGCCAAAGGCGCCATAGCTGCAGCTGATCTTGCTCTATACTAGGATCGATCTGCCAAACCTTCCCCAGGAGGCCTACGACACGAACCCTCTACCACGAGAGAAGGGGGTCGATGAGCACACCCTCTCTCCTGAGTCAGCCATCCCCAACAACAAATTTGCCCATGGATTCTACTTTGTCTCGAGGTTTAAATCCCTAACCAGGTCTAAACATGATGTGGAATCTCTTTGGGTCTAGCCATGGCATGGTGAACATGATGGATGTGGTGCTATTATTTAGCAAGCTCAATTTAAACACTAATTACAATGCTCTCAAGTGCTACTATTTAGCAAGCTCAATTTAAACACTAATTACAATACTCTCAAGTAAAGCTCAATGATGCCCATGATGTTGTAGTATGGCTTATAGTAGCAACCTCTCTATAGGGGTGCAATCAACATACAGTGGTGCATTGAGTGTTCCATGAAGTGAAAATGAGTTTCAAAGGAGAAGTAGGCACGATTGTGAGGTTATTAAAGGAACATGTAGCTTGCATAGCATATGAGGGTTTTCAAACAACCACCTGCTCAAAACAAGAAATTATATAGTGCATGTGTCATAGGGGGTCATGAGATGAGAGCCCCTTCAAGATTTTCCTTCATGTGAAGCTGGAGTGACAAAAGATAACTCACCCCAATTTGGGGAGTGTTTCAATAACCTCACAAACTGTTTGGAAGAGGGGATAACTTTGTAGTTATCATGCATAACAAGGAAGATGATGCATACTTTGTGTTGTCGTGTACTAAACCCAACCACAAACAACCACTATGCTTGTTTTGTAAATCCCAAATAGTAAATCCCAAACAATCCTCTATTTGTTTTTAATAAATCCTAAACAACCACCATGCTTCTTTTAGTAAATCCCAAACAACCCCGAGTAATCGCAAATGAGGGAAAATGTAAATCCCAAATAGCAAATCTCAAATAGTATACTTATCCCAAATAACCACTATGCTTGTTTTAGTAAATCCCAAATAACCCCGTGCTTGGTTTTTAGAAAATCCCAAATATTAATTTCCAAAAAACCCCTAGTAATCCCAAATGATATCACTTATCTTCTACAACCACCAGGATGATGACCACAACTCCTAAATGAATCAATTGTATGCTAGTTTCACATAATACCTTTTATCCCACACCAATGACTCATCATCATCATCGCTACTATCATCTTGTTCCTCCACCTTTCCTCAAGTGTTTGGGTTTGCAATGAGCAGGCTCATATCACCCATTGTGGTGGTGATTATGGACCACCATGCTGGCTCAGATTTTAAAGATCGACATTGTAGACTCAGGACCATCTAATTTGTGGGCTCAAATATTCAAGATCCACATTGTAGCTTGAATTGTCCTTGAAATGGACTAATGTCTAATCTTGTTCAGCTCTAAGATTGTGGACGATTGAAGTTCATTTGGAGCATTAGCCCTGCATGAGAGCATCATGATCATCTAAGTTCTCTGTCTTAGATTAGCTTGCATTAGACTATTATAACACTGAATCTGTGCTCAAGACAATCTAATTCATAGGTTCAAATTAGCATTGAGCTAGAATAGATTGTAAGAACAATAGAAAATCAAATTGTTATAATTTTAGAATTTGTAGCTATAATGCCATTCAAAATGGTTACAATTTTTAAATTTCTAGCTTTCTTTCCATTGAATTATTATGATATTGGCTTCGATGGACCAAGAAAGTCTCCCATGGCAACCATCTAATCACACGTCATGGGATTTGGAGTTTGAGAAATATACACTAGTGGCCAACCGGTGCTGTATATGACCACCTACACTAGGCTAGGCTACCAACAGCAAGGTGGGTGATGTTAGAATATTTCATTGGGACTTTGCATGTGCCATTGCTACTCCCGCCTCATCTCAGTAAGGTGTCCTTTAAGGGTTGCCAGTCTTGCAATTGTCTGATCATAGGAAAATCCAACAGTGGACTATGTGGCCATAACAATGGTAGGCACCTAGAGTCACATGAACTGACATAAGAAATTTAAGGAAAAAGCCTGGCAAGTCCTCCAAGCTAGCTATATAAAGGACTTAGGAGGAGAGAAACAATTCACTATACTTAGGAAAATCCCTCTCCTACCCCCTTCCATGGTCTCAAAGCCCCCTTGCACCCCTGTGTTGAATCTTTTGCTGCAACCCGAATGCCCCTCCTACATAATGTTGCCCAAGTCATGGGATCCATTGTTTGCCTTGGATCTCCATCCTGTAATAATCCACTAGCCATAGCCATGAGTAGGCAAGTTGCTGGATGGTTTGCTCTCAGCAATAGTTGAGTTGTTGTTATACTCAGCTGGTGTAATCTCTTTTGAAACTTTAATATAAATAATACTATTATAGTAGTCATTTTGTTGGTAGCGGTCATTGCATGTTGCAGTCATTGCACAAGAAATTGGTACACAAGGAAATACATTTTCCTTGCTTTTATGATTAACTATACAAACAACAATAAAATAGTTCCAAGAACTAGCCCGATGGTTGCAAGGAAATACATTTTCCTGAACTAGCATGGTGGTTGCATAATGAAATGCATTTTCCTTGGCAACTTTAGAATTAATTGCTAAAATAGTTTAAAGAATCATGATGGTGGCTGTAAGGAAATACATTTTCCTTGGTTTAGGATTAACTACAACCCGCACTAAAATAGAACAGCATGGTGGTTGCACAAGGAAATATGTTTTCCTTTATTTAGGATTAACTTTTAACCACTTTTTTTAAACTATTAATTGTGCTCTCATTACACTATAACAACATGCTAGTCCAACCATTGGGTTGGTTTTAAACCTATTTGAGGGCACACTAAGAACAAAATTAAGAAGGGGGCCCCTCAATGCAAAATATATGAACAATTGTGGGACTCCCATGCGGGTCTCACATGACCCATCCAATTAAGGTAAATACATTTTCTTTGATTTAATCAGGAGTAGCTACCGCCACCACTAAAATAAATTTAAGAACTAGTATGGTGGCCTCACCAAGCCAATGTTAGCATAGTGGTCATGAATCTAGATTAGCGCAAAATAGCTACGCTTAGATGGCAGGTGGCAAGCTCTAGGTAGATGATAGGTGGTGAGCTACAAGTAGATGACATGATAGACTATGGACAGTCCGATGCACAAAGATGCACCACAAAGACTACATAATGGAGGGTAGAACTACTCGTGTAGTGACATATGTCGAGCTCTATGGTGTTCATAACAGGAAGTCTTAATAGATTGTGTCTCATTATTATGCCAGTGAGGTAATCATTATGTCAAGAAAAATCTCAGCAAGTGCACAAATTTGCCCAAAATTGGCATCATGTTGTAGCCTGAAACTACCCCTAAAATAGTTTCACGATTGGCTACACCCGATCATGCATTGACCCATGACAAAAACTTTAGCATGGAAATTTTTCTTATTCTTAAGATGCTTTGGGGCATTTTTAATGGCATATTGCACACCCTACATTTAGCATTGATGATAAAGAAGAATAGGATGAGCAAGATGAAAAAGCTTTATACATGAACATGGTCAATATAAAGGATGAAATCATAACTATGATTTGTGATAAAAAGAGTTGAGTAGATGCTTGAAATACAATTGTACATAGTTTTATTGCTAAAAACATGTCAAAGGACTCTTCTTGAGGACAAACTAAGATGTGTTAATGGTTGTCGTTCTTGAGAATAAATCGAATACTACCAAGAGTGGTCCATTAAGTCTTTACACTTTTGAGAGTCTAAAGGATTTCTTAGACAAATTAAGATACTTTGTTTTCAAAATTAAAGAAAATAAAATGACGGCTTTAATTACAAGGCATACACAACTAGAAAAAATAGATCAATATACAAAATTTGGCCAACATATCAAGGACACACTATCATGGCCTTTGCTACATGGAAATTGACATAGACTAAAGAGATTGAGCAAGAAAATAATGAAGATAAAGACTTACTAGAGAATCCTTGGCCCCTATGGAGACACTGATATCCAAGAGTATATTCTTTAGCAAGACTAAAATGGAAGACTCTCCAAGGCCTACAAACATCCCTCTATCAAGCACCACTCTATTTCTTACTTTGCTAATGGCAAGGAGAACCACAACCCTAACATAGGGCCAAGTTTCACCACCATTGGAGTAAGCCCTTGAGGGTCACTTGTAAAGACTGCTTTCCATTTCCATTGAAAATCAAACCATCCATCTTGATGGCTCCTTCCATCCAACTCCACACCCCCTTCGCAAGTTAAAAAATGGTGCATGCCTTCAACTAAGCCCCCATACAAGGGACATAAAGGGTTAATTTACACCATTTCACCAACTTGCCTCTAATTAGTTGATTATGCATAATGTTCTACAGCATAAACTTTTCCTTCCCAACCTGGTAACATTTCTAGATATGCATGAACCTATTCTCCCCACCATCCTGCCCCCTTCACAAAATCCACTTAGAATTCAAGGTATTAATTGAGGACCTCATGTCAGCAAGGCACCTGTATATAGCTCAACATCAACTCAAATCCAAGCAAGGACTTTCTATAAATATTGTGCAAGGGGCTTTTATTGATATAGCCTAAGTGGAGTAGAGTCTGCTGTAAGCACACACGGTGATGGAAGTACAAGTGTTGTAGCCTCCCATGCAAGAATGTACCTTTTAGAACCTGAGTGGTGTAATATGAAGCCCAAAGAGATCCCAATTGTTATTCATGACCTTCATAAGGTCATGCGACAATATTATCCCCAAAACCATGAGTTTGCAAATTGTTGTAAGGAGTTAGCCAAGTATCGGTGCAAGGAGGGGTTGTTTTCATTGAGCAAAGTTCAAGCATTGGCAAAAACTACATCTTCTTGGAAATGGTAGATGATGAATGGTGGCACGTGTGAGCTTCTACGCGAGGATGAATCGAACAAAGATGAAGGAAATAATATTCGCCTTCCACATGGGTTTGAAGATGAAGACATTGATGACAAACATGATGAGGATAGTGACTAGTGAACTGTTGTGGCAATGATGGCAAAAATGATGATAGTGGGTTTTGAATGTCTCATTGTATTCTAAATGTGTTCTTGTTTTTTGATTGCAAGTAGCAGGTTTAGGGTGGGATAATTTTTTTTCTCTATAAGGTATTGTCTCATCGAATGCTATTGATGGGTGTGGCAGTATGGTATTGTCTCATCGCATGCTATTGATGGGTGTGGCAGTATGGTATTGTCTCATCATGCATTGTAAATGTCTTGTGTTTAGGGTTTGTGCTTTGAAGTTTTGATTCTTTCGTGTTGCCATCGCATAGGCCTCTAGGTGGTAATGCCAATTGTAGTGCTCTTGACAAAATATGGTATTGTCTCATCGCATGATGTCGCATGGGTGGCAGTATGGTATTGTCTCATCGTGCGTTGTAAATGTCTTGTGTTTAGGGATTGTGCTTTGAAGTTTTGATTCTTTCGTGTCGCCATTGCATAGGCCTTTGGGTGGTAATGCCAATTGTAGTGCTCTTGACAAGGTTCATTTGCTCAAGAGCATGCAAACTAGCATAACACTCACCATCATATGCAATAGAAGCCTATGCGATGATGTGCGGAAGAAGCATATGCAAAGTGATATTTCTTATCTTATGTAACATTCTTTTTGTATGACTTTCGAGATAAGTTTTAATTGAGAGAGAGAGAGAGAGAGAGAGAGAGAGGGAGGGAGGGAGGGAGGGAGGGAGGTAGGGGAAGAGAGAGAGAGAGAGAGAAAGAGAGAGAGAGAGAGAGAGAGAGAGAGAGAGAGAGAGAGAGAGAGAGAGAGAGAGAGCTTGTTATGATAGCGCACATAATTATCCATGACTGGGTGAGTTTTTTAATTTTTGTGCAATTTTTATGAAAAATACTTTATTCTTTAGTCTTAAATTTATATTTCAATGGTAAATAGAAATGTTTTTCATTTAGGTCCTAGCATTTAATGCGAGATAGAAACCTACATATTATTTTAGGAATGCTAGTTTACCAATTCGGATGGAATGCACATGTAAGTTTAATAAAATTTATTTACAAATGCTAAATGATTTTCCATTTAGTTGCGGTTTTTGATTTAGAATTGCAACCTACTTTATTCTATAAATTTTAGTTACTTTATTACTTTATTCATTCATAATTACAACGATATAAACTTGAAAGAAGATGTAACTTAAAACAAAGTCATATATTTCCATCATAGTGAATGTATACATTGTAAAGAGGTGAAAGTCATGGTCCTGGTGGAGACAACGTTCCTAAGCCCAACACCATGTACAATGCCATTGATATTGGGCTTTACAGTCGGCAAGTAATCTACTAGACAATAAATATGAAATTTGTGGCCGCAAGATAGAGCATAATAGCTAGTTGAGTTATCATATTACAAACACTAGCATATTGGACACAAACAATTGTTTGGGCTGTCAGAGGGAAGGGGCTGCCTAGCATATGGTTGAGAAAATGGATGCCGACAAATAGATAACCACATCCCCACACTCATATCTCCAATTAGTGCTACACATGCATCATGGCCTCTTCTCACAACCGTGTGTTGAGGTCCTCGAGGATCTTCAACTAGGCACGTAGAGCTATTTTGGTTGTTGCTAGTCCGTATGTGATAATTATTGACAAAAGACCTAGGAAATGATACATCTAATATTAGAAGCATGCAAAAATTGAAATATTTTACATATATACTGTGTAATCGGTGTGTCTATCTCCTATGAATTTGAGTTTTTCCATTCTGATTCCTCATCAAAGACGACATCTCTGGAGATAATGACCTTTTGGTTGATGGGATCATACAACTTATGTGCTTTGCTTTCTTCACTATAGCCAACCATGATGCATTTATGTGATTGTGCATCCAATTTTTTGCGATGATCATCATGTATGTGGGCATATGCTATGCAACCAAATATGTGGAGATGCCCAATACATGGCTTGTATCCACCAGTGAATGCTTTAGAAGGGGTGATACCCTAAATCGGTACGTTCGGAAGCCGATTAAGCAAGTCGTTTGCAGTAGCAATTGCTTCTATCCAATAGTGATTTTGAAGATGCTTCTCACTGAGCATTGCCTAGCACTGTCTGCTGCTAAAGTACCATTCTTCCTTTTAGCTCTTGCATTCTGCTAAGGAGTATCTGCACATGTGAATTGTCTTCGAATGCCATTACTTCTGCAAAAGTTCATGAACATTGGAGACATATATTCACCTCCTCTGTCTAATCGATGGCTTTGATCTTTATTCATGTCTGGTTCTCACCCATGGCTTTGAATTCTTGAAATCTTCCCTCATCTACTTCTTCCTCACTTGTTCTTCCTCATCTACTTCTTCCTCACTTCCTTCTTTTCTTTTGCTTTACCATGGCCTCATTTAGTGATCATTACCTCTCTTTCCTCACCCTTGAAGAAGCTTCTATCAAGGATATTTCTTTTTCTTCTTTCTATCTCAATCTAGGACACTCAGGGTGATAGTGACCTTTTTCATTACATTTATGCAAGTGACCCCACTCTTATCTCAAGGCCTATCCTCATCTTGGGTGCTCTATATTGTCGTGCATTAACCAAATGTAATTTCAAAAATCAGCAAAATCTACCATCAATTGGGAGATATTATGATCTAACTCTGAGGACTTTGGTACCTAAGGAGTTTCCATGACCTCCACCAAGTTTGAAGTTGAAGCGCCTGGTGAAGATACAAAAGAGGATTCAATTTGTAGAGAATCTTCTTTCTTGGTCGCAATGTGGAGTGCCTCCATGTATGTTGTTGGAAATTTCTTGATTACTTTTGATCAAAGATGAGGCTCCAAATCCATCACAAATTTTCTCATCTTTAAGTTCTCCATCCTTGAGAGACTTTGAGGGGCCAATGATGTAGATGCCATAGCTCGTAAAGCTATCCTTTCATACTTTGTCCACAAAGCTTCATATCAAATTGCCAATGGAAAGACCATCTCCCCCTCTCCTTGAGAGAACCAGTCCAATTGCAGCATCAAAGCATTTAGCGACTGCACTACCCCAAATCTCAGCTTCACTATAGCCACAACTTGGTACCGGTACTCCTTGGTAGAGTTTAATAAGGGCTCATGCCAACTCAAGGCTACACCTTCAAGAAAATTGTGCAAAATCTCTCGATCCATCATAAATCATCTAGAAAGCTGGCATCCTCGAAAAAAATCTCAAAGATAAGCATTCAGGTCTTCCCCTTGGGTCCCTTGAAACACTAAAATATTCACCATGATGAAACACAAAAAGGAAGCACCAAGATCCAAACAATATCCTAAGCAAGATCCAAACAAGGTCCCATAGAGCCATAATATACCAAGACCAACTTCTTATGCATAACCACTTGTTCAAAAGCCTCCACAACGTGATCCTCAATCAAATCTTGAAAAATAAGAGGCCAACCAACACTGTGAGAACATTGCGTATACATGCATTCAAGAATCACCCTTCTAGCAATTGGAAGTGCACATAATAGCTTCAAGATATTTTACTCTTCATCATTTTCATAGCAAAATAAGTTGAAAGCATCGAGAATCACCACTCCACTGTTATAGTCAAAAAACACCCAAAGATTCAACTCTTCTTCATGCCACACTACCAATGCATGAATCAAACCCCAATCTATCATTGTGCTTGATAGCATAACCACTTGTTCAAAACCCTCCACAATGTGATCCTCAACCAAATCTTGAAAAATAAGGGGCCAACTAGCACTATAAGAACATTGCGTATACATGCATTCAAGAATCACCCTTCTTACAATTGGGAAGTGCACATAATAGCTTCAAGATATTTTACTCCATCATTTTCATAGCAAAATAAGTTGAAAGCATTGAGAATCACCACTCCACTGTTATAGTCAAAAAACAACCAAAGATTCAACTCTTCTTCACGCCATGCTACCAATGCATGAATCAAACCCCAATCTATCATTGTGCTTGACGGTGTAACCACTTGTTAAAAAGCCTCCACAACGTGATCCTTAACCAAATCTTGAAAAATAAGGGACCAACCAGCACTGTGAGAACATTGCGTATACATGCATTCAAGAATCACCCCTTACAATTGGAAGTGCACATAATAGCTTCAAGATATTTTACTCTTCATCATTTTCATAGCAAAATAAGTTGAAAGCATTGAGAATCACCATTCCACTGTTATAGTCAAAAAACACCCAAAGACTCAACTCTTCTTCACAAACATTACCAATGCATGAATCAAACCCCAATCTATCATTGTGCTTGATGGCGCTATCAATTCACCAACATATTCAAGAGTGTAAACATATAGGATATGATCATGATGACTAGGAAAATAGCTTGCGCATCATCTTCACAATCTTCTAGTTCTCTTAGATGGGTTGCAATCTCTTCTAATGGAGTTCTTCCAGGCATCCCCTTTATCACATAGGAAAATACATGTCTATACTAGACATAAAATGCAATCCTCTACACCTGGGAATATTTAATAAGGTGAAATGAATCCAATCCCAAACATACCCGATGTCTCCACCAAAACATGTGACATGATGTTGGAGTAATAAAACTTCATGTACCTATTAGCTTCATGTTGCTTCCAAACTCAGTGACATAGATCTTTATCGCTAGAAAAAGGGAATTAAAATAGAAACTCTCATGCTAAGATACCACATCACACATTCTTCCCCTTCTTTCTTTAGATGAGAATGAAGATGGTAACATTCAAGTGATTTTGTAGTTTAGCATAGGAAGAAGGAACTTTAGGATCAGCAGAGGCCATAATCTCACCAAGTCGGTTTGGTGCAAAAAGCAATACGTTGTTGAAAGAAGATCTTGTGGCTCAATAAGAAATGATCTGATATATACCAAGGGGTTTGAAGGGGCCTATTAGGTCAGATGGGTAGGTTCCAGGGAAACATTGCACCTCCTTCATGGATACCTCTACAAGTAGCTCAAAACACTATGCAAACTATCATCAGACACAAAGGCCTATAACTTATAACAAAGACATGATGTCAAAGTTTCAATTACATGTAATGATGTGCCTTGAAATGATATAAGTTTCGTAAGATACAGAGAAGTGGTTGAAAAGTTATGGACATTTTACTAGAGGGGGTAAAAACTGTCTTAAAAATAAATAGTCACACACAAAGACTCATAACTTTTTTATTTGACATAAAACTAAATATATTAAATGTTGTGTCTTGAAGAGATTTTTGCATTGATATAAGTTTTGTCAAAATTGGAGCAACGAGCAGAAACTTATAAGCAAAACACTGATAGGGTGTCAAACAGTCATGAAAAACACCTACTCCTTCTACTGATGTCAACTTGGGAGAATAATCCCTCCATGCTCAGAATTTATCAATGATCCAAGTCCCATATATATCCCCTAGGAGAGAATTAAGAGCTCCCTTCATAGCTTAGGAAATGGATAAACCATGTATGCACAATGAGCGGCCAAATAGAAAGCACTTTTAAAGACTTTGGAAGTGAGAGAAGAACAAAGCAATGCAAAAAGAGGAGAGACACTCAAGAGAGAGAACCTGAAATAACCTTCATTACCAATAGAGTGAGACTCTACTCAAATGCAACTCAAAATACTAGGGAGATCCAAGACTACTCATGGAAAGGGAATGAACCTAGAGAGAGATATGGACTCAAGAGCCTACATAAGAAAATATCTACGAGAGGGAGAGAGAGAAGTCTCATGGAAGAGGCTTGAGGAGACTAGAGCTACAACATCATGAGGCTTAATGTTGGAAGAGATTTTGAACAAGGGAGAGGAGGTCTCCTTTTATAGAGATTTTTTCACCCTCCTTCACCCATTTTCAATTGTTGCCTATGTCACCATCCGTCCTTTTTGATATGTGTCCCATCAAAGATGCTCATGAGCCTTAAAATATTGAGAGAGTCAAGGGTCTTCCCACATGGAGCCCATAGGGACACTCTATTTTCCATATGTCCACATCGTCCTCATTCCACATACGAATTCTAGAAGGATCCATCTTGACTGAATAGTCCGCCACATGCCTTCCACATGCTTGTCATGTGATCTCTCTTACATTATTAGAACACATGGATATGAAACCCACCTCTTTATATGACTCTCTTCCTATTTTCTAAAACCCCATAATATCCCATACCCAAATAACTCTCACCCATACCAAGGTATTTATCATTCATACACATGGCATTTACAATGATCCATTCCACTCATCCACTCAATCCCACATAATATCTTAGAAAATGGAAATAATTGAGAGTGACTAGGCTATCACTTGATACTCACACTCTTATCAAACATAGAGAAAAGCAACACTAATTCCAAATAAAAGATATCAATTTTTGGTGTCACAGTACCCAGTCTACTCTGTGGAATGAGTAGAAGGATTGATACCAGTCTACATGAATCAAGTTTGACCAAACACATTTCTAGCACCAATTGAGTGCTACACGTGTGGAGAGAATCACCAAATCGTAAAATTCCCCCATTTGGTGGCCCTGCTACTTTCCAACCGTCGCATCGGCCATGCTTGCATGGATTGTCCCCTCAAGTCCAAACCCCTGCAACAAAATGAGGCTAAGCCTAGTGTTCCAATAGGCACCATTGGGGTTGATCAACAAAGTGCTAATGTTGAATTAGAGATGGGGCTCGATTTCAAACACTTCAACAATGGCTAGAGAATGAACAAGTCCAAGTTGAAGAGGATATAAGCAAGCACAAGATTCAGTCCCTGACTTGGATCCACCAAGTCTCGACACCATAATCAAGCCTCTATTCCATCAAATGGGACCATAGTACAATGCTCTGCGATGCTAGCTGGAGGGTGCAGCCCTCTCAGGCATCTTGACTTGCCCCGTCTCCATTCCCATGGAATCATCTTATGAAATCGTCCTAACCTTTGGGCAAGTTTCAAGGGATGGGTTGAATCAGGAAATCTCCCTCCACATGTAGAAGAAATGAAAGACATCCCAATCTTATTCGGTGAGAGAGATGAAATAAGCAGTGACATCATGCCTTTGATCCATAAAGCACATGAAGAGTTCGAAGCCATTGTCGATTGAGGCACAAGTGTGAATGTTCTATCAAAGGATCTCTATGACGCATTGGGTCTCCCACCTGCCTTGTAGATGATTCATGCACAAAACCCTTGGGCATAGTGGATGCGGTATCCACAAAGGTAGCAGGGCTACACTTTTACCTCCATTTCATGGCCTTGGATCTCTCCTCGATCTCTCTATGACTTCATGTCAAGTTTTACTTAGATGCCCTTGGCTATGAGAACCATCAGTGCTCCATGATTGGGGTATGGATTGTTGACTCACAATACAAAATCACGACATGGCGTTGACTTGCGTTGACCATATCAAACAAATTGCAAATATGGCACCATGGTGTACGATGAACTAGAGAAGATGGTTGTGCCTAAACGTAATAAAATAGTATTAGAAAAGGTGGCAGGATCAGAAATATATAACTTCTTAGATGGATTTAGTGGCTACAACTGTGCAAATAGATACTAAAGGTCAATCTAAAATAGCATTTACAATAGCATGGGGAATCTTTGCTTACAGAGGCATGCCATTCGGATTATGCAATGCCTCTGCCACATTCCAAAAAGTCATGTTCACCACTTTCAAATCATTTCTCAACAAGTCTCTATAAGTCTTCTTGAATGACTTGTGCATCCCTTCCAACAAGCAAGCCCACCTATAGTGCCTGAAGCAGTTCTTACTGAAATGAAGGGAGTATGGCATCTCCCTAAATCCAACAAAATGTGAGTTCATGGTCACCCACGGAGTTGTTTTGGGACACGTCGCCTCTCAACATGGAATTGCTACCGACATGGATAAAATCAAAGATTTGGGGACTCACTGGCATATGCACGTTTTTGCAGACATAGGTAGACCTAATTGATTTCAACCTAGGGATTAGAGGTGATGATAGAGCCGCCTTAGCTACCCTTTGTCCCTACCTAGTTGTTAGTTCATGTGTACTCACACAATTCTTAGTAGGCACATAGTAAATTGCATCAATAAAAACTCTACTAGTACACTTTCATTTCACACTCTCAAAGCATGCAATGGATTCACAAGTAGGACAAGAAGCTATGCCAAATCTCAAGAAGATTCAATGAAAGAGTCCGCAGCCTTTGCACATTGACAAACAACTGCCAAAGTTCACAGCCATCTCCTCATGCATGATGATCACCGCCGCTGCATACCAAATGATCTACAAGCTTAGTGATTCTGGCCTGCAATCCCATCTAAAATGAATGCAGGATAGGAAGAAATCCCAAAGATGAAGAAGATTCGATGATAGAGTCCACAGTCTCAGCAACAAGACCCCTGTCAAAAGCCTCTTCTCAAGAAGATTTGACAAAAGAGTTCATAGCCTCATCAACGAGACCCCCTCCAAAATTCATAGATGTCTGCCTCTTCTCAACTGGATATAGGATTCTTGGAAATGGATCCAACATTGTATGGTGCAAACACATTACAACAGGATCAAATGGCACACCGAATTTTTATAGCCACTAGGTTACACACATGGCATCCCAACTCCATGATCACAATAGGCCATAACTAGAGGATGGGTAATAAAATAGATTTGGGGGTATGTTAACTCTGTGTCAACGTGGACTCAATTAGCACTAAACACGTGTGTAGAGTAGTGGCAAAAGCTCTGCTTATACTTGCATAAGGCTAGGAATAATCTCTCTTAGGAATCCAACATGCATGTTCTACATGCAAGTCATAGATGTAGTTCCTACATGCATGTCGTACATGCAACTCCTACATGCATGTTCTGCATGCAAGTTCTACTTACAATTCCTACATGCAAATCCTACATTCATGTTCTACATGCAAGTCCTGCATGCATGTTCTACATGCAACTTCTACATATGATTCCTAAATGCAACTCCGACATGCAACTTCTACATGCGCATCCTAGATGCAAGTTCTACATGTAGAGAGAGAAAGTCCTACAATTCCCATATGTAGAGAGAGAAGCTCTCCAACTTGTATAAGTATCCCATGATAGAATGAAGCCCAATTTTATTTGGTCTTCTATGTAATTGTCTCGAGATTATCTCCAAGTGTCCATGCTCCCTTGCACTCCATGTCCAAAAGCATGTCCTAACCTTGTCTCCTTCTCCCCTCTCCTCCAACCTTGCAACTTCTCCTCTCCCTCTCCTCCTTCCTTCTCCTCTCTTTCCTCCAACCCCACCCCCATGCCCTTACACCTTCGTTCTCTCCCACTTTTGTGCTTCTCCTAAACCCTTATCCCCTTAGAGTATTTCCTCAACCCTTGACCTCTAAGATCTATGAGGAGACAAGTTCTCCACCATGTACTCTACTCTGAACCCTGGATGCCCCTTCTAACTTGAACCTCCTTCTAACCTTGAACCTCCTTATAAACCCTGAAACCCCTTCTAAACCCTGGAACCTCCTTCTAAACCTTGAACCCCTTCTAAACCCCAGAACTTCCTCCTAACCCTGAACCCCTTTTGAACCTTGAAACTCCTTCTTAACCTTAAAACCCCCAATGGAGGTGTGAGACTTCATTACTCTTTCCCACACTTGAGCCTAAATTTCTTTCAAAGGAATCCATTTTTGTTTCCATTGTGGATTTCCAATCAAGATAATCATTCACCTCCTCAAAGAACCTCAATTTCTTGATCAACATGATGAAGTGCCTTCTTCTCCTTCATAAAAATTTCTCTATTCTTGGAACTTTAGATTTGGGTCTAGATATGAATTAAAATCTCAAATCTAGGTCTAGTATTGGACCCTAAATCGGTTCTGCACTAGAGTCTAATCCCAAGGCTACTCTACTATTTGAGGGCATAGTCTCTTAGAAGACAACATATCGACAGTTGATCACCACCACCTTCCATGTCACTAGATTGTACAATCGATAGACCCTTGATGCTTCAATATTCTAGCTATCGCACTTTTGGATCTAGCTTGGACAATCTGTTATTGTGTATATGGATACAAACATCAAACTTGGATACCCAAAGATGCATGATGACAAGATTCTTTCCAAAACATTCTTCTAGAGGTGTCTTCCATTGACTGTCTTCATTTATTCCTTTCCTTGGCTTCCTTTATGTCATCTAATTCAAAACTAACTCTACCCAAAATGACTATTGAAGGTCCTTCTCTCTCAATATACTCAGCCCCATATTGACTATTATAGTCCTATATTTGATGCTGTGTCCATTGCATTATATGCTTCTTGATCTTGGTCTATCTACAATACCTATGGTCTCTATCAATGTAAACTCCCCACCTCTATCAGTTCATAGTACCTTCAATTTTGGGCGAATCTCACATTCTGCAGTGTAACCTATTCGCTGGCTTTTGTAGTTGGTAACATGTTCCGTGTGGGAATATATTTTTGGTCCTACATGATTACTTTTCAAAATTTTGGGAATGGTAACATCTTAAATCTTTTATGCTATTATGTTCATCTAAGAAGTAAGAAGCAACTTAAATAGTAGCAATCAAGGGATCACCTTTTAAAATTGCAAGAACGAATTCCTATAATCTCTCCTCAAATTATTGTGATCATAATTACCTCACGATAATTCCTCAATGTAATCCCTCCCCATAAATGTGTATATCCATGTAATTAATTGTCATCATTAATGAATGTGAGGGAATCTTGTGGGCATGAGACCATGGATGGAAAAATGCACCAACTGTAATAGTTTTTGTGGCCTAAGTTCTGGCCAGAATTGGGAATAGATTTCAATGTTTCTTGTCTTCCATACAACACCTAGAACTAGATATCCAAAGGGAAAATCTCTCATGCCACAGTCTTGAGGCATCTTTCTCCGCCCATATGATCATTATGCTAACCCTAGACAGGCCTTCCTCCTCTACCATTTTAGAATCATTGCATCTACACCCCATCTACATAATATTATTTTGACCAAAAAAATGACCACATCTTTGTTGAAAACTATCTACGATGGAGGATCATTTTCTTCCAAAAGTATTATTGGAGGCCTAAGGAAACTAGAAGGAGCCGACTACTTCCTCCTTCATGACACCAAAGAAATAAAGAGCAATGCAATACAATGTGTGATGAGTGCACATGGATGTAGCCTAGTATGTGCAATAGTTTTGGAGGAAGCAATAAAGAAGAAGCTATCACCAATCAAGTCTTTGCCACTAGAAGTGCAAAGGATCTTTCAAAAGACAAGCTAAAGGTAGATGTTGCAGATTGTGTGGTAAGAGTGATTCCTTAGAAAAGGATTGCTTTAGTCTTAAACCTTATGTTATTTGTGGAAAAACTAGCGCTTAGAAAAAGAATATCTTTCCAATAAGAACTTTACCAATGTTGTTGACTCAAGGGAGTCATTTTGTATAAACCCTCTATATTACGTGTGTTCAATGCCTATTTGTTAAATCCCTTCTCTCATTAATAAAACGCACAAGTTTTCAATACAAATCTATTAAAATTTTCCAAAATGATTTTAAACACTCCCTTATGTACATTAACTTTTGTAGAATGTAGAAATAAAAAAAAATCTTTCTATTGAACTCAAGTGATACGCTTACATATAATGAGCACCTCCCCCCCCTCCTATTATTGAAAAAGAAAACTTGTGTAATTGATGATTGAACTTTTCAATCCAAGTTGTATGTATGACCTAATCCTATGTTTGTCTCTACCCTAGGGACCCCATAATTGGCATGATAAACTAGAGCAAAAAATGCACCTAGATTTGTCATTGAAACCATGAGGAAATTCATTGATGGCATGTTTGTTGGATAAAGGTCTTGCTCATGCATTGATGTCTGCACAAAGTATATTTGCAATCGTGTGCATTTGAGAATGGTGTGAGAGATAGCGTGTTTGGAGTGTGTGAAGGTTTAAGTGAGCTTTGAAAGTGGATAGGGTCAAGATTGAGTGATGTAAGTGATCAAACACTAAGTGTGAGAGAAGCAATGATGAGTGAGAGAGAGAGAGAGAGAGAGAGAGAGAGAGAGAGAGAGAGAGAGAGAGAGAGAGAGAGAGCTCTCTGGAGCTCTCTCTCTCTCTCTCTCTCTCTCTCTGTGTGTCTATCTATCTCATCATTGCTTATCTCACACTCAATGTTTGATCACTTACATCACTAAATCTTAGCCCTATCCACTTTCAAAGGTCACTTAAACCTTCACACACTCCAAACACTCTCTCTCTCTCTCTCTCTCTCTCTCTCTCTCTCTCTCTCTCTGCGCACGTATTCACCATGAAGATCTTCCATCCCCTTTAGGTAGGGTGCCTCTACTCATATAGCTCCAAGTTTATATATAAAATTTATAATATGACAAACTTCATTGTTGTAGTGGTATATCATCACAAATTGGGTGAGAGGCTGTGAGATCAATTTTTGTAGGTCCAATGGGAAAGGTGAGTGCCTTGTAGAATAGGTGGGAATTTCCAACCTCAAAAAATAGGGTGGCCCTTTTATGGTTGCTCTTTCTTGAAAAAAAATGGAAGCTTTAGCAAGTCACCCTATTTGGCAAAATGGGTGGCCTTATAATATTGCCGCCGTGAAATGAAAAATGGTGACAAAAGGGCAACCACCTTGTCTACCCCTACATCGTGTCTCATGGGGCAACTTAAGGTTGCCCTTTGGACTATTAACATTTGTAGTGAAAGGAACCCTATGACAATTCACAACAACAATCACAAGAACCTGCATGAGGATGAGAAGATTTTAAAGAAAGACACAAGGAAAAAACACATTCTTCGCATGGTGATTGTTTGATTCTATGTCAAGGTATCTTTATTGACAAAAACATGGAATTGACAAGTATTTGCCGGTGTATAGAAGATTTAATGGACATCGAGTTGCCAATAACAACAAGATTAATTAACAAATATAGAAATGAAGTAAAAGCTCGAGAAATGGTAGATGTGTGAAAGATTATAAATGTTTATCCTAGTTGATTGTGTGCATATTTTGTAGTCACAAATGATTGCTTTGAAAGTGTATATAACTTGCTTGGTCAAGAGCCCAAATTCTAAGCATTATTTTCTAGATCTTGTTCACAGGACTAGCCATTGGAAGCTTATGAAGGAATGTGCAAAATTAGTAAGAAATAAGCATTGATCGTGTATGCTAACTAATTAATCTCATAATTGACCTATGTCAATTACTTTGTGTACGCACCTAGTTGAATGAGGATACATATAAATAAAAATGACAAGCTTACTTCTCGCATTTATGTCCCTTGTTATCTCACCCTTTGGACCCTTTGCCAAGTTTCTCTTATAAGGCCAAAGCCTCTTGCTAGAACTCTGAGAGTTCAAGATATGGACCTAGTATGACTTGAGCATTGAACCCTTGAAAGATGTGAACTCATGACTTGAGAGATTTGGAACCCAACGTTGAAACCACTCCGAACTACGTGGGGCGAGCTCAAACCTACACAATGGCCCACCAAGGATTGTAGTTTCGACCAATGCTTACAACTGATTTTGGTGTACTTTACATGTTATGCAAATGAGTGTGTGTATTGACAACCGATGGGATTTAAGTTAGACAAGCATGTGCCTATTCCGAGCCAATTGTTCTTTGGGTCCTGGAAGGAGCATGCCATCATTTACGACCCGTTGGACACTGGTCACTGGTGTCGGTGACTGAAGCTGATTCAGACGCTCGCTTGCAAGATACACACTAGTACAAACCCCTTACTTTCCGTGCGAGTTGTCAAGTTCCACATTTTTACTATATAACCGAAGTTTCGAGCGCTTCCCATACTGCCCAGTGCCAACTGCCTTACTGCGCACAAATCCCTCTCTCTCACACAATCATTCACCAATGCCGTATTCTCAAACACTTTTGGACTTATAGCTCTCACGAGCAAACACAGTGACCACTGCTCCAGCGCGAGCTAGCACCTAGCAGCTACACCCACTCAAACACCTACACACCCACACGAACTGTACACCTCCCGGCCCCAGTCGTTCTAACTTCTAATCACGGGACGCAATCCACCCGTACTCCCAATCCAGCTTCACATCACTGATTGCCTCCAGCCCTAGTACCAAAGCAACCTATTGACTCATCGCAGGGGCCAGCGTAGTAGGGTACGCTCGTGATCCTCCAGGTTTTGTGGAACAGTCTCCGGTCTATGATCTATCTACTTATTTGGGTTTTGGGGAAATTTTGGCTATCAATTGTTATCCGCATCTGGACACTGCGGTTTTCCAGTTTCTACTTCCAAGTATCATCAATCTCCGGAAACGAAAGTAGAACCCAATTCTAATACGTTTACGTTCTCGAAACATGGAAAACACCGTCCAAGCGACGAGGTAGAATTTGCCAAAAGAAAATTTCTCTTTACTGATGGGGGGTCGTCCAAATTCCAATTCAACATCCATTCTATATCAAGAAATCCAGCTTTATTCTATGGGCAATGCATGCCATCGATCGATTCTCCGTGTGATTACAAAATTCGATTTCCTCTAACTGCACATCCACGACTTGCTTCGCGAGTCATGTTGTCCTGCTACGGCTCTTTTGAAGTCTCTGTACAAGAAGTATGTGCACCAACGTAGCCGTAAAGAGGCAGTCGTTAACTTCATTACAGGCGGTTTTGTGAGGAACGATCCCGATTGATCTGCACCACACCCACAAGAGAACCGTGTTAATCCCCTTACCTCGTCTGTAGTAGACATCTCTAAATAGAATTGCCTGCAAACGAGACCATCCGAATAGCTGGACCTCTGACTGTATCAGACTCATTTGTCTTTAAAACATTGTGATTTCCATGCTTTGGAGAAAGACTCAACAGACCTCGTTCCTTCTCGAATCTCAATCTCGATTCTGTGCTCCTTCGAAATAGTCGCCCTTGCGGTTAGAAGAAACGGAATACCTGTGAAAGAAATTAAAGTGATCCAGAGTTAAGAAACGCTCTTATAATTATTATTTTTAAAGATTTACTACCATCCTAAATTACCTGAGTTATCCCGGAAGGGTTCTCAACAGAAGCGCATAGCCGGTAAAAGATTGTAGTTTTGAGGAAGATGCTTCTCTCTGCACACATAAGATTTCTGAGTACTTTGCGTTCTTGCATTATTCACGGCTACCTACGATTGCGCCAAAATTCAGCAAACAAGAAAAGTACTTCCGGAGGGCTTACTTTAGTGTTGTCAGACAAAGTGTATCTTCCCGACCTTCACTTGTGTGGAGATCCCCAGCTCCTTCAGAAGGGAGCCAGCTCTCTAGAATCTGCATTTCCCGCAGTTTACACCATAAAAAGCAGGAATTCGAAATTGTAAAACTCGCCAGGGGCACATATAAATGGCAACATATAACCTTTGCCGGGCTCATCAGTCTTCATACAGTGTTACAGTAGTACCTGCAATTGTCACAATAATTAAGGAAGCAATTCTTCTACTTCCACCTTAGCACTCTTTAATAGTAATGAATCCTTTAGCTTTTGGCGGCTCCACGCTTCCACCTCCGCAGAAAAGACAGCATAGACAGGTCTGTGGTCTGAAAATCTCGCTTCACCTCGTACGTATGCAAGCTGTTTTAGGCCATTTCCATACCAGAGTATCCTATCGCACCTTCACATAAACAATGTACGGGTGAACAGAACAAACCATAGAAACTTATCATTTACTGCAGGGTGTTCACACAATTTCAACAATATAATTAGCCAACGTGATCGATCCATGGCTTCAACTTACCACGCTGGTGTCCGTCGCTTTTCTCCTCGCTTCAATTTTTCTAAAGCATAACAGTCAGAATTAGCCCTATACTTGTATGTCGGTGCAAAGAAGATTTCGCCTTCATGCCAACCACGAAATACACGGCCTGCTTTACGCTGAATATGAAGCTGCAAAGAATGTATAACCACATGGTGATCAAAGCCCATTCTTGACAAGGCACTGCCATCTATTCAAAAGCGCAAGGTGATAATCCTCATGCTTACCTGGTCTCTTTCCAAGAGGGCATTCCAGTCTTCCCTCGCAAGAAGGGATCGTGTGACACTTGGAGAAAGAGCTAAACGATAATTGAGATCCCCGAGCCAGATGATACGACTGCATATTGCAAGTTGATCAAAGCTATGAAAACTTTCGATAGCAATATCAAATTACGAACTTGGAAGTTGCGTAGCCTAGCAGAAATCCTTCAGGTAGAATGCTTTACCGAGCGGAAAATTAGCGTGACATAGACAGAAAAACATAATCTTTGTACTTACTCGTGCTCTAAGATGGTCTCTGGAAGGCCCATTCCGGCCAGGTCATTGGAACGACGAAATTGGGTCCGCTTCAGTATTTCTGTAACATCAGCATTCCTCCGGATCTCATCCCCATCCTTTTGGCCAGAGGTCAGGTGGCTGCAGACGAAACAGAAACTGGTTTGATGGAGACACATGCTGATGGAAATCGAGCCCTGCATGGTAGAAACCGATGTCTGCTCAGGGAAGGCCTATGAAAGAAAGAACGACGCCGAGAAAAACGGAAAATTTGTAGTGCAATCCTGTGATCAAGAGAGACGAAATAGGATAGAAGACCAAAGCGAACAAATTACAAGATCACTGGCATGTCTCTGTACAGATATCTCCAATTAGTTTGCTCTTCGTAGGGAATTATAGAGCTAACCTTGTTGCCGAGATATCCCATGAGGCCACATCCAACACATGACACTTTCAAATGGCGAACATGCCGTCGAATATCTCCTCTCACCCAAACTGATAAAAATATACCGACCATCTGCTTGCTTGCGATCAGAGTGTAACGTGACCTATTTTGACTAGGCCCGTATGGAATGGACGTGCTAAAGATCGAAGATAGGAGCGAAGTAGGAGCCTGTGGCTTTTCGTGTGGACTGATTGCGGCCCTTTCACCGCTTTCAAAGGCTTTCACCGGTTTGCCACTGTAAGTTCTGTGGGCTGAGCCGATGAATTCCGGCTCATGGAAATGATTCTCGCCTTTGTGATAGCTATTCCATTCGAAAGGCTCTTCTGCCTTACTGAAAGATGCGATCTCCACGCCTAAGTATTCCAAGCTGTCGCTGAAATCTGTTGTCTCTCGCCACAGCGATGAAGGGGTGCTGCAGCTCCTCCTAAAGCTATTGCAAGAAGTGTTGTTTAATGTGTGCCGAATGAGATGTAACCATCTCGCCGCTGGTACGTTATTCTCAACACCGAGAACGTTTCCTGCATTCAGTGGAACTACTTCCTGGAACCTGCAAAAGTAGATTCATACGCAGGCTTGACAGTTACTGCACCCAATTGTTGCTCCGTTATATTGACAGGTTTCATGGATAGTGGTCTTACCCGATGACGTAAATATCAGCAGGCTCGACGTTAAATCCCAGCCATTCTTCTATGTCCATCTTATCGTTGGGAGTTCTTCCTCCAACATTCCAGGTGCCAACGAAGATCCTAGTGACAGAAGCAGGGGAAAAGATACACCGGACCGGAATCAGCACAATTGCTCGTTCTGGAGGTGTTGGATAAATGACGGAATTAACATTTTGGCTCACCGGAACTGATGTTTGTCAGTGAACTGATGTTTGAAGATATCAGCATCCATTGCCATCAGCGCTGCAGAGGAATGCCTAGGCTGCTGACCTGTGGATCGTTCATGGTAAAGTCCGATTGTTACCCCTCGGACGCTAGAAGTATGCAGACTAGAATTCCAAATCTATTGCCGCGTACCTGCAGAGGTTGAACGACAAAATTCAAAATTATCCGTTGCCGAGCAGCTGTACCGTCTCTCAAAACTCTGCTCCAATGAATCTGCAATGCCATGATATCGCTTCAGAAAAGTGTGCCTGAAGCATTCATGTTTGCCATTCCTTTCTTTCTACACATTTCAAGCAAAGACTCATCAGCAAAGAGCCATGAACTCAAGACAAATCGTCAAGAAACCTTCGTCGTCGATATCGCTTTCCATATCGTCGATCTCATCAGCCTTGAAATCGTCCCCTCTTTGTTTTCGACTCAGCCACTTCTTAATGGATAACTTCGACCAGAACTGAAGGTACAAGCCGTCGACCGAGGAAAACATTCATGAACTGATTAGGCATGTTGCTGATGAGAAGCACGAGTTTTTTGTAAAACCAAGAGAATGCAAATGAGAAAAGTAGATAAAGTTCTAAATACCTTGCCACGGCGCTTCTTTTCTGTAAGCCTCATCTTTAAACAAACTCATCCGATAGCGGATCAACGACGTACCATGTCATCCAACTCTCTTTGAATGCATTTAGGTGCTTCATGCGAAGTTTCCAAAGGAAAGGAGTCGCCTGTTCCTGAGGCATTCACCTTTGGAGCGGCGCTCATAGCAACAACTGTTTAATCATCGATCCATCCTGTTCACCTTTTGTCGACATGTTCGTACATTACAATAGGCGCTGTCCGCTACACCCATTCGGGTTTCCTCCTTTGCACATTTTCTCCTCCTGAAAGATACGTGATTGGCAGGCTCTTCAATCTTTTACCGGGGCGGAACAACTTTGCGATTGCTACAAGCAGAGAATGGTTTTGCAGAGAAATGGAACTGCGGGCCTGTTTTGGCCCATTCAAACAATTTACTGAATGTGCAATTACGATGAATTTACGCCTGTGGCTTACCATCCTTCTTGTAGAAGTCGACCTGAATATGAACCACCAACTGAATTAAGGAAATCCGATTAACGCAACGCGTGAAAGACTCGATCACGCCAGACTGGCATCGGTCCCGTGGGTTGTTAGTTGCGGGTCACTCACAAGCCACGTCGTGAAAGCAACTCTGGACTGTATATTCGTTTCGCGCGGAGACAAGGCAGCGTGAAACAGGATCCAGCAAACCAAGGAAGACGTTAGGTACAAAGACTAATGTGTTGATCATCCGTGATGCTAAATGGGGGACAGTAACGAGGGGATGAAGAGGACGATGAGAGGAAGGTTTGGAGCGTCGGTAGAGACGGAGGGAAGTCGCCAGCGGTAGAGGACAAGGGGACGAAGCAGGAGAGCGCTACGGAGAGTTGCAAGGAGCTATGCGGGGTAGAGAGGAAGGGGACGAAAGCTGCAAGGAGAGGACGGAAGATTGCATGGAGAATTGAGGAGATGGAAGAGACAGAGGTGGGAAGCAAGATGAAGCGAGGAAGAAGCAAGCAGAAGGAAGACGATTGGTAAGTGCAATTGCAAGCAAGAACTAGAGGAAAGCAAAAGGGAAAGGAAAGGGGAGGGTGGAGGGACAGAAAAGCAACAAGAAGCAAAGCACAAGAGAAGATGAAGAAGAAGATGGAACGAGTAGGGTAGAAGGGAAGGCAACAGGCCAAGGATTGATTCTGAATTCCTCAGAAACTTCAAAAACAAAGAAGAAAAGAAGAAGCCGCAGAACAGATTACAGACGGAAATGGACGGACCTCACGGACACATTGAACGCCTGCGTATCTCCGAGACAGACGGTTTAACCACCCCTGGTTAAATTCCACCTTAAAGGCTCATGGGATTTGGAAAGACAGGCTCTCGTGCGGTAGCCTAGAGAGAGAAACCTCAACAACCATCCCATGCACATCCATCCCAATGCCCAGTGCCCACCATCCCCATCCATCATCTTACCCCCATCCGATGCTCATTAACTCTTGCTGTCGGGATTGTCGCCCCATTCAATTGTTTTCAGTCGCCCTTCACCGGCTGCTCCGGTGGCCGATGCTTCCTGTTGCCGGCGACAACATGGAGACAAATCCTGCAGTGGGCTGCGCCCCCGGGCCCGGCCACCTCCCCCGCTGCCCGTCCCCCCCCCCCCCCCCAACGGTCCGTCCATGGCCCGCCCCCCGTGCACGCGCCGGCCGTTTCATTTTACCTCTGGCTCGATCCCTCCTCCAGCTCACTGCCCCCCACTCCCGAATGTTTCCTCGGAGACGGGCTCCGACGTGGTTTTCCCCCCTTGCAAAGTTGCGACCAACTACCCCAATAATCAATTGGAACTTGGAACTCTCACCTTGGCATTTCGAGCTTTCTCACCTTGGACGCTCACATTCCTATTTTCAAATTCTACGCACTTACATGACATAGGGAACCCATATTTGCATTACATGTAGGGAAACATTCTAGGGCTGCCATCCTTTCATAATATTTTACCACGTTTTGGTGTTGGTCAATGTACCTTCAAGAATTCACTTAAACTTTGTTTCCAAGGCATACATAAGCATGCATGAAACTTAGTTTCTATCCTTTCCTTTCAACTCAGAATGTTTACTAGACAACCCCAACCTACCTTTCATAAGCATCTCATCAAGGCCCGAGGTCGGCCAGAATTAAATCTGGACCGTCTGAGGAAAGCTAATTCCTATGCAGAAAACGGTGTCGAATACCCTACTGTAAAAACCCGCCGGAAAAAAAACTAACCACCAAATGACACGTATACAATTCCATAAATTAACTAACTGACAAAACAAAATTCCACCGAACATGTAATCAAATACAAATAAAACTAACCAATCAAAAACTAACACATTCTTAAATCTGACAACAAATTACAGAAAACACTAAATATTATACTTTGATTATAAGTCTGTTATCTCCAACAACCGGTAACAATTAGAGCCAACACCAAAAACGACAGATTCAGCAAAATTAACCACAACTAACATAAACATCTGTTACCTCCAATGAACGGTAACAACTATAGTCAACGCCAAAATGGTGGATACAACAAAATTAACAACAACTAGCATAAACTATCATCGCTACTTCTTCTTCTTCTCAGAACTAAGAACATCAGGAGAATGCCCGTAGAAATGAAAAACACAATCTTTGAAAGATCCAGCAATACTGTAGCTCGAAGAACAAGCACCACCACCAGCACGATTTGCTATAGAATCATATTCATCAAGACAACACCGAACTAACTCTTGCAAAAAATCATCATCTTCTTCCTAAGCTTCATCAAAATCAAACACCTCCTTAAAGCTTTTCACACCACCTCCAACAAGAACCGGTCCACCAAAACCTCCACCAGATGAAACTACAACTGGAATAGAATCTACAGATGGAACAGAACCACCAACGTCCCCAACACCAACAGAAATGCCGCCAAAGTCCCCCATAGCAAGTCCACCCGAACCGCCAGATGATATAGTAGTCGAATCACCAGATGAAATACCAGCAAAACCACCAGATGAAACATCACCACAAAACTCAGCACCACCAGTAGAAAAAATTGAACCACCACCAACAGAAACTCCTTCACAAACAGCAGAAGCTCCACTAGAACAAAGAGAACCAATCGATAAAGATCCAGAACCAAGCGAGGCAATAGAATCAACCCTGCAAAGAATCAAAGGAAATACAGAACCAGCTACAGTAGTAGTAACATATCCAATAGAACAAGATCTTGAACCAACTAAACCAATCAAACCAACAAAATCAACCCTGCAAAGAACCGAAGCAACTCCAGAAATAGCTCCAGCACTAGTAATAGAAACAACAGCGGGATAAAGCACCTAATTCGACTCTAGCAACACCTTCTGCAAGAGAAAGAGCTCCACCACCATCAACAAATTCACCAACAACAACGGCATCAACTCCAACAACAACAGTACACTTCCCAAAACCAGAAACCAACTTGAACGCCATCAAGATTTTCATTGTCAGAAAAAGCATCAACACCTGGATAAATAATAGCCAAAGGACGAGCCGCATCCACACTAGAAATAATAGTAGAAATGCGAACCTGATCATCCACCACCTCATTAGGAAAAAAGGGATCTCATTTTGGGGCCCCGTAAGAAATTCGCTATTTTCTCTTTTATCTCTTCTAAAATGTGGAAAAAGCAATAAAATACGGATATCTGTCAGTTTAGGACCACAGGTGTGTCAATCCAGGGAGGAATAAAAAAGTCCTTTCAAATAATTGAGAAGACGCTGCATTAAACTCTCCATATAAATTCTCTCTCCATATAGATCCCGCATCTCTTTGGACAGCGACCTCTCATAAAGAACCCATCACGCCATCACTAATCCATTTTTTTCAAATATTTGAATGGTTATCGTGAAAGATTAGATGAGTTTTATAAAAAGCAAACAAGATTAACAACCAACCCTCACAAAATGGCTGTATGCAACCATGCTGTTGAAGAAGAACCTCAAAAGAAGCAACTACATCATTTACATATTGATTTAGAAAAAAAATATGCACCGCTAGAGAAAAGAGGAAAGGTTCCACTGTGAATGCTAGGCTCCCAACATATCGACTTATGGTGCGATGGACAGATTTACCCAAAATGTCCATTTAGAAATTCGAGCCCTCCATTTTCTAGTCCAACAATGCTATTGAGGTTTGTGGATGACGGGAACAATGGAATGTATGGATACATTTCGACTCAACATTCAACTATGGAAATGTATAAGACATTGTATGTCCGGGAAAGAATGGAGAAGGACCAAGAAATGTCGATAAATTCAGACTTGAAAGCACAGCTGCAAAGGGAAATCGAAGAGCATTCAAAGACAAAGAATGAGCTAAGGAGATCAAGAATGAAGAGAACCGTTCTTGGAGAGAGACGACGAAGCAAGAGAATTCGAAACATTGTGCAGTTGAAAGCTGGCATTGGAGGATGTAACCGCAGAGTACAAAAAGCAAGGTAAGAGCTCGGTGGGGTCACTATGTATAAACCCTCTATATCACGTGCATTCAAGGCCTATATTTAAAGTCCCTTATCTGTAAAAACTTTCATTAATAAAATGTACCCCTTTTCTATACAAATCTGTAAATTTTTTTCAAAACTATTTTAAATAGTCCCTTATGTATATTTATTTCTGTAAATTTTAGAAATAAAAAAAATCCTTCTGTTGAACTCACGTGATAGGGTTACATATGATGAGTGACCCCTCCGAGGGTAAGAGTACATCTTATTCAGCCATTGTATTTGTATATGTGTAGACCTGCCTTGCAACAAAATATGTAATATTGCAAAGTTTAATGGTTGCAGGGAAATTTTAGGACCTGAGAAAGAAAACATTGATCCTAATTTAATTCCCGTCAAACAAATGAAGGGTTTAGTCTCCACTTTTGTTGCAAAGAACATGATGGAGGAAAAGAAGTTTAAGAAGGTAAAACGTGAAGTGCTTGAAGACTTTGTATCGAAAAGTAAAGCTGATGTCACGAAAATTCAAGAGACTCTTGATGTGAGCAGAAAGGGATATGCTTCAATATTTAGAGTTATGTCATCGACATTAAAAGATCAACGGATAGAAGTGTGTTGTTTCCAAACCAACACAAGGGTGGAAGGAACGAGGTCATCTCAACAAAGAAATTGATAAGTTTATTGGACAGTACTTTCATATCAAAAGTGTATATGAAAGTGAAAAGGGAAGCACTACATATAATGCTTGGAATAATATTTTTGTAGATCTTGAACAATTGCAAAGACTTATGGTTGAGTTCTAGAGTATCACATTTGAAGAATGTAAAGGAGTTTTGAAGTTTGTTGTGAAGCTCGATGAGTGTGAAATCGTCAAGGAAAAAAAGATAGAGAGAGTTTCTATCACTTTGATGAATCGAGCACTTGATCAATCGATCAAAAGTTTAGTTCAAAGTACTTCAGTATCCAATCAAAAAAGCACGTATGGTGGTTCAGCGCATTTGAGGTATGTAAACTATCGCCTTCTAAATTAGTCTTTGCTCAAAATGTAATAAATTATATATATATATCTTATCTTGCAAACCTCTGGTTTTAAATTACAGGTGAAGACTGAGGACCATGCAGTACTTTATTGGGTATTTCGTCAAAGAGATATACCATCAATTTTCAAGAGTCAAGTCCAAGGATGCCATCTTCATGTTCTAGTGATGGGCAATTTTCAAATTAAATGGCATATGGCAGGTGACCTGAACACATTGAAGTGTATGTTCAATAATATAAGCAAAGGGGGTAACTCAAAATCTCCTTGCTTGTATTGCAACGAACCAACACATGTCCTAGATTCTAAATGGTGGAAAGATCACTTAACAGAGATAAAGTAGATAAAAATTTCAAAGTAGTTCTTCAGATCCCATTATGCAATGTTCACATTTTTACATTGCATGCATTATGTAGGATCATTGAGAAACTTGTTTTCCTATATATTGGATTTGCATGGAAACTTTGCCCTAAGAGCAGAAGAAAAGAGGCACTAAAATTGTTAGAAGCAGTGCTATCGGAAATTGGTCTCCATGGAGGAGATGTACATATTACAAAGGATCTTTAAAAATCTACAAATGGAAAAGATGTTCCTATCAAGCCATCTATTGGTGGAGTAAAGGCTAGAAGATTTCTGTCTCATCCAGAGGATAAATAAATAAATGGCAGTAAAACAACATACGTATCAAGGATAAAGTATAACTTGTGGAGAAAAGTCCACAATGCTGTCAAAGAACATCAAGCAGATGGATTGGCAAGAGATGTCAAGGCAGAAGTGTGGAAATGCTTAGATTAACTTTTTGTTTTCTGTGACCAAGCCACCTTTAGCAAAAATGATCAACAAACATTTGAAGAAGCGGTAAAGAGTTTTGGAAAGGCAATGAAAGAGGCTTGGACAACATGTAACATCACTCATTACATGGTAAGAACAATATCCTATTTTTGTGCATGTTTTTTTTAATAGCAAACAATCTTAAATTTATATAGTCTAATGCCCACTTGCCCATGTATCAAAACAGCATACTCCTTTCTTTGTAAAAAAATATGGATGCCCTGCAATTTGGTCCACACAGGAAATGGAGAAATCACACTACATGGCACGAAATGCATTCTTTAGACATACACAACATTTTAAAGGAAAATAGAAAGACAATAGTTTAAAACAAGTATTCCAATGGTTCTAGAAAGACAATAGTTTAAAAGAAGTGTTCCAATGGTTCTATCGAGGAATACTACAAAGACTTCAAGCCAAGAAGAAAGTTAACACATCACAGGTTAAGCTAGCTTTCAGGTTGGCTCAAAAGGAAAGAAGGAGGCAGATTTTGGAGAACTCAAATGTAGCACAAAGACATGCTCAGTGGAGACACTCAAAGATATTTATAAACCACAAATGGGTCGATAGAAGCTAAGTGCTAAACCTTGATCATCAATTGGTGTCATCAAATGTAAATTTTTTTTTTTGCAATGACCAAGACTTGGATCTTTTATTCATAAGAAGTCATTGTATGCAACCATTGAAATATTTAAAATGTACTAGTTACATATATTTCTATTTCAAAATGTACATTGTTTTTGTCACAAATACACATAAACATAACTAAGGCATTCTAAAATGACAGTGTTCTGACAATTCAACCTTACTTCTATCTTGTAAAATATGCAATGCCATACAGGCTATCCTTCCAATGGTTTACCAACTTTGCTTGGAATCTTTCTTTTGACTTTGATTGGAGACCTTTTTTTCTTGAGTTGAGGAGCAAGTGAACTCTTCTCATCTTGTTGTTGTGCTCGCAGTTTTTGCTCTTCAACTAATTTGTCGGAATGAGAAAGGCTTGATAGTTTACCAAGCCCAGGAATTCTACTTCCAGCCGCCCTCAGGAGGAATGTGTCATCTTCAACGAACAACTGCCATATGCAAAACACACTTCAATTTAAAACAAACCAATCAAATTGCATATCTAAACTCCAAATGCAAGAAAGGTAGGTTCCTTACCTCAATATTCTCATCTTTCTCTAGTATATCATCATTAAACAAGGAGATACCTATTTCCTCCTTCCCCTCGGAGCTATCACTGATATCCAAGCTTGTTGTGATGTTCATTCGTGCTTGGGTTTCCTGTAAGATTGTCTCATCCACCTCTTCATACATTTTTGCTTGCTCAAAATAGATGGACAATGCTTCCAAAGCATCGAATTTGTCCTCCAGCTCTAACAAAGGTCGTCCTCAATCCTTACTTCCTTGTCAACCCTACAAGATTGTGCAATAAGGGCAATTGCATAATCTTCTCTCAAATTAAATAGGCACTGTACATCATACAACAAGACATACTCTTTTCCCTCAATATTGAATGAGGGAAGAATGGGCATAGTGAGGTCAGAGTTCTTAGCCTCAACATCATCCACTATGACAGCATTTCTTAGGGTCTCGTTTTTTAAGGCCACTAGGTCCAACGCTGCAACTGCAAGCTCTTCCTCTGTTGGGTTGATCTTCTCTTCCACTTCTGGTAGATCTGATTTTTCCTCTGTTTCTTCTTCCTCATCACTATCCTTTGGGTCCTCAACTGATCCATCACCATAGTGTACATACATGGCAAATGCAAGTGCCTCTTCAAGTATCTTGCAATTGCCCTTGTGTACAGTGCATATTCCCTTGTGGCAGTCTTCAAAACTATCAAACACCTTGTGCATTTGATACCTCATCCTGTCGTTTGCAGTAATGTCTTTGACATGTACAAAAGTCTTGTTGTTAACTTTTAATCCTTCAACTGTGTAAGCTTGTGGAAGGATTCATACATCTCTCCAAGAAAATCCTTGTGCTGTGTCAGAAGAGACTACAAATCGAGCTCCTTATTGAACATATCATGGTATTTGTGATAGTACAGTTGGCATTCTGACTTCTGTAGGAATTCAAAGAGCTATAGTTGGGGTGACTTCTTTTCCTCGTTCTCCTTTCCCTTACCAACTGATTGTCCACCTTTGTCTGAACCCTTGTCATTTGGCTTTCTTCTCTTCACTGCATCATACAAAATCAAAAAATGAGTCTTGCACATATAGCTAAAAAGAAACAGAAGCACTCATATAGAAATTCTTACTAGAAGATTCCTCCTCCTTTACAGCATTAGCTGAGAGGTCAATGGTCTTCCTAACAGGTCTTGGTGCATCACCTACATCACCTAGATGGTTAGCTCCTCCTCTTTGAATGTTTGCAGAAAAACACGATATGACTGTCTTTATAATTAAATAGACTGAAATCGCATTTTCTAGCAAAAAGTCCTATTAATGCAAAAACGTCATGTCCAGAGAAAATTCATGTGAATCTGCAAGATAGTTGTCTTGATCATTCAAAAGATGAAGCAAATGACTACTAGCTGATGCAATTGAATTAGAGAGATGAAGAAGACAATTGGAAAGGTAGATCAAGACTGTGGTGTATTTAAGTACCTGTATCCTTTCTCTCCATGGATTTTGCATAAGTATAGGTAGATGGGGATGATGATGGGAAAAAAGTAAGGTCTAAAGTATTGTCCAGATGAAGATGAGAAAGAAGATGAAGATTCAAAACTGTTGAATGGATGGAGAAAAGTGAAGATAAGAGGAGATGGCAGAGATTTCTATTCAAGTCATACTTGTCAGCCACACATGCCAAAATTGGTCTTCATGGTCTCTCTGATTTTTGTTCATCGTTGGTTTCCTTCCTTTGTTGCAGCCACTCCTCTAGTTTTATCTTCCTCCCTACAGGCTTGTGATAGATAACCTCAACAACTCTATTACCCTGACCCAATATAGCTCCAGGTCCTTCCCTCAAACCCACTACAACTCTATCTCAACCCATCAAGCTGACACCCATCAAACTGTTATCCACACTGACCCACTACAGCTCAAGATACATCAAGCTGACAACCATCAAGCTGGCACCCATCAAGCTCTTCTCAAGCCGATACATACTAATAAGGTTAGTACCTTTTGCTAGAAAATGCGATATTCATGTTTCTTCAGGAAAACTGCTCCAAATCACATTTTTAATAAAGCTATTCTCTATGTGTTGTGTCACTGGCACCTAAGGAAGAGGTCTACACAACCACAAATCAAAAAACACTACTCTCCTCAAATATAGTAGATTCCTAAGTGGTATATATGATTACCTGGACTTGTTCTATCCATGGCTAGCCCTGGTGACTTGTCTGTGGCTCTTGCACAGGTGCAGTAAGGGGGGGGGGGGAATTTTAGGGGATGATGGGAGTAAGGGGGGGAGGGGGGGTGTTGAAGGGATGATGGGAGTAAGGGGGGGGGATGATGGTAGTGATGCAAGGTAAGGATGTGGTGTAGGGATGGAGGAGAGTGTAGATCAAAACTGCTACAAGGATGGAGAAAAGTGTAGATAAGGGGAAAGGGCATAGTTTTCAATGCATGTGACACATCTGTCTTGTCAGCCACACGTGTGGAAAATGGTCTTCTAGGTACCTGTGCATTTATTTCCCCATGATCGCTTGCACACATTTTGAGACAAAACCGCCTCTAAGTAGAGTTACCCTTCATTTCATCCCTATCTCTAGTTTCAGTTGCCACCAACCTCACTACCTCACCAACTCCAGCTCCAACTTCACTACCTCACCACCTCCAACTCCAACCTCGCCACCTCTAGCTCCAACCTCACCAGCTCTAGCTCCAACCTCACTACCTCACCACCTCCATCATAGAGTCCCACTGCAGCTCCAACTCCAACCTCACTAGCTCCACCACCCATTGCAGCTCTAGCCACAACCACCCCAACTCCATCTCACACCTCTCCAACTCCAGCTCGAGCTCTACACACAAGCCCAAGTAAGCACATCCCATCTGTAATCTAGGGTTTAGGAGGATGGTGGAGTACAATTGATTGATTAGATTGGGCTTAAGCAAAATTTGCTCAAAAACGCGATTTGAGCTCTTTCTTTGTTTTTCTCTTCCATATTGTGTTTTCTAGCAAAAAGTCCTTCCTCTTGATGCAAAACTATCATGTCCAGACAAGTTCAAGTAAATGCCTAATAGCTGCTGATGCAGTAGAATTAGATAGATCAAGACTGTGGCTTTTGCACAAGTATAGGTAGGTGGGGCTAATGATGGGAGAAAACACATGCCAAAACTAGTCTTCAGTACTATATTTAGAGTATCTAGTGATTGCATGCACCTATTTTTAGACCAGGCTTTTCAGAGTATCATTCATTTTGTCCTCCCTTCAAGGTTGTGCACACCTAGCATGTTTTGCTAATAAACGCGATATAGGGTGTTTTTATGGAAAAGAGCCTCAAATTGCGTTTTCTAGAAAAAAATGTTATCCTCTATGGACCAAGTACTGGAACCTAAGAAAAGATGAGGTCTACACAATCATATATCAAGAAATCACTACTGCAAAAAAATCTAGCAGATAACTAAGTGGTAGAATGAGTACTCGAATTTTTTCTATCCATGACTGGCCCTGATGACTTGTTTGTGGCTCTTGCACAGGTGCACCAAGGGTGGGGGTGGGGCTGGGGGTGGGGGGGGATGATGATTGGTGGGGGTGGGGGGGGATGATGATGGCAATGATGCAGATCAAAACTGCTAGAGGTATGGAAGAAAGTGTAGATCAGAACTGCTAGAGGGATGGAGAAAGTGTACATAAGAGGTAAAGGCACAATTTCCAATGAATGTCACATTTATCTTTTCAGCCACACGTGTGGAAAATCGTCTTCTAGGTTCCTGTGCATTCATTGTTTGCACAGATTTTGAGACAAAACCCCCTCTAAATAGAGCTACCCTTCATTTCATCCCTACCTCTAGTTTCAGTTACCTCCAACCTCACCACCTCTAGCTCCAACCTCACTACCTCACCACCTCCATCACAGAGTCCCACTGTAGGTCCAGCCACAATCTCCCTAGGTACACACAAGCCTAGGTAAGCAATCTGTCACAAGTCATTGGTTTTTTGTTAGTAAGGTGAAATGACCATTCCATAGCTTTCTCTCAAAGGCACTCTATGAGTTGTTTATATGAGCACATCTCATCTGCATTGTAGGGTTTAGGAGGATGGTAGAGTCCAAACTGATTGATTAGAGTAGCCTTTAGTATATTTGCTCAAAAATGCGTTTTGAGCTTGTTCTTTTTTTTTCTCTTCCATATTGCATTTTCTAGAAAAATTTTAGCATGCTGGGTGCTCCTAGGGTATGTCCAAAAACATTTGCTGAAAAACGCGATTTCAGCCTTTTCTCTATCTTTTTATACCATATCGTGTTTTCAAGCAAACTCTTAGGTTGCTGATTTCCTTGTGATGTTTGGGTTTTTTTTCAAGAAGAAGAGCAAAATATACTATGGCAAGAACCAATGCAACAGCCAGAAGGAAAAGAAAAGGACTTGACATTGCAGGGGCTGCCACAGCTCCATTTAGGTCTAAATCTTCAAAGAAGGGGAAGCCTGTGCACATGCTAGCAAGGAACAGGAAGAAAAGAGTGAGCCAAAGCATATCTATCCTGATGGAGATCAAGAAGGCTCAGAAAGCCATAGGATATGCAGTACCCATGGCACCATTCTAGAGGCTAGTTAGGGTAGTATGCATGAACTAGCATGTGGAGTTTAGATGGCAAATGATTGCACTACTTGCTCTCCAAGAAGCTGCTGAAGAGTGGCTCATAGAGTTTTTCATGGACACCATGATGGTAGCAGCACATGCACATAGGGTCACCATCATGAAGAAAGACATACAAACACTTGTCAGGGTCAGATATAGATATGACAAGATCTTTAATGTAGAGGATTGGGATGATCTAAAAATGAGAGATATCTTGTTGATACCTCCACCCAGGAAATCTAAAGATGATGGATTCAAGGTTGTAGAGGTGTTCCACCAACTTCATACCAGAGGCAAGGTTGCCTATGAAGAGTCCCTTAGGGAAAGAGTCAAAGAAACAGTGTCTGTCTTGCAATCCCAGACATTAGTGAGGATGGTGCAAATTCAGCAGAAGCTCCTACAACTTGGACCAAGGATCAGAGTATCCATCCAGATTGTGAATGATGACATGACCTGGGACTTGACAGAAGATTGCATCATGGCTTTAGCACAGAAAGAAAAACATGTGACTTGCACAATCATGCTTGTAGCTCTATAGTAAGTATATCTTCTATGTCAATTGTGTTTATGCCTTTGTAGCATTCAGTTTTTCATAAGCTAAGTGAAGTTATTTTTTGTAGTTTTGTGAAGAGTCACATCCACCAAAGCCTTCAGCACTTTGTGTATATAGCTGATCCAGCTATATCTTTCAAGCTGAAAGATAACAAGACATCAACCAAAAGCATCTCCAAGTGATTTCATTTTTGTAATTTGGATGTGGTTGATATGATTCTCCTCCCATATTGCTCAGAGTATGTTCCCTGACCTTTTCGACTACTACCCTCTGTTGTCAAAATCCTGATTGTTTAAATTAAATTTACACCCTCTTGGTCTAGTCCCTCATGTTATTTCTTTCTCTTGTAGCAATCATTGGAGTTTAGTACATATAGATGTACAATAAAAGCTATGCTATACATTCAACTCCTTAAAGGGTACCCACCAGGATTTGGAATTGTAAGTCCGTCATTGCCTAGACTTTTTCTCTAAAACACGATTTTCAAGTTTTCTCTTGAAAAGTCAACCATATCGCATTTATTTGTTTTGCAAGTGTGTGAATTTTATAATTTCTTGCCCTTCATTCCCATTGCAGTTGTCTCAAAAGACTAATGGATGCACTGGACCTCCGTGATCCAAAGTTAAAGATGTTAGATTTAGCTTACCCAATGTCATTGCAGGTACAGTAATCATTGTTACTTATCTTTATCTCCCTCTTATTTTTGCACTCTTCATAGTCCAATATACAACTTAGATTTCTATTTTGATAAAACAGAGACCACAACAAGAGGATCCTTTCTCCTATGGATGGAGGACTCTCATCAGTGCCAAATATATGATGGACACATACTTTTCAGAGAAAGAGCATGAATTTGTGAGTGCTTTCATTGCATACTATTTGAGAAGTTCTAAATTTAATGCATTAATATAAAAATATTGAAAACATTCTTTGTTTTTATTGTAGATGAAAGAGGATAGTTTTGGCTCCAAATATGTACATAGCTTCATAGCAAAGACAATTCTGAAGCTGCTAGAGCACTCTTCCCCTTGTTTAGCACCAGACCAACCAGTCCATATAGGAGAGGGCTCAAAAGGCACTGAGGAACTTCGAGTTGAACAAGAGACTCAGAATGACCCAGGCACTAGCAATCTAGAAGACATTCTAGAAGGTGTCGGTGTTGATGAGCTGCTTGATCTTTTCCAAAAGCCCGAGCCTATGCACGAGGAGGTAGGGACATCAAAGCAGTATGAGGCCGAGCCCGAGCCCATGGACAAGGAGACAGGGATTTTTAGCAATATGTAACTGTATTATGCAAATGTAAAGAGAATCAAATTAGGAGAAACACAAGGTGGTCAAATTAGGAGAAACATAGGGTGGAAACCAACTTAGTTTCCTATTGTTCAAAATGAATGAAAATTCTTTATGGATATTGTTCTCAATCTCCATAATAATATCATTGTGTAACTGATAGACAGTGCAGCATTGTCCCAGTGAGATGGATGTTAGAAGGATGTCATTCTCGATAACATTGATTTCAATTATTGGACCTGATGACCTCTCGTCTTGGTCCTTGCCACAAGTTTTATGCCTATCATCCTGCTGTGTTTATAGTAAAAAGAAAAAAAAAAGTTTTGCGAGGCAATCATGTACTTAATGTTGATGGAGTTACGAGCAACCTCTTAATACACATTGTTGGCCACCATTCTATCCCAACTATTATCCAAAATTTTAGAATTGGAACTTCATCATGCCCTTTTGCTCTAAAATTCAACATGGTTTTACAAACTTTAACTGGATAATCTTGAAAAAGTTCTACAAAAACTGTAAGTGGCATGAAAACGTTGATTTTAACTATCCTAGTAGCAATATTTGGTTTCAAGGAATGTTGTACTTCCAAAAATAGTTTGGCTCTGTAGGATTCTATGATGCTGCCATCAGGGACTGACCAATCAACTGTATTCCACGCTGGGAGATCTTCCTTTTTTAATAAATCGTGTGAGTGAGCATTGTCCATCAATTGGATAAAAGTGATCATAAAAAAATATACCCGATTCAGCCAAGGTTGTTAATTTTCTACCTCTATACTATAGCTCCCCAATAGCACCATGTAAAGCATCAAAGAATCCCAGTATGCACTCGACTACTTCGTATGATGAGGGATATATATCTAAACAAAAACAAAGAGACTGTCTGTCATCGAAAGAAGCAAATATTTCATTTCAAGTATTTCATTACACAAATACACTTACAATTGGGTCTATAGTGTGGAAGATAAGCAGGATGATCTCGTAATACAAGTTCGCGGTGCATGTAGACATGTTGTATCTGAACCTCTCTGACCCAACTTGTGCCTTCCTTTTTTACTCTGAAATCTTTCACTTTGCCCTTCCAAGAAGCCAAAAAAGTGTTAGTTGATTACTACTTTCTCCACTTGTTGGGTTGCATTAGAACCCAATCTCCTTTCGCCACTGCTATCCTTTTCCAGCTACCATCCACATTCACAGTATTGGAAACTTCTACACATGAGATTAGTGAGGTAGGTCTTCGTGGCGGCAAAGAGATACTTTGTACATCCACATCTTCGCCAGGTAGAGCAACAAACCACTTCCTAGTGGCACAACCAAAGTTTTTGGTTGCCATCTGAAATCCTCACTCTAATACCTGCGAAGTCAAAGAAACACACATTAAAATAGTAAGACATTAACAAAAATGAACGAAATTGAGAAAAAGCGAATTCATAAACGATGAAAGGAGCTTATTGTCTTCAAAGTTTGAGAGCATCACAACAACAGTGATGCAATGAGGAATGCTTGTGAAAGAGAGAATGGAATGGCTCGTCATTGGTGAAAGTAGAGGAATGGTGCTAGAGAACAAGAGAAAGTGGATGGTTGTTTTGGGTCACCACATGGGAAGGTTTCAAAATGGATCTTTGTTTAGATTTTGGGTCCACATCTCTTGATGCGATAGGCTAACCATAAAAGAATCAAAAACAAATCTTCTTATTAATGCCACACGCTTGTAACAACATAAAGTACTATTTTCTTTTTCATATTTTTGCCTATTTTTGTAAAATTTCTACATTACGTTGAACTTCTCCTCATTGGTTGAGAGACATTTTTTCAAAACTCTAAAAGGCCCCAAAATGAGCTCCCTTTTTTCCTAATGCAACACCATCAATAGCCCGAGAATAATTTGCCATGCAATCACTTAAAGCAGACTCATAAGTCCTTTGCTTTCGAAACTCATCATAAGGACACTCAGTCAGACTCTCACATGCAATCATCTGTACATCATCAATTGCCTCATATTTCTGAAACGAACTCACACATCTATGCCCTAAAAACTTTGTAGCAACCTCCACAGGAACACCAGTGAATGATAAACGACTGAACACAGTGCTCCTTAAACTCTTATTCGTGAATTTACCCTTCTCACCACCACCCATTGTATTTAGTATTAAAAAGACCAAACCCTTCAAAGTCTTGACACCAACATGTTTCCTATTATATCACACCTACAACACAACAAAAAATTAGACAACAGAATAATAAAAACACAGTACGAGAGTTGTCAATAGGTTGCAAGAGAAAACTTACCACAATACGAGGGTTGTTGATAGGTTGCAAGAAAACATACAAAAGATTAGCATCCCCATCTACCACAGGTGGCATATGGTGCATCAACTGATCATACGTGAACACAAAGTCCTTATCGTAGCCCGTCAATGACCTATGAAGATGCTCAGCCCTATACCGCTTCAACGACATTGCTTGATTCTTCATCAGCCTCTCCTCAAATTTGCAAAAGACCAAAAAACACACAAATTAGCAAAACAAACATTCATACAATAACAAATAAACATAAAAAACACAATATAAAAATACTTACTAAACAAACTCTCCCATAGCATCCCACCCATGCACAAATTGACCACGCTCAATACAATAAAGCTCAGAACTGCCCCTCACTGCAAACTAAAGCAGCAAAAAAACGCAAAGCGTTTTTAAAGACCCGAGGATGAAAAGAAATAAAATCAACATCGCTTAGAACCAACAATTCATCTTTCAGTCTCACTCTTCTTCGTCAGTTGCAATCCATCCGCACGAGCAAAACTATTCATCGCACTTGTCAATGGAGACCGAGCCTTAACGAATAAAGGATTTTTGTAAATGTCAAAAGGAACCTCTACAATACCTGTAGCAGCAACTCTACCATCCTAAAACCTACGAAGTATCTGATTGAAAGATTTGAACAATGCTACCAGAGTCGCTGGTGGATATAGACCACCAGACCCTTTCTTCTTGCAAACCTAAAGTAAAAACCTAGTCAACATATCGACAAAAACCTTGAGATCCAACTCCTCGATAGGAACCGAGACATCAAGACACTCCATGGACCGCCAAGCATCAAACCGAACATGTGCCTAATTATTCTTGTCGGAACTACAATTGCGACCACCCTCCTCGACTTCTCTTTCCAAGTTCTCATCAAGAGGTTATGAAATTGTCTTCAAAATACTAGCCAAAATACTTTACAACTATTTTCAAAATACTAGCCAAGGATTTTTTTCTCTATACAACTTCACAAAGTTTACACAAGATTGAGTACATATGTCAAAATTATCCTAGGATATGGAAGACATCTAGCTTATATTCATATAATTTTATGAGATGTGAATCACATTTTGGCATCCTTCATGAATATGTATAGATTACATTCCATAAAGCATCACTATCTAGCAAAAATGTTAGGATCTACAAGTGTTAAAAATCCTAATACCATTATGCAAAAGGTGCACTTGGAACTACAATAAAACATAATTTTGATCTATGCTTGATTTTGAATACTAATATATGTTTAATATCTTCCCCCTTCAAATGAAAAATAAAAAATCCATTAGTATTAGTAATTCCCCCCTCCCCCCCCAATAATTTGATCTACCAATGCTCCCCTTCCTCGTGGGGAACCCCCCCCTCTTCTCTCTCTCTCTCTCTCTCTCTCTCTCTCTCTCTCTCTCTCTCTCTCGCATGGCTCCTCGTGCAACCTCTCTTCCAACCCCCTCCTCACCATCTCTCACTCCCCCTCCATATTCCACTCCCCATCCTCTCTCTTGTCAGCAACCCCCTCACCATCTCTCCTTCCCCCTCTTCACCCTTCCTACTCCAACACCTCTCTTCCATCTTATCGCTTAGCCCCCTCTCTCTCTCCCTGCCCTTCCATGTTCCACTTCCACCCTCTTTGCTCATCACCCTCATTTCTCCACCTCAACTCCAACCCTCTTGTTTCTCCTCTATTTCTCCACCTCAGTGAGCCTCCCCTCTCTTGTTTCTCCACTTCACTCTCTCAACCTCATTGAGCCTCCCCTCTCTCCTAATTCTCCATTCCCTTTTCCTTTCCATCACTCAAGTCCCATTCTATCCCCCCCCATATTCCCTCCCCTTGTCCTCTCATCTACCCTATACTCCCCTTTCCCCTCCCACTAAATTAGGTTTGGTTAGGCTATGATAAACTAGGCTAGGTTAGAAAATCCTCCACTGGGCTTGGTAATTATCTACTCCTCAAGAAAATAGAAAATCTTGTGCTTAGAATCATGCTTTTGATTTTGAACATCGATACATGCTCATTCTATGGCGGAGCCTTATTGTAACTCCACATCCCTAACAATACACATTCCTTGCCTTTCCTTTTATTTTCTAGGGATATACAGTTGCACCTTGCACTTTGGCTAAAGCCTTAGATATGGAATCTATCCAATCTCGAGAATTCCTATGAAATATTCTTGACCATATCCCATTTACCATATATACACTTCAATCAAGCTTTTGTAATAAGTCCCCTATCTTGCACAAAATGAAAATTCCATATTTATTATTTTGGGAAGCAAAGTGGAGGGAGAAAATGAACTAGAATCAAGCTAATACCAACTTGTACAACCTTCATTATAGTGGCAATCACAACATTCTTTTGTTTTGAAGTTCTTCCCATTAAAAATTGTAAATTTCCCTATTTTTCAATGCATCATATCCTTGTAGTCAAAGATTGTAACTACATTGTTTGAAAGGAGTTTCAAACAATTGTAATATACAGAAGCTTTATAAACAAATATACAAACAAGCTATATAAGCAATCTGCTCTCTCCCTATCAACCCAACACCTCGAGGGGTTCACCTCACAGAATGTTAGTGTACCATGTGCATTCAAAAGGAGGGGCTTTAGACTACTTCAAGAAAAAATTTAATAGGATTATATAACAAGAGGCATTAGTTAGTCCACTTTACAAAAAAATAAGTTACTTCATAATGAAAGAGGGGTTGTTTTATTGGGAAGGAATTTTAGGTGAGGGTTTTGTAAATACCACTTGAATGCACATGATAAATAGGGTTTTTGAATGGTGCACCCCCGGGACCAACACCTTGTATTTGTCATTGTAAGCTTGGGCCATTTCATCATACATGCTAACTATATGGTGAGAGATAAGACGATGGAATCACATGGGTTGGCTACTAGAGACCTCACATGTAGCAGCTCAAAAGATTCTATAATAATGGAATAGATTTATTTCTATTCATTGTTGACAAAGGATTTAGCTCGCACATGTTTAAAATAAAAGCTAGTGTGGGTGGGGGTAGTAAAAAGCTTTGTATGCTAGATCAAGGCTGGATTTAAAGGATTTCATTAGTTGGCATGGCTCAAAGGTGGAGCTAAGATATTAGTCACAAGGAGATACAAAGCCAAATAGTACTTTATTAATATCACAAGTGCTCTTCATTCAGTAATATTGTAGTCCATATCTCTTGCACCTAGCATGGTGGTATAAGGTGGAACACATTGAGTCATGAGAGGATGAGGTGAGGGAGATAGTGTTCAGTGTGGTTGCAAAAGTGGTCAACTACTCCAATATTTAGTATCTTGGAGTAAGGGTCTACCACAACTGCAAGATAGTGAATATGATAGAGATTGAGTTAATGAGATTTTCAAGAGCTTATTTTTACTCCATTTTTTGGAATTTGGGATCCTTATACAACTTGCCTTTATATCCATGTGAGGTGCCAATTGCCTCTGCACAAATTGTATTGATACGAGTCTATGCTTCTTGGCTTTTTCTTTGAAAAGCTATAGGTATGGACAAGAGAGCTTTAAGTGGGAGGCAAGTTGTTACAAATATAGCTCAAAACATAAAGGCCTCACCATTCGAGAGAGTGATGCATATTCTTAGGGTGTGTACTACTAATAAACCCTATGTATCATGTGCATTCAAGGGATGTACTATTAAGGAACCCTATGTATCACATGTGTTCAAGGAGTATTTAAAAAATGCCTTAACTAAAAAATTTCACCCCCAAATAAAACCACCCCTCTTTACTTATCAGCTAACAAATTTGTTTCTAAATTTGAATTTAAAGATCTCTCATGTTCTTGTGGGGTTCTTGTAATCGTGATAAACTTTTCCTAAACTTGGATTTGAAAAACCCTCCTTTTGAATGCACATCATACACTAACATTTTATGATGTGAAACCCCCGATTGCATATTCTCCATATACTTTGGGTGCATAGTGAGATATTGACAATCTTGACTAGTGAATGTGTGTTTGTCCTTCTCGTGTAATTCTTCCTCTTTAATATTTCATGCAGTTCTAGAATTTTGTCATTTATTTTTCTTCTCTTGTATGTTTGTATAAATATAAAAAGTAAAAAATTTTAAACCTTGTTGATTCTTGTACATCTTCTATTTATATAGACATGTAGATTAAATGACCTTTTCTAAAAATGCATGAAATTCTCTTCAAGAGGTATCAAATGACTGTGATAACATATTCAACAATTAGAATATCAGTGCCTCATTCCATACTATACTCATATGTATAAGATGCATCAATACCAAATTCAAGGTTTCTGGGTTCTTAAGCAAAGCATTCTAGAGGTTGAACTTGGTGGATGCATTCTACCACATGCTCCAAGCTTTAGTTCAGGTAAAATATTCCTTACAATAGTACTTTTGAAAAGTTTCTTGAAATCATATGTGATGAAGGGATGATACTACAGATCAATTGCTTGCAACTAATTAATGTTTTGCTATTTTTTTTCTAACTGGGCAAATCAACTTCCTTTAAGTAATTAATATTTTCATTTTGTTTTTTTTCATGTGGGTGGTCTATTTCTATATGTGGGACATAATGAAAGTACCATTGGTTATAGTCCCACTATCGCTTATAATATAATCTTTATCAGTCGTAGTATGCTTGCTTTCTACTAAAATTATTGTGCCCTTACCAATGATAATATTGTTAGTACTACTAGTTTAATATCTTGTTATTGGTACTATCACCTTTGTTGGTAGTAATGATACATGCTACTAGTGGTGAAATGCCTTTAATGGTACATGCTATAGCTGGTAAATTCCTTTTTACTAGTGGTATATTTAACTTTTATTAATGATATTAGTATTATTACCTACTGGCTATAAGTTGCAGGTTTCTCATATTTTTGGACTGGCAAGGTTTTTCCATCATTGCATAAAAATCAATACCCCAACTAGCCGAGCAACCCCTAAAAGCCTAGCTAGGTTTCAGTAGGATCAAAGAAGCAAACCCCATCTTTCGTAACAATGTTGGTGGCCTCCCCAGGAGGTCACTAAGCAATGTGTAAGATAGCACGTGCGATCAATGGAAGGGGTTTTATATTTTATGGAGTTACATAAAATATACATACATAAGGGATTTTTGAATTCAAAAAGTGGAAATTTCCATACATAAGGAATACTTTTACCATCTCAAATTTTATAGAAGGGGCATATATAGGTTATAACAATCCATAGGTAAGGGGTTTTTTTAATATCCCTTGATGGGGATGGCCTATAATTCTCTTGAGTTGATTATCCTATCAAAATTTGAATTTGAGCCAACTCCTCTGGAGCAACCCTAGTAGAGACACTGAGGACCACATCACCCCAGCAATGATAGGACTCTGAGTAGTCCACACTTATTGACCAACTGCTTGTACCACCATCCTTTGAAGAACGTGGAACATCCCACATCTTGAACCCATTTTTAAAAGTAGAGAGCTCCCCTTCCTTTGGCATCAGCAATTATGTATTTAGGTAATCAGGTGCACATTTTGAATGATTTACGCTTGTGGACTAATGGCCTTGTGACCTTGTGGCATCCTTCGGGTCATCAAGATCTTGGTGGAGAGGGAGTTTTTCAAGCGGTCATCACAATGCGCAAAGGCCCTCGGGTAAGAAGGTGCTAAATTTGGCAAGCCTCTTAGATTGCTCAGCACCCTCTAGCTAAATTTGCTCTAGTTGAGCATGAAGCATATCTCACTCCTCGATGATATCCATGAGGTCTATGTTCATTGGTCTAGTAGCTACCTTGGCCTTGAGGTGCTAAATTTTTGTGTAATGCGCTTTGTAATTATTGCGATAGCAAGTTACCTCGTCTTCTAGTGCTTGTTTTTAGGTTTCTATCCACTACATTGAGTACTTGATTTTAGATTCACAGTTTGATAGTTGTGCATGGAACTTGGTAGGCATCAAATCCCTCTTGCAATCTATGCAATTCCCCTACCATCTTGGTAACTTGGCCCCAAATTAGGAGAGAAATGGGGTCTCAAAAGGGCCCCAAATTAGTGTTTCCTAATTTCAAGAGATTAAAGAGGGATGTGAGGCAATGGTATGTTGAGGTGGAGGCTTGAGGGGGTCACTATGTATGAACTCTCTATATCACGTGCGTTCGAGGCCTATTTGTAAAATCCCTTATCTGTAAATTTTTCCTTAATAAAACGTACCCTTTTTCTATACAAATCTATAAATTTTTTTACATTTCATTTAAATGCTCCCTTATGTATATTAATTTTTGAGAAATTTAGGAATTAAAAATATCCTTCTGTTGAACTCACGTGATAGGGTTACATATGATGAGTGACCCCCCCAAGGGTGGAGGGCTGGCAAGCATGTAGAGAGCCTATATTAGCTCTTGCTCTTTCACTAAGGAGCACCCAAACCATCCTCTACCCTCACCCCTCCCTCCCCTGGGTCCCCTTAACCCATTCTTGACTCTCCTCCCTATGGGACCTACCCAGGATCAGCCCCTAATTTCATTCATGGCGGCCTCTGGTCTACTGCGACCTCTTTCTTAGCTCCTTTGCATTGGTCCAACTCTCCTCTCCCTTCCCTGTGGGTTCTTTTGGGAGAGCTTCTCTTCTTCTCTAGCCTATTGTAGGTCTACCCCCTCTTTCTTTGCTCCTCTACTCTTTTCCAATTATTCTCTTCCTCCACTTTTTGAAAATTGGGCTATAATACCTCCTACAGCTGGTCTACTCCCTTCTACTCTTTCCCCTCTTTCTCTTCCTCCTCCTGCTCTATCTCATCTTGCTCTACTACTACCTACTCTTCCTCTCTTGCTCTGCCCTCTCCTCTTTGTGTCCTCTTGCTCTACCCTCTCCTACAGCTACTCTTTCCTCACCTATAGTTGCTAAGTCCCCTCTTGCTCTACCCTCGCCTATAGTTGTTCTTTACCTTGCTAAAGGTGCTCTTTTCCCTCCTACAGCTGCTCTATTACCCCTCTACCTCTGGATCACAACCTCTATATTGGAGCTCTTTGTATATTGGAGCTTCCCTCTCCCTCAAAGATGCACTCTTATCCACCCGCCTTGTATTGGAGGCACATTCTTGTTGCAGTGACCTTATTACAAGATCTTCAATACCTACAGGCCTAGTGAGGAACAAAATGACACAAGTAGGCAATATTGTGAGCTCTAATGTGTTCTAGAACACTCAAAATGCTTTGGATATGTAAATGACTAGATAGTCATGGAAGGGTATGCTAGGGGTCCACATAAGCTTCCCAAGAGCAAGACAGGTGATGTTTTTCATGAGTTAAAGACCCACATATTGAAGTTCAAATTTGGAGAGGAAGGATGGATTGCGAAGTTGCAATGTGTCTATAGGTCAAAGGTCATGTGCCTTTTTTCTAGGATACCATCACATTGTAAGTCATTCTTTTTATGTACCTTCTTTCTCTACCTTATTACTATGAGTGTCAAGAGTCTACTTGAAACTTGATTTTGGAAGAGCACTTATTCATTGGCAAAAATATTTTATTCAAACTTTGAGAATTGGTAACTAGTGGAATCTTTAATAGGTAAGTTCATCGCCAGTTATGAGTATTTAGATATTACTAACATTGTGAGTGATGTGCAAGAATACCTTTTCGTCATGGAGTATGGTATGTCAGAGTCCTTCAACTTTACCTAAAATGGTGAAAAGGTAGGTGAGCGTCTAGAGAGTGCATGGACAATGCCAATGTCATCCCTTATGTAACATTTACAATATGTTTGACTAGTGTAGGCTCTAAATAAATTCTAGGTTGTACATTTTGGCACAATTTATTTCGATGGTTTTACTATATGGTTTCATATCTAAAGTTTTTAGATAATGTGTCACGTTTGATTTAGAATTTATATTTATAGATTTTGGGTAAAAGAGGACTTCAATTTTCTTCTAGAAACTGTCATAGTGCTCTGATTGCATCATATAAGGTCAACGAACATTAGAAGTGAGGAAATTTTTTAAGATCAATCACGATCAAAAGAGAGGAATGCATAAAAGAAGACAATGCTATGATGGTCAGCAACCTATGAATTGATTTGGTTTTTATGGTCTTCTACTCTAATGTGTTTTGTGGGTTTTCTAAAGTAATGGTTGTTGAATTGTTGTAGGAGGCACTTGAGGTTGTTGAGTTATCTCCTTGATGGTCCCATGTTCATAGCACATTTAGTTGAGATCACTCATTGATGCACTACATTACTTGAGTAGGAGCACATGTTATGGTCTTCCACATCAAATTCTCACAAGGGCCTACTTAAGTGCTAAAGTGCATAAAAACATTGACAATATCATTTTGATCCATCACATGGCTTCCTTCTAGTTGGCAATGATGGAATAAACTCTATGCTTGGCTACAAAGAGGAGATACTTAGTGCTATTTGTACTAGGAACATACTTGGGGATTTCAAAAGCCTCTTTGGCCATTCTAATGACCATTTTTGGCAAATCTAGAAGGAATTTGAGGCATCATAAACGGCAAAGTTGATTAGGACTGCATGTACTGCCCAAAAACACAAAAAACTCCACAGTGCAATTTTTTTCATTTAGAAGGTGTCCAAATGGCCAAGTTATTCCATGGAAGGTTTTGATGTTTTTGGTCACTATATGCCATTCCGAGCGTATGGTCAATTTTCTTCTAGATTTGCCAAAAATGGTCATTGAAATGGCAAAAGAAATGCATCAAGTTTTACAAGGTGATGTAGGGGAAGATCAAAAGATTGAATAATAAATTACATTGAGATAGCCCTACAAGGTGCCTCCCAAGGAAAGATAAAAAATGACTTTTTAACAAGGTAATATAGTTGGATGATTAAAATGTTTGCATTAAATAAAAAATTACATTGGCATAGCCAACCTACGAGGTGCCTGCAAGGTAAGAAATATAGAAAAGATATTGCCCAAGATGTCTGAGTAGAGTTGCTTTGCAAGGCACACAAGTTTGCATCTAGACCCTTCTTCTTAAGTAGACATGTGCTTGTGTGCCATTTTGACTTATAGTGCATATGCTATTTTCATCCCATTCAACTATGTGTTATAGTTATTGTTAGACTATGGGACTAAATAACTATGAAATTTTTCATTTTAATCAACAAGTATGGCCATTTAATCTAAAAGTTGAGAAAAGAGCTTGAAATTTCAGTTAAGAGCTCAACCTTAAAACTTCAGGTAGGTGTCAATGGAATAATGAAAAGCTAATATCATTAATAATCAAAACCCCAAAATACCTTATCAATGCCTTAATTTTAGAAAGTGCCCAAGTCAACAAGACGTAAAAGTGTCCTAGGACAATTTTCTGTCTTGTTACCAAACTAGTGTTAAAGAAACTCATGAACCATAAATGGTCTTTTGCAAATTCAAAGTGAAATAAAGGTTAATTTCATTGGTTTTATTCATAGTAATTAGGCTTTGAAATATGAAAAGCTTCTAGTGCAAAAGACTTGGGAAGGTGATTCTAACATTTCACAAGCATGCTCTTTTAGTGCAAGCCTTTGCTAGGATTTCATTGGTAGAAATTGACTTCTTCAAGCCATCCCACTCACCATCACATCCTCAACCTATTGTATTTCAAGATAACGCGCCTTTTCTCAAACATGCATGTGAAGTTTCCACTAGTAGTTTTTCCATTTGTTAAGATTTATGTTTCTTCTTTACTGAAATGTCATTTCCTCACATTTTTTGAAATATGCGCAAACAAGACATATTAAGCTAATTTGATTAATGTTTTTAATGTGCATTTTTTTTTAAAAAAAGTGCATATTGAATTTATTACCATAGCAAGTGAGTATTTTGGGTCTTTTATGTAAACATATGGTGCTAGTATCAAGAATTATGTACATTACAAAGAGAAACCATCCTGGGAAGCAAAACACACATATCAATGATAGCATCAATGGTGTGGATTATGTGAGCTAAAAGTAGCTCTAAAAAGCATGCTTTTCTCATGGAAAATAAGAGAAAATCAAAGTATAATTTCAAATCTTTGATCACTTGTGACATTGGCATAGACATAGCGTGAAAATATGATGGAAAGCTCATAATTTAAAATCTCATAAAGTTAAAAATCTTGCCATTGCTAGAATCAATGTTTGGCACAATACATCTCATAGCTTTCTAGATTTGGGCATGAATTAGCTTTAACTAGCATAGAGTTACTATCGTGTTGATGCTAGCATTGACTTGACATATGACATGATGTATTTTGGAATTCCATTGTGTCTCCATCTATTGCAACATCGTGCAAGTGTGCATGCTCAATTTGCTAAAGGTCACGTAGCATGTCAATGCTAGCATTGCCCTCAAAGACAAGCTGGTACATGTTTCTCGATTCATGAGATGCCAATGTTCCTTTTCATATTGCAAACACATGCACCATGTGCCAGGAGTTCTTTGCATGCGTACTCTATCAATGCATCTCATCCAAGGTGTTCATCAAATCAATGCAAGCCTAGAAGTAGAATTCAAAGCTATTAAGGCTTCTAGTCTCTCAAGCCATATTGAGTTGCATAGAACATCATTTTTGGAACCATTTGAAACTCTTACGCGCAAATATTTAGATCGCATACATGAATGAATAAATGGTATAGCAAACATTTCAACTACGGTTACCTTCTACCATGGCAATGGACATCTTGTAAAGCCTTTATTTGTGAGATAATTACATTTTTGTTGGGTACAAATCACTTCACCTTTGTTTCTATTTTGTGTCAAGTGCTAAATAGCATGTTCTCTATTTAGATTTGTCTGTGTGGTTGATGCTTGCATCTCTCTGTCAACCTCCTCAAGGTTTGTACAAATTGATGGTAGCATGATTTGTATATGGATTTTGCAAGGTGATAATAGCATTGCATGCTTCTTCCTATCCTATCAACCCCATGTCACTTCATTAATGTTTATCTTCAAGGCTTCCTTATTAGAGGAGAGTGGCATATGCATGGCGTTAGATAGAGGTTCGACTTGTCCAAGTGATATGTTCACAGAATATGACAATTTATTTCAGCTGACATTCTAAACAGGTGATTTTTGGAACTTAATACATAGCATTTTCACAGTGGGAAGAACTAGAGATGAAAGGGTAGAAGAAAGCAATTTCCACATTGAACCTTTCCCAATAGATTATGCATGTAAACTCTTTCTTAGAGGACATGAAGCATTTCCCATGGACAAACAAGCAAGGAATCAAGGATGAAAACCCTATACATATATATATTAAAGAGAGTTTTGTTCGACTCATTGGCACTGGAAGAAATGTCAAATGAGTTCATCCAATCCCTCTATCTTTTATGCTAAATCAAAAGTGCTTTTTTTAATTTGGTTATGCTTTTTACATGCTAATGATTTGTTCATGTTCATGAAGTCTTCAAATTCAAAAGCACATGATGTGGCTGTTAAACTGTGCAGACTAGGAGTGGTGCAAGAATACCTTGAATCAAGCAAAATTGTGTGACTTACCTAGGCTTTCAAAAATATAAGCTTTTTTTAAATTTCACTATTCATTGTTATGAACTTGAAATTTTCATTTCTGATAAAAAATTCTCTCTCATAGAAATGTTCAAAAAGGGAGAACAGAAAAAGATTCATCAATGAATCAATTTTCAAAAAGACAGAGAACCTAATCAAGGTCGATAATAATACATCCACATATATTATTAATTTGGGGATACATTGTCTAACTATCACGTGATCATGGGTGACTACTTAGAGATACATAAGTCGGGTGATTAGGGCTTGGTGATGGTGCATACTCCATATGGATCCAATTATGCAGGACCCAGTATTGACGGGAAGCCTGTTACGTACCATAATACAAGGGAGCTTATTGTTCAGCAAGGTAAATAAGTGTCACTTGCTAGAGAATAGTTTTAATTCTATAAGCAAGTTGAACAAGTTCTGCCATGCAACATGAAAGACTATTTTTTCAAATATTTGTGAGCTCTTTTCTATTGTGAAGCCAAAGAAAAGCTCTCTCATAGGATGTTTACAAGCAGGTCCTCTCTCTGTAACCCAGGCCACCACTCCATAGGTCACCACCATCTCGTGCTGAATCCCAAAGAAGACCAACTATATTACATGCATTACGAAGTACTTCGAGAGACCATAGACCTATTCAACCAAAACCTATCCTTCCAAGCTTGCTATGGACTCTAAACAGAGGACTGTGCCACAGCCAATATGAAATCCACGTGTCTAATTTCACACAGCCTGATATGCACTTCACAGAGAGGACTGTCAATATGGGAGCAAGCAAGCACCACAATCTACTCATCTTGTATGTGCAGGATGGCCGTATTCAGCGATGCTAATTCAGCTGATCTACCTTTTTCTTATGACTATAATTTCACAGATGGCCTTTTGATCCTTGAGAGTAAAAAGTAAACCGCCATTCTTTCTCAAATCACAATGCACATCATAGAGCTTTACTTGTATGTACGTGCAACCATGGGCCTATTTGTCATTGCTTCTATAAGGAGACTGAATACACCGGAAATTTAGAAAGGATTTTGCCACATGCGTTTTCTGTTAGTTGTGTATATTACAGGGGATAGTCATATTCTACACTCACAGACAACAGATCATATCAATTTCACACTGGTCAGCTCATAAAACTATGTCCCATACGATAGACTTTTCCTCAGAGAAGTGATATCAAGGCGTGCATTTAAACCATGATCAAAGATCCAGTCTGACTTCCATCCCAACTTACATTAAGCCCTGGCACAGGCTAGGGCTAGCAGTCCTTAGCAAACCCACTAAAATGCACTAGACACAGAATCACTGCATGATCACCTTGGCTAAACTGAAAGCCGCCCGTCTGACACAGGTTAACCATGGACTACCATATAGTAATCTTGCTGCATATCTCCTAATAGCAGAGTCATGTCGGAGTCAGTCTAGCCACAGCAAGAGCAGACTTTTGGATACCAAGCAGATGAAGTATCACATCAGTTGAAGGCCGACAACTCCAAACAAAATGGATGCTTTAGCTGGAACAGACTCTGAAAGAAGACACTATTTGCACAAATCAACAGGCCATTTGGACCAAGATCAATCAATACACAGCCAGTACAAGGATGTGCTTACCATGTTTTGAACATGAGCTGAAGATGTGAGATTTGTTACGCTCTAAAGGAGCCTATTCAATCACAGCACTAAGCAGGACAAAAGATCCACATTCATCACTCTACAAGGTATCGATATTAGATTAATACAAAAAAATTACTCATTTCCAGCATCCAAATATATGTCCTTTATATTTGAAGGAGAGCTTGATCATTGCATCTCAAAACAGAGGAACAAATGGCCTTCCCTTGTGACACTTATAAAAGCTGAACTCAAGAAAAGATTTTTTTAAAGCTCCAGGTACCTGACATCCATGTCAAGCCACTCTCATGCTGCTTGGTCAAGCTCCTTATATCTTCAAATAAATGTTAAGGGCCATCTATGTCTGTTCAATTCTTCCCGTTGCCTTCACATCTGCTATGGCCTGTAAACACTCCTGTAGTGCACTGAATAACTGTTTCATACATACAGCATGTTAATGCTACAAACTTCAATCCATACATACCAATGTTGCAAATTTTGCATTGCAGGTGAGAAAACCACAGCCACATAGATGGTCAAGTCATAACATTTGCAAAAATCTAAAACATGCATAAAAGCAGACGCAGTTGTGAAGAAAGCTATCATTAGGAGAAGGCTACTCAAACAACACTCCGATCCTTTCATCCAAGCTACTGCTTGAGCATTGTATTTTAGTCTCTTCAAAAGGAACACACCTGAGCAACAAAGTTTAGAAACAATGGCTGATAGGGGAAACGCACCACTGGAAATAGAAATAAGTATTACAATATCGGAAGGCAAGAACTTGGACAAAATGTCAAAAGGTGAAATCTGCATGTCTGAAATATACAGCTAAATGAATCCAAGAACATGACCAAACTCATCTACAGAACAAGCCATGCAGTTTAACCTCGTGATAATCAGTCAGGAGGCTGAAAACCGTCAACCTCATCATGCATAGCGGAGGCTAGCTCCTATGCCATTTTTTACTGACCAACAGTGACTCTAGACCAATGTATACACGCACGACCTTACTAAACATTTAATAGCAGCTACCCAATCTTGAAAGTGGTTAATCATAATGAACCTTTTGTACCTGAAATTGATGTAAGCAATCGAGCTGTGGGAGCTGTGGATGAGTGGTGGCTTTTAAAAGCAAGAAGTGAGATCAGAAAGAACTATATGCTATCGTCCATTCTTTGAATACATGGAGGCATAATTTATACGATGCCAACTTTGAAATTCTTTTTTACCAACATAGTATCTAATGATTGTGCAATCAGTCTAAATTGAAAGGTCAAAAGCTGAATTGATGCCAGAGTTCGATATCCATGTCGTATTATTCAATAGACAAACAATATATGGCAACCAAAACTGTCGATCTCAAAGGCTTGCATCTCCAACAATCCCCCTCATCATTAGTGAACCTCAACAAAACACTAGAGGATCCTTACAAAATCAGAATTGAATGAAGAGGACATAATTGTGGATTCTTGAATACAAGAGAAATCTGAGAATAAATGCCCATGACACCACTTGTTCATGGAGATGCACCAAAACAACTTGCATGGAATTGTCTAACTTAGCAGATGCCTCCAAATTGAGGTTGCTAGTTATTGCATAAACTTCAAAACTTCTCCCCCTCTCAAACTGATGAGGAAGAGCATATGAAACCGGCCTTCAATAAATTAAAAGGGCAGTAAAACTAACAAGTAACCAGTCAACATGGTTACATTAACAATTCAGCAAAAGTATTACCAGCACATTAGGAGCTAGAGTGCCCCTGCACCAAGACAAAGACACAGATTGGCCCCAACTCTTGGCGCCCCTTTTGGTATTTCTCTAATTAAGTGAGAGGCCTTGAAATCCAGGCTACATAAAGAATGCACTCCTTACAACTGGGGCATTCCACATCCCAGTGGGCAACCACATACCCTGCATAGCCCCTACTGTTCACCGCCCTCACTACTCCTGGCAGTCGGTCTGCATCCCTAGTCCAAGAAGCTTGCACACAGCCCGGAAGTGTCACTAGTAACCACACTTGGCCATACAGTTCCCCATAGCTATTACCAGTGCCCAATTAGTCATCCCTCTTCTCAAAGCATAGAAAGAAAGCATACCAAAGCTTTCTCCACTGTCCAGGACTGCCATGACCAATAGTCTCTCACCCTATGGATCGCACATATCCTGATACAATAACTTGTTTCCCAAAAGAGATCTAGCATCACAATCCAGCAAACACTATGGCAGTGACACCTGTACCATCTCTCTCGGGATACTTCCCAATCCAAGCATAGATTCCCGACCCCTGCCTACTCGGCAACGAGGCTGTACCAAAGATGTGCCGTGCCAAAGCCAGCAAATAGGATACACAATGAGTACCATCCCACACGCATTCAATGCTCTTCCCTCACTCAGAGGCATCAGTTCAATTTGAGCAAGGGCATTCTAGCCTCACCTTTGTTGTTGTTGAAGTTTGTTTCTAAGTTGTGCTAAGTGGTTGAAGTGATTGAAGCTTGCATTGTGGCTATTTATGAAGTTTATGACTAAGTACAAGAAGATCACTGCCCTTTTATTTATTGAAGGCCAGCTTCACCTGCTGCTCTACATAGCCATGCATATACATGACAACCTTGATGCTGTCCAAGTGGCAGCCCCTCATCCTCTCTTTTCTTTGTCTGATTCTTGTCCTCATGGTAGCCATGATGCTACCCATGTGGCCATCTCTCCGAACCCAGGTTCACCTCCCCAATGCTCTCCTCATATGGAGGCTTACAAAAGGGGAGGTGACGTATCCATATCCAACAATACATGCCCTGGCTTATGTTTCTTTAATCCACATTTGCCTTCCTTAATCAGCCTGTACTTTTCTTCATCAGTCATAGAAGGAAATAGCACCATCTAGGATGCGATTGGTTGTTAACATTCCTTACAAGAGCCTTTCCCTCTCCCTTATTGTTCTTGAATGGATTTGTTTTCCTAAAGGTTGGTGTGGTGTTGGTCTTTGATGTTGAGCCACCATCCTTACTGAAGTATTTACGAGGATTCGACTTCCTTTCTGTTATTTCAGCCACTTTGGTCAGGTCTCTAAGAGTGGTTGGGTTTGAACATTTCGACCTCATACCTCAATTTTAGGTTTAGAGCTGCTAAATATTTATTTCTTTTGTCTTCCTATTGCAGAAAAGAACTTCCCTGGCAAACTCAAATTTCCTCCTGCTACTCGAATTCTGTCCACTCTGGTCAGATTTTCACCTCTCCTGCCTGACTGGTCTCTCGTCTTTGTTTGCCTTCTGAGAATTAGTTGAGGTGGCCTCTTCCCAGATGCAAAGATCAAGTGCTCTATGTCTCTGCCTTCTCGGATGTGAAGATCTGCTCTCTCTGCCTTCGATCGCTATGCGATCTCCGCCCGTGCAGCATGCTGTCAAGTCACTCTCTGCACACACCCTATTGCCGCTTTTGTCTGTACCGTATGGCCTACAAACTCTGTCCGTACAGCCTGCAGTCACTCTCTGCATGTAATATGGACAGATGCTTCTCTTCCTCTTTCTGTCCCTTGACTGGATACCAAATGTGAACAACCAATTCGGAGAATGCAAATAGGTGAGATGCATGCAAAATTTTGATGCCGATTGGGCCCTCCAATGGGGAAAAGAGTGCCCTCGTGAGATTACTTATTTCTTGTTTGATATATATGCAAGGTAAGAGAGAGATTGTGCATACATGCAAGGTGGTAGAGAGAATGATCCGTATGATCACAATGAAAGGGGATACCCCTTCATCATTGTCCCTTGAGATCAATCAAGGTCCATCTTCCCATTTAGACCTACTCATAGCCTGACTCTGCACCTACCATTTTATGTACTCTAGTGCACCCTTCCCTTTCCTATCCCCTAGGACCTACACACGTGCATCTTTATTAATAATCGTTGGCCAATGTTACATAATTTAGCAGTACCATCTTCTTCCCCTCGACCGATCATAAATACAAACATACGCCGCACCTTCAAATTGGTACCTTTTGATACTCCTACAAAACTCGCAGTAATGAATGATGTTATGCTTTGGGCCCATAGATTTGTAAAACAAACAACACATCCTCAAGGAATCCCCAAATTCCCGTAATAATTGTTCGATTAAGAGCGAGAAACATGATTCTGTCAGTACTAGTTAAAGAATTTGCTCGTCTTCTTCCAAGCAGTTCCAGAATTCAACCCTTTTGACTTAGGATTTAGCTTGCATACCCTCTCATTCTCTTGGCAATTGATTACGAGAAGTAGATACAGTCTACGAATTATTTTACTAGCTGGAGGAAGCTTAGCTCCCAAGTAATGTTACAATTGACAAAGCCCTTTCTTTTGCAACACTTGGATGAACATCTTTTATCACTGCCCATCATATCAAGGGCATTATCTCCCCCTTCAAGTTCCATCAAATGCTATATATATACACCTTTGTAAGACTATAATATATCCAATCATACAAATTTAGATTTTTTGTTATTAGTCCAAAAATAATTTTAGCTGTTGGGGCTTTTGCACCCGCATAAGATAAATCGATGTAGTTGAACCCATTGAAAGCTATGGTTACCTCGAGCCATATGACCCATGTTAATCCAGAGCCAACATACATCTAGTATGTCCTAGTTTTTCAGTTTTAGTTTTCATTAGATCCTTAGGTTTGACTGCATGATTTGTTACTAATTCGTCTAGTGGGCCTTTCTCGCATTGCACAGATGTTAATGAATCTTTCTTCTCTCTCTCCCACTATCGTATGTGTATTAAATGACCTTTATTCATGTGACCGATATATCCTTCTTTTCTCATCCGATTACATCAGGCTTTGCATTGATGTATCTAGGAGGGTGGGGGTAGCTACCTCATCAACAAGCCCATCTAGTCATACCTATGCTCCGCGTAGATCTCCATGAGCTCAGTAATGATGGGATATCTCAAGGTGTATGCCCCACACACACCTTAGGTTCTATGTGTGTGTGCTAGAGGCACAATTAGGTGCCCATAAGCACTGTTAGGTGGTGGTAGATGCCACATAGGATGATTGAGAGATTCTAGGAGCTGATTGAGGAGCTGATTGTGAAGCTTGGTGGCTCATGTAGAGGTGCCTACATATGGACCTCACCCTTCTTCATTCTATATGCATTCTCTCATTCCGTGTTCAGCTTCATGCTTTCCTTTCACTTCTCCAACATGGTATCACAGCACTATGATCCTCCTTGAGCCCATTTATGCCATGTCATCTTCTTCTTCTTCTTCTTCTTCTTCTTATGCCATTTTCCTCTTTCCTTCCAAAATCTTGTGTGAGCTTGTTCTCTACCTACAAGCAACCATTCCCAGAGTCCTTCTGGCTGAAGAGACCCTTCGTATGGGCGACCTTCCACGTCAGAGCAATTAGGCAATGGTGCCCACAGACCCGCGCAACAGCCGCCTTCTTCCTGACACCATTTCGTGCAATACGACTTGCTGGAGCAACCATTTCGAAATTCCTCTGAGCCACGCTTGCACAACATCATGAGCTAGCCCCTGTCCAGATTTGAAGTGAAATGGTCCACCAGGGAGGGAGAAACAGACGAAAAACCAGTCGACAATCAAGCTCATGGCTATGGCGACGTGACACGGCATTTCGCCTTTCCTCTTCAGTGGCTCTACTCTGGTATACCAACTTTATTTCTACCTAGAAAGCCCTCTTTTCTTTGCTTTGAAGAGTGAAATACAAGCCCTCCAAGATCAGGCCTCTGTTTTGGACAGTTTTGACAATGTTGTGAGTTTGGTGCTACATTAGATGCTACTTTGGCATTTCTGATGTTTTAAAGTATTGAATAGCATCAGTACAATTGTGGCTACAACTTTCCTTTAGGTTGCTATACCTAGATTTGCTTGGAATACTTTCATTTAGCCACCTCTATGAAGCATGCAAGTTGAAGTATCATTTTCATTATGATTTTTATGGAAATTGGTTACAAGTCTTTGCTACACCAAATGCTTGTACTTTGAAGCTTTTCAGTTTTTTCTAGCCTTGTAAGAGAGTAGACACTGCCCATTTTGGGTTAGACCCTCTCATGGCTACCTTCTTGAATATTGATAAGTTCAATGGTAAAGGCTTTCACACATGGCAGATGAAAGTTAAGTTTGCATTGATGAGGGAAAACCTCTGGAGGCTTGTCAAACCTGCTTCAACTTCTTCTTCAACAGCCTCTAATGCTAGAGAATCCTCAGCTCCTACACGCCCGGCACGAGATCCTGCTAGAGAGGAGAAAGCCTATGGCATTATTGCTCTTGGCTTAGGAGATGACTATACTCATCACATTTCCGATTTGGAGTCTCCTTCTGAAGCTTGGCAGAAGCTTGATATTATTTTTTGTGCTAGCTCTCACATCTTAAAATTGTCACTTAAGATTGCTTTCTTTGAATTAAAGATGGCTAGTGGCACTCCCTTGGCTGCCCATGTCAATCACATGCGGAGTCTCATGACTCAACTTGCTTCTATCAACTCTCCAATCACTACAAATGACGCAATGGCAGTATTGCTCAAAAGTATGCCTGAAGATTATGATCATGTTGTTACCACATTGAAAAATCTTCCTAATCCTACTCTTGAAGGTCTTATTACTGCCCTTTAAGAAGAAGAAAGGCACAAGGAACTCCGGAGAGGCAATGACACAGCCTATGCCATAAAAACTCAAATGGGCAAGTTTCAACCTTGCAAACATTGTGGGAAGACTAATCACCTCTCAAGAGATTGCTTCAAGATCAGTCCTTGCAAATATTGTGGCAAAAACAATCACCATGAAAAGTTTTGTAAGGCCAAAAAGGAAGCAACTACAAAACCAGAAACTGCCAATTTACTTTCAGTTGATGTGCCTCCACAAGATGAGGCCTCCTATGATGATTATGCTTTTTAAACCAGCTCCACATATGCTCCAGATCTCTCTTTTATGTTGAGTCAAGGTACTCTGCCTGGATAGTCCTCCAAAATGAATGGAATAAACTATTGTGTTCTTTATAAACACCTCTGGTCACCATATGATGTAGGCCATGTGTATGTGTTTTGCTCCATGGTACCTCCTGCAGACATTGTGTGCATGTACATGCAGGGGAGATAACCATTGGAGGGTCTTATGTATCCCTTTGTTTACTTCACACCCTTGGGAACCCTTGCTAGCATGAGATCCTAGCCATAGATTTATCCTTGACTACCATGAGATGGCATGAGAAACTATGAGACTAGATGTATCCTTGACATAGCCTGAGGCATTCCCTTGAGGGGGGGTTTGATGGGATATCTCAAGGTGTATGCCCCAGGCACACCTTAGGTTCTATGTGTGTGTGCTAGAGGCACAGTTAGGTGCCCATAAGCACTGTTAGGTGGTGGTAGATGCCACATAGGATGATTGAGAGATTCTAGGAGCTGATTGAGAAGCTGATTGAGGAGATGATTGTGGAGCTTGGTGGCTCATGTAGAGGTGCCTACATATGGACCTCACCCTTCTTCATTCTATATGCATTCTCTCATTTCGTGTTCAGCTTCATGCTTTCCTTTCACTTCTCCAACAAGTAAAACATTAGGACTGTTAGAGCTGCCTAGGCAATTGGTCAATACGAGAGGGGAACAAGTGCGGCTACCTATTGTCACTCATTAGAATCAAATCGCAGAGGTGCTTTGAAGACATGGAAGGACCACTCCTTCAGCACAGCTTTACATTCTCGATTGTTGATATACATAGAGAGATCCACAGCTTTACATTCTCGATTGTTGATATACATAGAGAGATGCATGTGCAGGCTGGCTTTCTTCAGCAAGTGGGAGAAGCATTAAGGTTCTTCTTTTGGGCAAATTGTATTGTAGTTTGGCTCATAGACCATTTTGATCATCTAAAGTCACAAAAGAACTTCTCTTTTACTTTGACGGGTTAGCAGTAGAGATTGTTGCATTCTACATATTGGCACGGATGATCTGAAGTACACCATTGGTCCCACACCAGATCATCTTGGCTGAGTTCGGTCTCCCCCCACTTCAGTTTCACGCAGCATTCCAAGCAATCATATATCTCCACTGAGTCAAGAATTTGGTGGGAGTGTTTCATTAATCCAATAGAACAATTAAGATAATACAAAGCTATTGACTCAGGTATTACTTGCAACCAAAAAAAAATATTTGACATTTGATGTATTAATACAAAATGATTACAAGTATCATCTATTTTTCTATTATTGCTCAGAATCTCTCTCTTGACTTTTTTGCAGTGGAGACTCCTGAGAATCTTCCACATGCTGCTTAGGTTGCTGCTGCTATGGATCCTACTGCTATACATCCTATTGTGGATCCTGCTGTGGATCCAGCTGCTCTACATCCTGCTGTGGATCCTGCTGCTGCACATTCCTTCGTCGGTATTGCCTCCCACTCCTCTTGCATCGACTCCTCCTACTGCTTTGGTGTTCCTCACTATCTTACTCAGTCCCCATGGAAGCATCGCAAAACAAGTACATTAAGCAGCCACCAACTATGCTGTTATCCACAGCCACTTTCCCTACAGATTAAGCAGCCACCACCCTCCTTGACTATGTTGTTATCCACAGCCCAGATCCTTCAATCTAGATGTGGATCACGATTCACAAATGAATACTTCTGGCGGTAATTTACAGGCCCAAGTTCCATTAAAGGCATGGGAATCATAGAAACACAAAATCCCATGTCCCTTTTGGTACCACACCCTGCTCACTAATTTATCTCCTAAAGAACATCACAACATCATGCACTTGTTTCAGTTCAAAACCAAAAAGAGATGACAAAAAATGGCATGGCCAACATGGAAGCATCGCAAAACAATTACATTAAGCAGCCACCAACTATGCTGTTATCCACAGCCACTTTCCCTAGCAGCCACCACCCTCCTTGACTATGTTGTTATCCACAGCCCAGATCCTTCAAATCTAGATGTGGATCACAAATGAATACTTCTAGCAGTAATTTACAGGCCCAAGTTCCATTAAAGGCATGGGAATCATAGAAACACAAAATCCCATGTCCCTTTTGGTACCACACCCTGCTCACTAATTTATCTCCTAAAGAACATCGCAACATCATGCACTTGTTTCAGTTCAAAACCAAAAAGAGATGACAAAAAATGGCATGGCCAAGCAAGACAGACATATGCAACCATGGTCACACTTACCGCCCTGATATCATGTAGATCTTGTGATGCTGACAAAGACCTTCCAATTTCCTGTAACAAGATACACTGCTTTTTCAAAGAATAAGAAAAACAAATCTACAAAATACCAAAGGGGACAGAATAACTAGTGGCAGTCAAGAAATCTTCTCAACATTACCTCGAGCTTCTGCACTAAGACTGCTAAAATGTTGGGGAGAACCTCTTCAAATGTCTTGGAATAAGCATCCAGCTGCAAGACACAATACAATGATTTTACGTCTGTCCAAAAAAAGAAGAGAAGAAAATAGTTATGGTAGTATGTTAATTTTCTCTCCTCAGTCTGTTATCTACAAAAACAATGGTAACCTGTCCAAAGCTGACGCATTCCTGCATACTGCAAACCAAGTAGGGGATCAGAGACCTCAACACATGGATAAACCGCAAACAAGAAACCATGACGCTTGAAGGCAAGACCCGATATGGATGGAGACATAGCATACAGCTGGAGAAGATGTAAAGAAATGGCAGAGGACACTAGAGCATAAGGGGCTTAAGTAAGCACTTGTTCACCCTTTTGTCATCGCTTTGGCCTATACATATGCAACACAGCCAATATATTCTGCAACACAAGCCTTCCCATGCACACATAAAAAGGGTACATCAATTGATTACCTTAGGATCATACACCATGCAGCCCATATAATCAGAGATGTCGGAATCGATTATAAGATTCTAGAATTAGACCACAGAGCATCATCCAGATCATTGGATAGATAGCAAGTTGGGACTTAATGCTTTACCTCTCGAGTCTCGACACCTAGTTAGTTCTTAGTTGCTCAATCTGTAGGGCCCCCACATAGGATAAGCCAGTGGGATTTAAAATAGATCAGGCTGTCAATCAGCCCACAGAATTTGAGCGAGGCATTGCCTGGCCTTGACCACGCCATGGGTTTGCCATATAGAACCGAGGGACCTGCTGGCTGCACGTATATATGCAACAGGTCTGCCAGGTGGCAGTCAGGCAGTCAGCCGCGTGGCTGACCAGCTTATTGTCCAGTAATCCCTGCTGGCTGCTCGGCCCTGTCTAGAGGGCTATATAAGGGATGGGGTTGTGCCGCGCCCTCCATCAAATCATCAGTTGAGTTTTATCTCCTCATCAGCAGCTGGAAGGAGGAAGGCTACGTAAGTAACAAGCGCAGCCTTGAAGAGTTTGCTGTAATCTTCTTCAGCATGTTTTAAGAAACAAGCATTCTCAAGTCAGTTCTACTTCAGCAAGAAGTGAGCTCTGCAACTTGTCATAGTCAAGAGCCCCTTAACAGCTGGACATTACAGAACGTCACAGATGGGACCTACGTGAAGCCCCAACCAACAAGATCTAATACAATGGCAACACCTCCAGATCAAGTAACACTTTGAGGATGTAGATGCATATGCAGTAGTTGCAGAAAATCAAGGATAGCATGATTCCCAAGAAAGACATTCTGATGGAGTATCAAAGGTTAATTGAAAGCACCCATCTACCAACACAAGACCCAGCATTAACTTTGCAGTTGGGTTATTAAGTCAATTTTCCAACATGCCTAGGAGAAGCACTAGTGGGCTGGTGAAACCTTTTCCAAGACGTCAAAACCACACCTGGCACTAATTGCCAGCAAAGAATTGCAGCAAGTAGAACGGCTCCCAGGTGGGCTGGAAACCAGATCGCAGCCAGGGTTTTCCCTCTGGAACGGTTCGCACATGCAAGAAGAGTAGGGGCTGGCACTGGGATTAGCCGTACAATGCTTGGGAACCCGTGCAAGGGCTGGTGGAGTAACATCGCAGCAAAGAGGGTGAGGTGGGAGAGAAGGGAAAGAGAAGGTATACAGCACTAGGGGCCAGAAAGAAGCGCCCCCCCCCCGCTCCCCGAAGGTCTTTATTGCGATAGAAATAACTTTGTACAACTGGCTATGAGAAAAGCATGAAGCTGAGTACAATTCTCCTTCCTACTTGGAGCTTTTAGGCCCTTCTTTTATAGACTTGGCCTAGCCCAAAGCTAGACCTGCTTTCTAAAGCTACTTTTTACAAAAAGCTGGCTTTTCTATGCTTACCCATCTTTAGGGCACTTTTAATGGTCCTTTTAACCCTAGTGGCCCTTCATTAAATGGGGCACCACTTTCTAGGATCTCTTGGTGCCTTTTGCCTTGTGGGACTTGCTTTTTGGCACTTGCCCCATTAACTATGGGCCTTTTTGAGTCCTAGACACATCAATTAAATAAACATCAACACTTTAGCCCATTAGAGGTTAGTCAAATGCATGCATTCTAGTTCTTGGACTAATCCTAGGCCCTGTGGGCATTCCCACAATTCTCTTTTACCAATGCAAAGCAAAGCAAAAACTTATTCTAGTCAACCAAAGTCAACTTTCTTTAACCGAAGTCAATATTATAAAGATTCCTTTTATTTCTAGGGAGAAGCACTAATTGGTGACATCTCCTCAGCTTCTAATCAGTTGCCCTCAACTAAAAAGCTTCTTGATAAAATTGTAAAGCTTGAGGATCCTCCGAAAAGAACTCCTTGTTTACCCACTTGGCATCAAGTGCCGAATAGTTCTTAAACTTGATAAGGTACCTGCAGGTAACCTTGCCCCTGGGTCCTTTTTCTCTGCGTGATATACAATATGTTCTCGTTGGAGGATCTCCTCCATTTCTTCCACTTTTGGTGGTTCTTCTTGAGTTAGTTCTGTGTGTTCTAGTCCTTGGTACTTCTTTAAAAGACTCCCGTGAAAAGCATTGTGAATCTTCCAAGTCTCTGGTAGCTCTAGTCGATAGGCGACTTCATTTATGGGCTCACCCTGGAATGTCCCATAGTATCTAGGAGACAACTTTGGGTATACCTTTTCCTTTCTTTCATCTTTCTAAGTCTAGATTTCTCGAACTTGAGGAGTACCCGATCTCCTTCTTGGAGCTCCTATGCATATCTACAACTTTCTTTTGCTTTTGTTGTGACCTTTCAATTGCTGTCCGAACCTAAGTGAAGGCTGTATCAAGGTCTCGAACATACTGATCAACTACAAATATCTCATCCTTGGTCCTCTAAATAGGTGTTAAAACCACCTTCCCATATATTACTTCAAGAGGGACTTTTCCTATAGAGTTGTGAGTGGTGTTGTAAGCAAATTCCACTTATGAGAGGGTACTTTTCCCACTCAGGTTTCTATTTGGACACATAACACTTTAAAAGGTCTAGCACCGTGGAATTAGCATTCTCTCCTTGACCGTCTATCTCAGGATGAAATAAAGATGAGAACTCCAATTTCGTACCCATATTATCAAAAAGTGCCCTTCAGAATAAATTGGTCATTCTTGGGTCTCGGTCACTATCCATTTAGACATCCCATGGTGCTTAAAGATCTATGCCATAAAAAACTTGGCCATATGGTCCACCTTGATATTTGATCATGGAGGATCAAGGATAAAATCCATTGCAGTACTCTCCCATGGTCTATGCGGTGTCGGAAGCAGCATCTAGAGTCCTGGAGTCTTTTTGTATCATATTGTATCTTTGAGAGTACAATGGGAAAATACATTGTGAGCGATTGAGGGTTGGACTTACCACCCGATTGTTAATTTGCTTCAGCTTGGTAATCAGAAATCTAAGACAATGTATTGCTCAATGCATTGGTATGCTAGCATAGTAGAGTAGTTCCAGACTGGTCACTTGGCACTAGACCATTTATTTATTTTGCAGGAGAAGTTCCATGAGGTGCACAAAAAATAAATAAAGAAACAACGACAGGATACTAATGAAGCTAAGTATTCTTACCCTTGTCTTTTGAGTATTATTTTATTAAAAGGAACGAATAAGATAAAATGAATCTAAGGGATCATGTTTGCATTAGAAGCTTGAGGGTGACTTCCATTGAGTATATATGCATGGAGTCCACAAACAATACACATGATGGGGATTAAGCCATGTTTAGTCATTTGCTGAGGACAGCTAAACATTAAGCAAGAGGGAATGTCATGATATGAGTACCCAATGTAATATGCTAATCAGTGGAACTCATCAAGAGAAGAACATTGGTCCAGATGGCTCTAAAATCGGAGTGAGATATTAGGTGAGAAGGTTTTGTCAAGTCAGAGGTCATTGCCGAGTACCCAATGTAATATGCTAATCAGTGGAACTCATCAAGAGAAGAACATTGGTCCAGATGGCTCTAAAATCGGAGTGAGATATTAGGTGAGAAGGTTTTGTCAAGTCAGAGGTCATTGCCTAGGGGTGAAAGGGATAAAATTAATTAAAGTGTACGAAGAGGGGTCAAGGAACCGTAGAAATTCTAGTACCTAAGGTCTATGGATTAACCTAGGACTTAGGGAGAATTGAAAGGGCACATCGAATGAGATCTAACCAATCGAGTGGTCACATCCCATCTTCCACCCCTTCATAGGAAGAGTAGTACCTGACCAAGAGAGCACATAGGATAGATCCTAAGCACGTATACCTAGATGAATCCCTCTAAAAACACAACATAGTGCAGTTTCAATCTCACGATAGTCACTCATAAGATTGAAAACCACAAACTCCATCATGCATAGCAGGGATTAGCTACTATTGCGTCCCCACTGACGTCATTAGCACCCAACAGTGGCTGTAGACCATAGTATAAAAATATGCTCTCACACATACAAATCCACACCCCCACACGTACTTGACCATCCATTTATACAAAGTCTTTGTATTGAGTTTCTGTCGGCACTCCGGAGGTGAAGGCAGACTCAACCATGACGAAGGCTAGCACTAAAGGAGAAGATCCTAAGCACTTACATAGTCAACCTAGCGTAGGAAAAGAACATGATCGGGAAAGAAATACGCAATGTAGAGATCAAGGGAGCGCTTATTGCACCATCAAGGTTGTAGAAGGGCCTAATAAACAGCTAGGTTTTCCACTAAGCAAGAAGAACTAGGAATTCGAGAAGAACCTGAGAAACTTGTTCATTACAAGCACCCCATGAAGCCACTCAGCAGATAGGCTCCTGTACAAGTGTGAAAATCTCACGCTAAAGCTGAGCTTCATTAGTGTTGAAGATCATAACTGACCTTCATGTCTCGGCTATCACATAAAGCCTGTAAGGCTGTCGATTGCACTTGTAGCCCCTCTACTGTGTTTGAGATCAGCACCATATTGTATGTATATAGCAAGACAGGCATAACAGATTCTGCCAAGGTCGATCCTCGACCTCCTAGAGTGTCCTTAAATGAGGCCAGCTCATCAATGTAGTACCCTATGGTGCTGCTCACCTCCTCTAACATCCCATGTGTCACGTGTATTATGCCTATTAACTCTCATACGCAACGTCATGACTACCATATAATACCGTATGTACTCTACCTGTAACTCTCTTGTACAAACCGTGACTACCATATAACATCGTGCGCAATATCCAAGGCTCGGAGTCGTGCAATGAGCTAAGCCTATGGTATAGAATCAAAGGCATTTCGAAAGTCCACAAAGCAGCAATAAACTCTTTGTTTCGAGCGAATGGCCTCCTCTATGAGGGCTCTAAGAGTGAAGATGTGACCAAGAGCGGATCAATGTCATCTGATGCTTGCCTATCCATTCGCTCACATGCCTACACTCTCAGCGTGCTACCATGCATCCATGGGATCCCTTGCTTTGTGAATGGACACGATGGTGACTATGATCCAGGAGGTCGGAAAGCCACACAAAACGCTTGTTAAATAGTTTGGCTAGGATTGGAGCAAGTATTCCCCAACTGTAAGTTGGGAGATTCCCATTCTCTGTAATCCTAGAAGGGTGTTTCAAAGATTCCCCAGAATCCAAGATTGGAAACTGATAATTGTGTTCTGCTTGGAGGCCATGTTGATCCTTGGCTTTGCCATTCTGCAATTTTTGGCATGCCATAGTAAATAGCATGGAGGTAGTGGGACAAGGGATGCCTTCTTAGTCAAGTATGGGCTGGTTAGGAATGCCATAAAGTGTGGATCCTTAATAAGACATGGTGACCACCTATCCAAAAGCTTCATCCAAAATTCCTTGGAATTATTGCTATACAAGAAAATCACGAGCTTTTGACAAGCTAGAGATTTCTTTTGTTGCACATTCTCTTTCTTGGTGGTCCACATGTCCTTGTTTGGTCTTGGAGTGCCAGTGTTGCCTAAGCGCTTCCAGTCCTCATCATACCAACTATTTTGAGGTACAAATCCTTCAAGCAGCTTTCTTGTGTTTTGATTGTGTAAGAGGAGGAGTCTTGTGCTGCGATGTGGATGCAATAAGTGAGGAGGGGGGCCTTTACATATATCTTAGGTTGCTCATCTATGTACTCCAACAAAGTGGAAAGACAACTACCATATATGTGGTCTAGGGTGGTGCAATATCCAAGGCTCAGCATAATGAGGCAAGCCCGTGGTACAAAATCAGAGGCCACAATAAACTCTGTTTTCGGTGACCGACCTCCTCTATAAACTCCAACAGTGAAGACGTGATCAAGTGCCAATCGATGTCATATGAAAGCCTGCATGTCTAGTCACTCACATGCCTATGCGTTCAGCATGCTCACGGATGTATACTCAAGAGCCAACCAACAACATTGTCCATCAAAGGCCAACCATAATACTTTAATAGTTACATACATCCATGGGATCCCCTACCTTATGAATGGATATGATGGTATTTGTGGTCCAAGAGGTCGGAAAGCCATTGTGGAAGGCTTCGTTAAATAGTATGGCTAGGATTCTACTTGGAGGCCCTCTTGATCCTACTTGGAGGCCCTCTTGATCCTTGGCTTTGCCATTCTATAACTGCTTAATAGCCGATTTTAGTCATGCCGAGGTGAATAGCATGGAGGTCGTGGGGTGAGGAATGTCTTTTAAGTCAGATATGGGCTTTCCTAAGAAAAGGGTCCTTAAAAGGACATGGTGATCTTCCTTCCAGAAGCTTCATCCAAAATTCTTTGAAATTACTGCTATACAAGACATTTAAGAGCTCTTGTTCATGATAGAGCCAGAAACTGTCATTTCTTTCATCACACCAGAAATCAATTCTCTTTCCTGGTCTGTTCCTCGTCCACGTGTCCTTGTTTGGTCTTGAAATGCCAGCATCGCCGCTTTGCAGACCAAGTAACTTCAGACGGCTTTCCTGTGTTTTTGATTGTTTAAGGGAAGAAGGGTTGTGCCACGACATGGATGGAATTAGTGAGGAGGAGGGCTCTGGCATCTTTGTCAGGTTGCTCATATAGTGCTCTAACAAAGTGGCAAGGTAGCTGCGCTATAGAAAGTAGTAGTATGTGGATGGTGTCATTCTCTGTTTATCTTGGATGGGTTGGGGAAGTGTGAGATCAAAGGATAGATGGGAAGGGTATGCTACTGGAATGAGGGGGTGACCTGTGAGTCAGACTTCTGGGCGGTCAGAGAGAGGATACAGAAGACAATCAAAAGCCTAACATTTTTACTGCATCAAAATGCAAGGTCATCACAAAGGAAGAGATCGGAATGGCACTGACCGAGTTAGTAAATGCACGCCATTCACAAGCCTTCTTCACTATAATGCAGAAGTAGGCGTGAAAAAAACGAGAGGTCTAGAGCACAAAGTGACGAGTTCCCAAAAGAGTGGCAACAAATTAAAAATGGTTCCCATCTTCAAAGGAGGAGAAACAATGGAAAAAATCACATTACAATCACAGTGAGCAGTCCAATGGCCAAATTTACCAGAGCAAGAGATCAATAAATTATCTGAGGATAATGGACCCAGGTCATGAGCAGGATTCAGACCCAAGCATTCTGTAGTGGATCCCGACCAAGAACAAAGCATCATATTACCAAATTGCAATTGGCTCTAGTATGCCAGCACAATACCGAGCAAGTTCGAGGGTTCAATAATATTGCTACATCTGTCCCACTGGTAGTCTGCCATGTGTCACAGATTGGCCCCGCCTTGATGGTCGCCTTGATTATATTCTACTGGTCCACAGCATTATTTTAAATAATTCATGATCTCGCAAGCACAAAATGAAAGGATGTAATGTCTTCTCGTCTTTGATTTCCAAAGTTCAAACTTGAATGCAAGCAGCGAGAATCACTACTTGCGAACAAAGCTGTTCAGATATGGTTGATCTTGGGTGTTGAACGTGTCAAAAAAAGGATCACCCTAGAATTTGCGTCAAATGCAGTTGCTAGTAAATCGTTTGTTTCATGCACTATTCGTAGGGACAATGGAGAATGTCGTCGAAGGGTCTACCTTAGGAAGAAGGAGACCCGAACCAGAGGACATGTTTCTCCCGGTTTCTATGGCGTCTGAACGTGTAGGAACGTCCCCATTTTGTGCATGACTTTGAAGAGTCCTGTCCGTTGGTCTTCCGGTTTCAATTGGCGTGGATTCTGTGATGATATTCTGATTTCTCTGCGTGTTCGGAAAAGGAATCGCGAGGTTGCTGAGCTCTTGAGAATCAGAGTTAGGCGGTCCGGGGACGGGCTCTGGCAGCGTGAAAGGCTCGCTCTTAGTTGCTACTTCCACTCGTTCACGCAGAACTTGCTCAGCTACTTCCGATTGAGTCGCAACCCACTGATCACATGCGACGCAGAACATCTTGCGTTGCCTACAAGAGGAGAAATGCTTCAGAAAGCAAACCGCGTCAAGCAAAGGCGCGGTGTTGAGAGCAAGGCCAACGCATGCGGCAACATCCTGGAAGGATCACGATAAGGAGATGAAAGAAAAACTGCAGATGCACCTATTGCGGACGAGGGGGGTCAAGCACTGAGGGCAGTGCTCCTCGAGAAGAGCCCAGCCCTGAAGAAGCTTAGCTGCAAGTGCTGAGCTAGGATCAGGCTTTCTGCTGTTGCTGGTAATGCGGCCATAGCTGTGATCATCGTCCATGCTCGCCTTCACGATGAAGCTTCTCAAGATACAGAGCTCAAGAAATACTCGCGAAGAAGAAGAAACGCAATTGTTGGAAGACAAAGGCACTCAATTGTAGGGAAAGGCCGCCAGGAGAAGCTATTTTTCTTGAGGAAAGTGGCAACTTGCCGGCCACTTTCCAAACCCGGCCCTTTTCCGATCCGTCGAACGCTGGGGTCGCAAGAATGTAGATCTGGACCGTTGGATTGAAAATCTTCCATTATGGTAATCTCCCTCCCTTGCCCGAACTGCCATGTGTTAGCTCCCCAAGCCTTTGACGGCAGCTGGAAAAGGTGGGGCAGTCCCACTTTCCCACCCAAAAAATGGCTCGCAGGCTGCCGACCCGCTCACCATTTTCTAAGTGAGAAAGTGGTCCTCTCCCACTTTCCCTACTCTGTCAACAGCTTCGGCTAGCAGAGTTTTAATCGTGACCGTTGGATCCTCTCACATCCGTAGGTAAAATACATGTCTAAAGGTAACCAGCTAACTTACAGTACATAGAATTACATTTAAAAAAACTAGGTTGCGGTAGGCAGCCTTTCCATCATGGAGCACATTACTGGTAACTCGAAATTGAACCTGAATCCTAATATTTTGTTATCCTTTTAAAGGAAAAAGGCGAATGAGTAAAAATATGGACATGAGACACGACGTGAGGTTTGTTAGGACCCGATCCTCCCTACAAATGTCAGGGGTGGTGATTTATTATTGACTTGGCCATATTGTTTGTGCGTCTTGGGAGTTGAAGCCCAACAAATACATGAATAAGGCGATGCTCACATGAGCTCATAATTGAATAAAGGTGTCGATATTTTTTGATCTTGCCTCTAGTTTGGATTTCCTTGCTCCCTCACATCGAAAACATGCATCAAAAGAGAGGAATGTTGTATGAATTTAGATTGAAAACAAACAATTTTGAATGGATCAGTAATTCAAAATATTTGTATGATAATATATAATATATAATTATTATAACCACACAGTGTGTGGGTAGGGAGGCGGCGCACTTCCTTCCCCAAAGAGATAATCCGAGGTAACCGGCCCTTCCTTGTGCGTCGAGAATATAAGCGCCAAGAATATAAACGTCGAGAATATTAGCGCCAAGAATGGATAAGATACTGGCATATTACCTGAGTGTCGATAGTCGTAATCGTAGTCGAACATGGTAAGTCCATTGCAAGTTCCCTTCGTCCCATCTCTTTGTTGAGTTTTGAGCTCCAGTTCCCTCCACGAGGCCATCAATGAAACTTGCAGGCTTTGAATCACTTCGCAACATCTGGACTGATGTAACACTGAATATCTGTGTCCACCCAATGAAGGAATTAAAAGGCATAAAGTTCTTCCAAAAGCAAGGATAATCTGTGTTGGATTCTTTTCGAACAGAATGGGATTTCAGAATGGAATTGTCACACTTGCGTGCGAGCAAGTCTCAGTGAGCATGTACCATCAACGCTAGATGATTTCCAACCAAAAGCATTGGATCAATGGGTAGCCTAGGTTCCACTTGGGAAACAAACAAGTACCCGTCCCCCAAATCGAACAAAGAAGCACCTGGCATTCATGACTCCCAAGCATTAAAGCCTTCACTTACAACAGATCGAAGCTCATACTTGACAAGAAAAACAAGCAAGAGCCCCTATCCCATGAGCAATACTTCAACTCGCCATAAGAACACTTATTATCAACTACCATTTGAGCTTGACTGAAGAAATTGCGAGATTGACCTTCTACAAAGTTGAAAATTCGGCCAATCTTTGCCTGTTGTTGTTAGAGACCAAAGAGGGTGTTAAGTATGGAAGAAACATAGGTATACTCCGAAAGCCATGTGGACAATGCAGCTCTGATATGGATCTGCAGCCGAGAGGATGGTGCAGCTCACGGGATGAGGATGATTGAAACGGAGGATGGGAGTTGTTGTCAGAGGTGTGTTGGAGGAAAAGAGAAGTGCAAAGATTTGTAGGTAGCACGAATTCATGAATTCAGCTCAACTTAGCAGGGAAGTGGCTTGGCTTTGTCTTCATCGATTGCCCATTCTTTGTGTATGCAGGTGGTTCAGGACATTGTGCAACTTTGTGAACGGGCACACGCGTGGGCTTCATACCCCCGTCTACACGATGAGATTCAGGACACGAAATTATTCGAAGGAGGAAGCCTCGTGTTCGCTTCCGAGGCAAGCTGTCCATGAACACCCACTTAGCTCCTGTCCACGACAACCGAATTAGCACGGCATAGAAAATATCGAGTTGATATGACCATGTCTATGGAGTCTTTCGTTGTTGGAAGAGTGATCGGAGATGTCTTGAACGTGTTCACTCCCAATGCAGAAAAGATTATCCTGTTCGACAAGTCAACAACGCAAGCCTGAACCTTGAGAAGATCACTTTCAAAGGAGATTATTGATTCACTTTGAGGGTCGATTCAATGTCATGGTTCATGTCTTGATGTAGATCATTACATCTGTATGATTTATCTACTTGGAAGAGCAGGGCGTTTGGATGATATAGAGCACCTGATCGACTGTATGCCATGGCTGCCTACTGCTGTTTTGTTTACTACAATGTTGGGTGCCTTCAGACATTGGGGTGATGTCTGTAATATTGATGCTGTAATTCTGATGCTGCTATGAAGCTTGTCAGCTTGATTTGAGCGCCAAATCCATTGCGGCTGCACATTGGACGACAGCCTGCACGAGTTTGATTTGGCGATGAATTGTTAGATATCCACTCTCTACTGCTGCTCTTACTACTAGAATGGGTTCTTGATCATGAGACTATAAGCCCTTGGATGCCATTTCCAGCTCCAGCCATTCCCTAGAAAAGATCAGAGCTCTTTTGCAGCCGAATCCAACTCTTTGCGCCAAACTTGTTAAGCCCAACACCAGCCTGATTGCCATCTACCTTACGCTGGGCGTATGGGCAGCCACACAGATCTCGAATTGCCAAGGGGAGGGGGTAACAAACCAATCGACTGATGAAGTCTTCAAACCAAGAGGCAAGGGTGATAGATTTGTGAAAGGCGACAGCTCGCTAGTTGCCAAAGCTTGGCGATCAATTGATTTAGTCAAGAAGCACAGGAGAGCACCTGAAAAGAGCATGGGCTATTTGACAAAGCCATGGCACCCTCGCACCAACTATGCACGTACTAGAGGCTTGAAAACGTTGTTTACCTTTACTCTCTTGTAATCCAGAGTGTAGATTACAATGACCTCCTCAAACGGAGCACAGGGGCGTTCTTAAAGGATGTGGCGGAAGCTCGTTTTCATTAGCCACACTGCTGCTACTAAGTGATGCTTCAGTCGTCAAGGTTGATGCCTACTCCTTGGCTGCATCCAAAACAAAAATCAGAAAAGCACTCGTAGGCTTTTAATAATGTCCAACAAATTTGAGAGGATGGCTTCTAACCCTTCATATCAATATAAGATCAAGGGTTTAGAATTGTACAAGTGGCTCGAGGAGAGCTCTCAAAACCAAAACTTCTCTTTAGGCTGCCTACCGTAATTAAAAAACAACATTAAACACTAAAGAACCACTACACGTTACTGGCAAATAAAAGACCAATTAAAACAAAACATCATTTTATTCATTATGTGCATAATATCTATTCACAAGATCGGATAAACCGGTAATAACACCAGACCACAAAATTCAATCGTCCGAAAACCTCCATACAACCGGTATCACACCCCCCACGAGACCACAAAATTCCATCGACAGACCTTCATACAACCGATATCACACCCCAACTTTCATACAACCGTCAATCCTTCTTGATGAACTGAAGGCAACAATTGTTGAAGACAGAATCATGTAGAACCGCAAAACAGGACCTCTATGATAAGTAAGTCCCAACGCATGCGCTGCAATAGGCGAAACGCGAGCAAGCTCCTCCAAAATAACACAATCATCTTTTTCACCATATAGAGAACCATAATCAACTCCGAAAGAAACCTTCTCAACACCAATGCCAGGAAAAACCTCTACACGACTACCATTCTTTCCTAGTGAAATCTCTCCACAGCAGAAATAGCACCATCAGCGCTAGTAGAAACATCCTTCGAAGCAACACAATCCCTATTAGAAAATTCCTTGCTAGCTTCGCCAATGAACTCACGACCACCACTACAAGAAATAATACCACCAACCAACTCAGGAATAGCAGAAACAACACATTCAGAAGAAGTCCCAGAAGCCAAATTAATGGCACCATCCAAACCAACCACAAAAGTTCCTCCATCATACACAGCAGGCTCAAAACTCGAACACCGGAAATTGCAAAACAAGAAACAATATTAAACGATAGCAAGCAACCAAAAAAAAACAAAAACCTAATACAAGCTCACAAAAATACCTCAAACTCGACAACAAATACCTAATTCTTCGGTTTCTAATGTTGTTGCAGCCTTCACAATGTCCGACCTCACAACACCATCAACTTTCTCACAATACACCTTCATATTTCCTCAAGATCTTCGGATAGCTCCGTGGCTTTCCACTCTCATCATAAGGATTGGAGATAATCGATTGCGCAGCTACAATCTTTAAAGAATTACTCTTATCGTACTTATGGTAAGAAGAGACTCTTCTATAACCAGTCACCAGTCAATCTACATCATCGTTCGGGAACCTCTGGCACAAACTAAGTCGCATAATAGTTGATGCCCTCACACTCTTGTTAGTTCTGCTTTCAACACTTCTGCCCTCACCTCAACTCTTATTAGTCCTCACACCCAAATTAATTAACGCTCGTTGTAGTTGCACATGTTTCTAGCAATTAAAATACACACATAGTAACCAAAATACAACCAACCAAACGAAAAAAATATTAAACAATACTCACTCAACATACTCTCCTAGTTCATTGGTGTCATGATTGAAATCTAACCTCAAAACAGAATGTAGTTCCTTACCACCTCATATGCAAAATCGAGAAAGACAGTAAAATGCAAACCGATGCTGCACCCCATGCAGATGAAACATCAAAAAATCAATATCATCTAAAACTCTCCGCTCCTCAATGATTCCTACAACAAATCATTCTCAGGACTGCTCTGCTGCATCAACCAATTCATAGCCATAACAATAGCACCCTGTGCAACCTTGAAGATACTATTTTTCACAATGTTGAATGGAACCTCCATCACACCACTTAAAGCAATACGAACATCCTGCTCTACCTAATAATCCAACCAAAACATCGAAACATCCCCATAATCGACTCAGCAGGATACAAACATCCATCAAGCTACACCACCTGCAGAAAAAACCTCTGAAGCATGTCGTTCAATTCACGCAACTCAATGTTCTCAAGCCGAACAGTCGAATCAAGGCCATTCAATCTCCTCCGCACATCAAATTTTTTGCATACCCACTCATCCTTTGCAAGGCTACAATTAGAACCACCCTCATTTACAAGCCTCTCTTCATCCTCATCGACTGCCAAAAAAGGAACATCCACTACCGCAGTCTCGTAGAACGGGCATCAATAGAACCAATAGTACCGCATGCATCAGAAACAACTCCTAAACCAATCTGCTCATACCCAACAGCTGCTGAAACACCAATCACCTCAGAAACATCAAGAGAAAAGGATGGGGCATCAACCCCATCCATCGCAAATCCCTTGCAAACACACCACGAAAGAACTTCACAACTCGAACATATATACAAAACAAAAGAACAAAGAAAATGCCTGCATAATGCAGACCCCACGATCCAACAACCTGCATAACCTTCCAAGAACAATGAAGATACCTGACAATCTCCATTCCGAGCTCTCGAGGACAGCAACCCAATTCAAAAACGCAGAACAGTACACATTCCAGACTAAAACAAACACACATAACATACAAACACAACACAGCTGTCGGATCTAAAGTGATCTAGCAGCCTAAAATGCAAATCCAAAACCACACGAACCAAGCAATAACAAAACAACACATGTCACTCACACAAGTGCCCTACCAATGCAACCAATAGCAGCGCACCATGCACACCCACAAATAATCTCACATGTGTCAAACTCACCTAACCACCAGCCCTTGAACCGCTAACTCCACATTGCCACATGTATCAACTATCTATATGTTCAACCACCAACCAACAACCAACAACCCAACAACCGCAACGTTGGATCTGCTGTCTCCCGAAACGCCACGTGCATTCGCAATCCCAACTACCAAATGCCATGTGGATCCGCCGCCTCCCCAAGCTGTAGACGGCCCAAAATTGGCGACAGTCGCCGATCCCGATCGAAAACTAGGACAAGTGGCTCCTGGCCTCTGACCAGTCGTTGGTGGCCCCGATTTCCTCCCTAGAATCGACTCGTGCCCCACCGATTCCCTACACCATCAAGGTTGTTGTGGTCGGCCGAGATCTAATCTCAATTGTCCATTCACGTGACCCTAAAATACATAATCTACATACACAAAACTCCAGCAAAAGTTAACTGAAAAAGCACAACAATGTTCTTGCAACATGTTAGCTCCTAAAACTCAACAAATTATGACACGTAAGACAAACCAAAGACAACATAAATTATACAGCAATATAAATTAAAATTAAAAACCACAATAAAAACCAATTAAAACAAACCATGTGTTATTTTAATATTTACAAAAACATTTATTAAAGGTTCACCAGATAACCGAAACAAAAAATGCCACATAGGCCGCAAAATATGTACATCAAAAAGTGGACCGGAGAATCGGCTACAAAAATGCCACGTAGGCTCTTCTTCTGCATCCTACTACTACTTCTTCACACTGGAGAAGCACCAACACTAATATTGAAAACACAGTCCTTGAAAACAACACTAGAAGCAAGAGATCCTTTGCCAGAATTCGCACAAACAACTTCATAAAGTTGCTCGATTTATGAGACGTCATTGAGCTTGACAAACATCTCATCATCAAAAGAATTGCAAACATTCCACCCGAATGGTTCACTAGTCACAATCGAAACACATGCATCATAAACTCCACCTCCATCACGTCCACCCATAGAATCAACACAAACTGGAAGAACTCCACCACCACCTGAAGCATCATCAACAACACCAATATTGCTAGCACCAGAAACAGATCCAACACCACCAATTGTAGGACAAGCAGTCCCAGAAACTCCAGAAGCACTACCAACATAAACTCTAGCACAAACAGAATCAAGAAGACCTGAACCACTACCAGCTGAAAGAAGATGATGTCGAATTGCCACCAATAGATTTAGATCCCTCACAAACATTAACCAAATCCTTAGAAACACCCATAGATGCACTAGAAGTATGCAGATCAACTACATTAACAATCAAACTAGCAGCTCCCAAACCTGAATCAATGCGATGCTTGCACTAGTAGCTGGAACCTCCAATTCCCTAGAAAACACACCATCAACCTTCCTACAGTAAACCTCTAGATTCTTATTGAGAACATCATCATATTTGTGCAAACAACCATTCTCGTCATATGGATTACCAACCAACTCCAAAGCCATATCAACTTTCACACTCTCACTCCTATCATATGAAACCCATTTGAACCTCCAGAATCCAATCCTTAGGAAGATGCTTTTCCAATTAATCGTAAGTCACAATAACATCAGCTTCATGCACCCGAATAGGAGGATGAAGATCATCTTGAGAGAAATGCTTTATATCAACATGATAATTCTTGGACATTCTTTGATTAAACCTAAAAACAAACACTATCAGCAATGAAAAACAAAAACAAACAGAAACACAAATCAACAAAAACAAAAAACTAACTTACTCAACAAAGTCACCGAATGTATGAGTGCCCCGAATGAAATCCACATGCAAGACATTGTATAATTTGTTCCCATCATGAATGCAAAATTGTGCAAGGAAATAATAAGCAAATCATCATTGAAGACCATGAGGATGGAAGATACTATAGTCGACATCTGCCAACAAAGTCTTCTCAGTCGAAAATGCAACAACATCAACCTTTCTATGAGGCTTACAAGCTCCCTTTTGCACAGAATGATTCATCGCCATCTCAATACACTGACGCGCCTTAGAAAAGATAGGATTCTTTGTAATATCGAATAGAATCTCCTCAACTCCATTTTTTGCAATCTGCAATCTCTTCTTTCTCGTAATCATCCGGCCAAATGGAGGAAACATTGCCATCAAGGACTCTAAAGGAAACAACTCTCCATTCATCTTAAGCACTTGCATGAAGAACTTCTCAAGCATATTATTAAGCACCCGATAATCCACATCCTCAAGCCTCACACTCAAATCCAAACCAAAAAATTTCCTCCAGGCATCAAATCGATTTCTAGCCCATTGATCCTTCTTGACAAATCTCTCATGCACACTCTTAAACAAGCGAGCAAGCTCTCCACCATCAATCTCTAGAAACGGAACATCTCGCAACAAACTAGAAGAGCTCGACATGTGCACAAGCTTAGAAGGACGACCCTCTCTAAATGAACTAGAACCTCCAACCTCACTTGCAACTCCACCACTCACACACCCCGAACCAGAAGCTCCACCCAGATTGAAAGAAACTGCAAAAACACCCTCAACAAAAACGTCATCATCCAAACTCATGCCACCCTCTTGGGAAAGCCCCAAACCGAAAGAAGGACCCTCACACCCACCTGCAGCATCCATCATAGGTAGAACATGAACTTAAGCTCACAACCACACTCACCTACACTCAAGAAACTCATAGACGAAGCTCACATGCAAGCCATTCCTCGAAACTCAAAGTGAAACTATCAATAGAGAATACCCTCAACACAATGAACAAGGAGCAACAAGGAGCACATAAACCTCCTTAAACCCCAAAGAATGTGTAGGCAATAGACAACGACACGTGGCCAAGTGTACATGCTCAAGTACTAGTTCAAATGGATGACTCCCCAAAACCGGCACCTACAACAAGTAAAAATTGCACCACCATTCGACACACCACCCTCACGCCATGTTGTACATTGTGTACGGCCACGTTGGATGACTTATAACACCATGACACGTTGGACACATCGTACCATGCCATGTTGGATGCCGCCTCACAGCTCACCTTGATGATCGAAAAGGGCCAAGTGTCACCCTTTCTTGGTTGGAATCCGATCGGAATTCCGGCTCTTGGACTCTGGCCAGTTGCTAGAAATCCTCTTGGGTTCCTCCCCGGCAAGGGCTCCCCATGACCCTTCCCTACTCCATAGCTCCCTCTTCCTTCTTCATTTCAACCTTTGAACACTCGTAGCTCCTCCCCCTATAGCTTGTAATTGCCATGCCACAATCTCCATCATTCTAACTCTATCATTGTAGCTCCATCCCATGTAGCAATAGCTAGAAGAGGCACCAGCAACAACAACATAACAAAGGAGCCAATAGTAGCAGTAAGAGAAGTGACAATAGTACAACTTGGGGTTAATCTCAATCCTCATCCCTTTCTTCTACCCCTTTTATGGAATTTGGCCACTTGAGCTTGACATCTCCCTCATTCCTCTCGCACTCTCTCCATCGACATCTCTTCATCATGATAATGGGATTGTTGGCAAGTTTGTTTTGTCCTCCAAGCCTTCCTTTCTCCTCATTGCTTGGCCTTCTTAGTTCTTGAAATTAATTTGAGTATCGATGCTCAGAAGTAGATCTGTATACATCCATGGAAGAAAGGATGGAATAGAAGAAACACACCTGTACATGTGACATTGAGACTTAGATCTCTTCTACATCCAAGTCGCTTTGTCAAAAAAAATCCAGTGCAAGTAGAGGCCTTCCATGCCATTCTATTGGCACAGGCTACATTGTGGGCAGCTACATGGTGACGGACATGGGCAATCAGCCAAAGTGTTGGGCAAGGTATTGAGAGGTTGCAAGGAGGCTCCAAGGAGGGATTCCAAGTGGCTCTACCCTCTGGGTGCCCTATGGCACCCATAAAGAAGGAGATGTAGAAGGGGAGGGGTGAGAAGAATGCAGAGGAGGGGAAAAAAGGGTCCCTAATCTTCATCCTCAATTTGGTCATATAAGAGAGTATACATCGTAACTTGGATCTTTGTAAGTATACTGATAATTATGGTCTTGAGCAAAACAAAGCCAAAGGTTGAGATTTGTGGGCAATTTGGCTCAAGGTAAGGTGGTCATCAATTGCAAATCTAGCCTTGTGGGTAGCTTGGCTGATGGTCCAATGGCGCATGACAAATTTCAATCGGACCTAGCTTTTGAAAATGGCCAAAACCTCTTAGAAAGAGAAAAAGTTATTTGCACCACAAACATGGATTGCTTGAGTCAACAGGCAAGCTCATACATAGTAACAAAATATTTGTAGCACAACCAAACTTGTGTGCTGAAAAAATGGAGGTTGGTGGATAGTCTATTGAGGTAAAGAGATGCTCAATTAGACACATAAGTAGATGGGTAGATAAGGGAGCTTTGGGGAAGCTAGGTGCACAACCAATGATTCACAACAAAGGCAAGTTTGGAGCAACAAAAATTGGCTAGACTTATGAGTAGAACTACTTTTGTGGGACGAAAGAGAAGCAAGGAGAAGAGAGAGGGAGAAAAAATTTTGAGTATAGTGTGTGGGAATAGGAAGGGAGGTTTGGGGAAGTTATGCGGAGGCAATGTGATTATCCACTAGAGATGAATCTACTAAGCTAAAACAATCTTCAAGTATGCATGGTGAGGCAATTGATTACCATACTGAGAGAGGTTTATGGTGAAGCAAGCTATCTTGGGGCAGCTCTCCTGATCTTCAAGTTGCTACCAAATGTGTTGCCACCCCCTCCTTCATCACCTTGTTAGCCACCATACTCTCCTTCACTTGGCCAATGTCACTACTATTACTAGCATCACCCTTTGTAGCCAAAGTGAACTTTAAATGCTCAATTGTTTAGCTCTCTCTCTCTCTCTCTCTCTCTCTCTCTCTCCTTCCCTCCCTTCCTCCCTCGCTCCCTCCCTCTCCCTCTCTCTCTCTCTCTCTCTCTCTCTCTCTCTCCTCTCTCCCCCTCCCCCTCTCCCTCTCCCTCTCCCTCCCTCCCTCTCTCTCTCTCTCTCTCTCTCTCTCTCTCTCTCTCTCTCTCTCTCTTTCTCTTGCTCACTTGCTCGCTCTCTCCCCTCTCTCCCCCTCTCTCCCTCTCTCTCTCTCTCTCTCTCTCAGATAGCATGCATTACGGAGCTAACAAAGGAGAGCAAGCTACAAGAAAGATTGTAAAGCTCTTGTCATTGATAGGGTGCTACACTACTTGGAACAATGTCTTCCTCCTACTACTACCTTACCCAATTATCAAGAAGGCTTGCAAAGCTTAATTGCAGGAAGCAACAATGGAAGCCAAGACCCATACCCAAGGTGCAAGTGACAACCACCCAAAACATTCTTGCATGGTATTACGGTTTACCTTGTAACAATAGACTAAGAGAGCTGCCACGTATTGGTTGCTTCGATCGCTGCGCTAAGTCTGTGCTGGTGCTTCTGCTCTGCCCTTGCATGCCATGTGGCACTTCACTGAAGCTTTTGCTCTACCCTCACTGCCATGTGGCACGACTTACATCTGTCTGGTCGGGACTATGTGACTGGCCATCAGGCTCTCGTAGTTTAGCTCCACTTTGTGCCACGTGGCTCTCAAGTGTAGCTGCCTCGAACCTCCCTCCCCCTTTTTGCGAGCCTACACGATGCAACCTCCTTTTCCTCCAACGATGCAGATGCCTCCACTCCTCTCGACTCCTTCCGAACCTCTAGAATTGCTCCACCGGACCTCCCACGAACCTTAACGAATATAAGAGAAGGTGAAAATTTCACTAAGTTTGCCAAAGGAGACATTGTGACAACCTCACGCTTAGATTATGACAACCCTTAAATCGAGTGAGAGGTTACTCTTTTATCATATTAGCATTCATTTAAGGCCCTTGCACGAGATGAAGGTTGGAAGAAGTGCTGGGTTTGCGCGTGCTAAAGAGAAATCTTACCTTCAAATTTTGGAATTGAGGAAGAAAAGACGACACGTAGGCAGGCGTGCTGGAGTACAGCTCAACGCGAAACTCAACTCCAACACGCAACGCAAAATCCATCCAGAAACGCGGAACGACAATAACGTCGTCATGGAACTCAGGAAAATCACGTTAAAGTCAAGACCACTTGGCACTCCTCATCTCGACCAAACTTCTTCTACACTCACTCGCTTCGACCCCAACAATCAGTCCGCAATAAACTACCAGACCGTCTTGCCTTCATGAGAGTCTCTGAGATCAGCTCTTATTACTTGAACGTTCACTATCTTTTACGCACGCCCACAAGTTATAAGCTCATCATTCTGTCGCAGTTACGGTCGCCCCAAATTACACTCTCTGCATTTCCAACTTCCCGGCCGCCTTTAGTTCTCTCTGTCTCTCTTGAGATTTATATACTGCAATGAGCTCGAGAATGTCTCAATGCATTGCGCGAAACCTTTGGGGGTAGACAACGCTCTTAGTGCAGCCACCAATATGCTGCCAGGTATAATGGACGCGCGCGCCACCCGGCCGTCGACGAAGAAGGCAGTGTCTCGAAAGAGGAGACGTTTCACTTTACCGCCAGCTATACGCGTGATACAAATAGACCTCGCTTATAAGGTAGTGCAGACGGACGTTGCTAATTTCCGTTCCATTGTACAGAATCTGACAGGGAACGACGAAATTAGCCCGGGGGACAGCTGCGGAAGACAGATCTCACGAGACCTCCCCTGCAACGAGCCGAGGGCTTCAGGACATGGATGCACGTTAGACAATCAGGAAGGCACGGAGGAGGAGTGGCTAGATCTTTTCGATACATCATCAGCCATCAGTGCTTTGAACACTGGACGGCAAATCCAGGCTGATGTTTTCAATTTTAGTGAGCGAGATATCATCTCAGGACTGATCTCGGGGGAGCCACTTCCTGATGTAGACATGCTTCCGCCATTGATCATTGATGAAGGCGTTTGTAGGCGGATGACTTCTAGAGTTAACATATCGTAGCGTTCGCTCGATCCTGGATGTGATTAATTGGGAAGTTAGGAGCTGCAAAATTTTAACCTGTTCACGGCAGAGTGTCACGGTTTAATTCCCTTAATTGCATTACGTAGTCTAATATATGTTTAACTTTGTCCATATTATTGTCGCCACCTTTTTTGGGCAGAGCTACTTTCTACAACCTAATTGTGTGTCTTTTCTTCCCCACTAAAGTCTTCGTGCTATTAATTTCTCAAGTTCTGCATTTAAACCTCGATCACATATAGAGTTAGATTTTGGTTTCATGACCCTAGTTAATCAAGGTACCATGCATGTATGGGCTCAAAGCTTAAAGTTAGATTTTGGTTTCATGACCCTAGTTAATGAAGGTACCATGCATGTATGCGCTCAAAGCTTTTGAAGCTGAAAATTCAAGAGAAAACATAGTTACATTAACTTTGTCGTTATTTTGTACTTCAATGATGATGCTTCACTTATAAGAGGCTCGTGATTTTGATAAACAATAGCAGAAGAGAAATTAAAAGAGAAATGACACACTGCAATATGAACAATTATATTGATATAATTCATTCTCTTACAATTTACTCAAAATTTACTTGGAAGAGAAAACAATAGAGAGATAAATGTCAATTAGCTTTGATACTAAAATAAATTAAAACACTATGATCACAATAACTTTCACATCAAGACCATTTCTTTTCATTTCCACGAATACATTATAAATTTTCTCACATGAAACCTTATTAACATTGAGGACCTTGACACATGCTATCCAAGGAGTGTTGCTTGTGATTATTTGAAAGCCAAACTATTGAAAACAATCCCATATGAGGATGGATTTGTGTAAAAGAATAGATTTGAGATGACAAATGGCTACGTCTCTTATTTCCCTTTTCATGAGCACTTGATCCACTTTACTATGGTAACCTAGCAACTCTCTCTCTCTCTCTCTCTCTCTCTCCTTGAATTAAATGGATGTGTCTCTTTCCATGCTCATTGCAAATCTATCTCCTCTAGCCCTTCAATGTTCACTACTTAACATCTTTCTACATAATGCTACTTTACCTCTACGACAACATCTTAGTTATCTATCAATCATAACTCTCCCAGTGGCTCCCTTCAACATAGTTGCATAGAGTGTCTATAGCATTGCTCCTGAGTCCTTTAATTAATGTACATGGCCAATCTACCACCTTAGGTGCTTGTATACTTATGCCCCTTACCCTTTATCATGGTTGTCTCTCCCTCTTGATGGGCATCTCATGCTTACTTCCCAACTCCTCTATTGTAACTCCATTTGCCATTGTTTCACTAGTGCTTATATTGTACACTTGTAGCTTCCTTGAGCTTGCTTTTATTTTGTCTTGTTTTGTAGGGCATTTTGTGTGCTTCCTTTCATACTCTTTTTGTGTTACTAGAAGTTGGCAATATGACACTGAGGAGTTGACAATATGCTAATAAGAGATACAGATTAAGAATTTGATAGCTTGGAAATTGCTCTAGTTAGAGGCTATAATAAATCATAAATAGACTCTACCCGAGTTTCTTTAACAAGCATTTGGATCCTACTTTTGTCAATTCTAAATCAATACATTCCACACGAGTATCCTTGATAATGGCTTTTCTTTTCCTTGGTCTCTCCTCACTTTTCATTATCGATGGTTCTCACTCTAGACTCATCATGTAATTATATTTTTCAAAAACTAATAAAGTATAAGCCTCATATAAGCTTTATTAGTTTTTGAAACATGCGCATGGCCAATTAATATATGGAAACTTTGCATTGCCAAAAGTGTATAAAGCATCAAAGGTAAAATTGGAAGTAAACCCATCTAGTGTCACTAATCCACATGGTTCATTAATTCATATGATCCCAAAGGAGTAGCACATATAATTTCACTTTCTTTCATAAAACAAAAGATGGAGACTACAAAAGCGTAATGGCCTTGTTATGGACATTAAATCTAGAGCAACAAGAGGAATTTCACAATGATATCAGGAGAGATAACAATTGAGTACATTTCTTTGATGGATCCACTCCACTTATATGATGTAGCTTGTATTACTACAAGTATTCAAGATTGTGAGCATTCTATGCAAAACTTGGGTTGGAAGATCAAAGAAGGGACTTCACTTGATGCATGTGGGAATATATAGCTTAGAAGATGAATGTGAAGGGCCATAAGGCCAAGAATAGAGGAGACTTAAAGGACATGGAACAAGTTGCCAAGTCAAATAAAGCCTTGGAAAAAGCACTCAATTCTTATTTTTAGACAACGGAAATAGAAATTATGATGGGGAAGCATTAGCTTTGACATACCAATAAGGGATGAAGAGTACTATAAAATTTTCAAATGGTCCACAAATGGGAGAAGAAGTATTTGCAACTACAAAGAAAATTGTGGATGATATAGTAACATGCCCCCAATCCAACTTGTTGGAATAAAGATTACATTGAACAAGACTAAGAAAGATACTCTACTTTACAATTAATGCAAACAAGACTATGCATCTTGTACCACAAACAATAGGGATTACTCCATCCAGTGTTTCAAGCAGCACAGCTCCGATGGGATTCATCTTTCGTACTCGATATGGTCCTTGACCTAGATACTTCAATTTCCCCTTGTGTACTTTGGCATTGTATAACAGGACTAAGTTGCTTTCCTTGATGTCTTTAGCTTTAAGGTTTCTGTCAAACCATGCCTTTCTTCTGCGTTTTTCTATTGTCATGGCATGGTAGGCGACTAGTCTTGTCTCTGTATGCTTTTCCAACTGATAGAGCCTTTCTTTCAAGGATTCATGGTCACCCATGCATTCCTGTACTGTGATGCGTAGACTTGGTATTACAAATTTGAGTGGGACCACAGCTTCAAGGCCATACACCAATTGAAAATGTGTGTTCCCTGTACTGACCTTGAATGTGGTTCTGTATGCCCATAAGGCTGCATTCAGTTTCTCTGCCCAATCAGAATGCTGTGGTTCTACTACCTTGGTGAGGATAATGCATATTATTTTCGATAGATGAGGATGATTGAGATAGTACTAAGAAAATGTATGTAGTCTCATTGCAGGGAAACAATATGTCCACTTGTCCTACAAAATGGAATTTGTATATGAGACTACTTCTTTTTAGTATATCCCAAACAACCACCATGCTGGTTTTATTAAATGGTTTTTGTAAATCCCAAACGGTAAAACCCATGCGCTGGTTTCCCAACCACCACCGTGCTGGTTTCCCATAAGGAATCTACACATCCTACAAATCCATTCATCTTGTAATAATAGAAGCAAAACACCACACTGGTGGCTGTTTATATACTAGTGCAAACCAACCACCATGCTAGCGATAACTTATCCTGCACTACTATTGTGCTATCCCTACACTACTGCCATGCTATCCTAAAATTTGTTGCATAGTGCTATACTAAAACAGTGCCCTTTAGACTGTTTATCATTTCATTAATCATTTGATTTCATCCCATGCTTAAACCACCACGCTAGTCGCTCTATTAATATCCTAGTGCAAACCAACCACCGCAATGGTGGCGATAACTTATCCTGCACTAATCCTGCACTACTACCGTGCTATCCCTACACTACTGCCATGCTATCCAAATTTATTGCTCAGTGCTATACTAAAATAGTGTGCTTTAGACTATTTATCATTTCATTAACCATTAGATTTCATCCCATGCTTGCTTTTAGTATATCCCAACAACCACCGTGCTGGATTCCTATAATGAATCCACACATCCTGCAAATCTATTCATCTTGTAATAATAGAAGCAAACCACCATGCTGGTGGTTCATATCCTAGTGCAACCAACCACCGTGCTGGCGATAACTTATCTTGCACTAATCTTGTACTACTACCATGCTATCCCTATACTACTGCCGTGCTATCCTAAAATTTGTTGCACAATGCTAGTGCCCTTTACTCTGGTTGTCATTAACCATCATATTTCAACCAGCGGGCTACTTAAAACATTTAAGTACTAACATGGAAGCAGTTCAATACAAAATTAGGTCTTACGAGCACCATGAGAATATCCGCACGTTCAAGAAATGTCTATAAGATTTTTATTATTTCAAAACACGACATTTTACTTTTTTCAAGGAAATTCCAAACTCTCGACTATCTTCTCAACCTCTCTATGGCACAAGCATCTCCCAACTCTTGAGGCCAGTCTATTGCATAATGGCAGACCTCTTCACACACTTGGATTGCTTGCTTAACTCTGTCGACTTATACACCCATAGTAACTCCTTCTTTCACTGGGGGTCCTCTTTATCCTGGTCTTTGTGCACTATACATCTTCACGCCTCTATCATGTCCTGCCAAAAGAAACCTACATCATGAGCTTGACAAGTACCTTAAAGGAGCACAAAAAACAATAGCCAGGGAAATTAATATTCACCGTCTCTGCTGAGTCCAAGTAATACATCAACCACTGAAGCATGTTCTCCTTGCAGATATTTTCCTCCTCCTTCTCTAGGTCTCTTTCTGTGAGGATGCCATCCAACATCATTTTTAGATAGAAGAAAAGCATTCCAAAGTCTTTTGGGTATGCCATAAATTCGCACTAGGTGGATCAGTGCACAGAGTTTGGATCGGTGTATAGAGTTTTGGGACCAGATTTTGTAATGGGCTCTTAGTTGTGTCTGCACTACACTTAAATAGGGAGAGATTTCATTGAGCCCGACCTTCTCATTCTTCAGTCTCATGTTAGTTGTTGTCCAATCGAAATCTTTCGTCTCACATTAGTTATCTAATTGAAATCTTTCGTCTCACATTAGTTCACTAATCAAAATCTTTTAGTCTCACATTAGTCATCTAATCGAAATATTTCATCTCACATTACTTGTCAAATCAAAATCTTTCGTCTCATTATTATCACCATGCTGGTGTGGATCAAAGGACATTATCTAGTCACATAGCTGAGAAAACATTGCCCAAGTAAACTCTAGAGAAGATTAACAATTCAATAGATTACACACAGATTACATAGATTACAATCCCAAAGACTCCTTACTTCAAATTACATCTCAAGGACTCCTTCTTGAGCTCCTTGATTGCAGTCTCGGCCCTCCTTGCTTCTTTTCAGAATGGGGCTAGTTCCTTCCTGCAAGGGCCCAGCCCCTCCTTTCATGCCGCTTCCTCTTTCCTTGATTTGAGCTTCCTAGTTGCAGGCTCAGCCCTTCTTGCTCCTTTCCTGAAGGGGGCTGGTTCCTCCCTTTAGGATCCTTTTCCTCATAGTCAAGCTCAGTCTTGGCCTTCTTCAATTTGAGCTCCTTGTCTTTAAGATCTTTTGCCCAAATGGCAAATTGAGCTGCAGCATCTACTTTCTCGTCGTAGATAGCTGTAGCAAGTAGGCACATTTAATCTATCCATGACCTGGGCGATGGCAAATGGCATTCTCTACATATCAATTTTGTATGCACAAACAGTCCAAAGCAAAAAACATGCATAGGGTGGTAGTACGCATGCCATCGGATACAACACTCATCTATGATGGGGGTATGGCAGACCATGCATTTCGAACCCTACTGCATAGCAGGATAGGCATCCGATTTAACTTTTGTGGCCGTCAATACCACAGTCTTGCTCTATACATGAAACAAAGTTGCTTCTTGATTCCTTCCTCCCTCATCCTAAGGCTGCGGATGTTCTCCTTCATCTCCTCCACTTTTTGCTCACTCTGTGTAACAGCTTCATCTGAATCCCTCATCATCGGTTGAAGCTACGTAAATTGTTGAAAAGCATCTTCATGGGCCATTTTCAAGACTTCCACTCAAGTTTTGAAATCTCTCAGGACGACGGACTACTTTTCATAACTGTCAAAATCCATGACAAGCTTGTGCAAACATCTATCCTGATCTTCTTGCAGGGTCTTGTAGCTTGCTCTTTGGACTTCCAACAGTGTTTCGAAAAAACAACCCTCACTGTTTCCAAGACTTCCACTCTAGTTTGAAAATCTCTCAGGACGATGAATTGCTTTTCATAACTGCCAAAATCCATTACAAGCTCGTGCAAACATCTATCCTAGTCTTCTGGCAAGGTCTTGTAGCTTGCTCTTTGGACTTCCAACAGTGTTTTGAAAAAACAACCCTCATCATGGCTGCTACAAATTTCTCCATCGTGGTGGCTGGAACTTGCTCCACCATGGCTACTCTTTGCATCCTTCCTGGCCTAGGGAGTTGCCTCATTGTCTTCTCCACCCTAGTTGCTCTCTGCCCCATCCTTCCTAGCCTTGAAGCTCTCTCGCAGTTCGTGCATCACCTTTCTGGTTTCTACATTCTCCCTTTTTAGCTCCTCCATCATCTGGTCTTTTTCAATGTTCAATTCGTTCTGCATATTGCAGAGCCGTTTGTAAAGACCCTCCTTTTTGGCTCTCTGATCTTCAAGATCCTTTTGCATCTTTTCTAGCTCCTTGTCCACCATGTCCCCATCATTTCTCACTTCTTCGAGCCTATCTCGGAGGTCCTTCATGCGATTCTCTACTTCTTCTCTTCTATGCCTTTCCATGTCGACCAATTTTGTACCGGCCTCAGCTTTCTCTTGTGCCTGCAAGACCCTCGCTTGTGTCTCCTCTACCTTGGCTTCTGCACCTTCCCTGAGACTTTTCTCAAGTTCCACTACCTTTGTTGCATCGGTGGCTTTCTCTTGTAGAAAAGTCACCTTCTAAGACATCTGCTTATCATATTGCACATCCAATTGAGGGTAGATGCCATCAGGTGCATTATTTGCAACTCCAGCAGATTGAGATGACAATTGGGATTTGCCATCCACGAAATTCTTCAAGTTGGTTAACACGCTCTTGGAGATCACCCTTTAGAAAGATACATCACGTCCTTTCAGTTGCTCTACTGCTGCTTGAACCTACCAGAACTTGCAAGTTCCTCTCATATTAGGAAAGAAGTGAATGGTCTTCTTCAGCACATCTTGGAGGTCTGTTGGCAAGGTCAAAATCTTGACTCCACCATCTTTACTCATCTGAGCATTGGGGTATATGTCTAGAATATCCTATCTCTTCCACTACTCAAAAAAGTGTGCTTGCAAACTGCCTCTAGAAATTCCTAGAGCATTTTCAATCACGCCTTCATTGATGGTAATCTTCTGACCTTGACAGACTAGTTGCCCCTCCTTCATGTTCACCTCTTGTACCAACCTTGTGAAGTTTTGGAGAGCATCCAAATTGGGCTTTTGAAGAGCGAGAGAGGAGCTCCTATATGTCATGATTTCAGGATCAGGGGAGGAGGGGCTCTCGCACTATGCTGCAAAGGGGGAGGAAAGATTGTGTGAGGAGCTCCTAGACTATGCAGTGTCCATTACAAGAGGAGATAGAAATTGTAGAAAGAGTGCAAGGGAGATAGAAATGGTCGAGAGGGATAGAAGATAAAATAGTGAAGGAAATGGAATAGTGGAGGCTTAAATTTGCAGTCTGATTGCAAGGGAGAAAGAAATGGTCGAGAGGGATAGAAGATGAAGCAGTGAAGGAAATGGAATAGTGGAGACTTGAGATTGTAAGGGAGAACGAACTGTTCGAGAGGGATAGATTATGAAACATTAAGGGGATGGAATAGCGGTTTGTAGCCCGATTACACTGTCAAGGTGAGAACCACCATGGTGGTTGTAACCTAACTACTATCAAGGTGAGAGCCACCATGGTGGTTGGCCCAAATTTTGAATAAGTCAAGGTGGCAGTACTAACTTGCATGGTAATGAATGACTAGAGGTGGTGGCATCTAAGATTCCCAGCCACGTCTATGGTGGCGGCTAAGACCCACCGGGCTAGCAACAATTAATTATCAGCCATCGCAATGGCCCATAATTACTCAACTTCCAGTTACAACATCAAGTCATGAAAATCGACAACGAGTCATGAGTTGTCGTTTACAACAGGCTATTATTATTTTTCACTAGTCTTAAGTATTGATCAATTTTACAATCTTTTGGAGACATTAATGAGAACTGTTTTCATAACTTTTACAAAATAAGCATAGTTTCAAACTTCTTTTGAAAAATGTACATATTGCTAATTGAAAGATGAAAAAGTTTCTTCTTTTCACATCAAATGATAAATTGAAATAAACAAGATCAATGATATCATCTAATATTCTTTGAAACTACTAATAATTCATGCATGTCTATGTAAAGTATATATAATACATTACTTACTTAGAATTACAAAAATGTGCTTTTTCTTCTACGAAAGCTTCATCCCAATCATTGAATTTTATCCTTATCATTGAATTATAGAATATATGTGGTGTTAAGATAAGTAGGTATATGTCATCCATAGACAAAGAAGAGGCTTGTTGAAGAAAATATTTCAATAGATGTAGAGAGAAAATCAAATATCTAAACGGTCAAATTTTAGACAATTGTGAGTAGTATAATTTAGTGGTTTACTTTATTTTTTCAGACAAAAATTTCATTATGTTCACGCTTGTCAAGATAGTGGATTCCAAAATCCAAACCTTCATGAATCTTTCAAAAAGACAATTGCTAGCATACTCATGCTTCCAAATCTAGCTAAAAGCTATATTTTTGCAAAGGCTAGAGCTCTGAATCAAACAATAGACCGAAACACACTAAATTATAAATTATACTACACTTTTACCATTTGAGTAATTGGGCTTTTGTCTAAATCTAGAGAAATACTTGCTTTGAATAAATCTCTTCTATGGTCGTGGACTCCATATATACCTACCCATCTTAATGTCAAAATATATTAAAATTCAACCATTTGATCAACTGTGTATAAAAAAGAAAAGTTTTTTTGTTAGACAATGCACTAAAAGTGTTTTAGCAAATTGTATTAGATCTTAAAGTCACATCCTTAAATATGAATGATCAACTTGTGGATAGCATGCTATGTAAAACAAGTATTCTAGAAATGTGTATTTATCCATGAGGGCAATGTTATTACTTATGTGGAAGTCAATTCATAAAAAATTCTTTCAACCAATGGACTTCAAGGAACATATCATCTAGGAGTGCTTAAACAATGCGATTAAAAAAAAAAAAAGGAATTCATCAATGTGTGGACATGCTTGATTTATAGGATGTAGAAATCCCTGTGTATGGATTTGAGTTAAAATATATGGGCACTTCCACGAAAAACAATTCGTATTTTAAAGCAAAAGCTCTAACGACTCTCTTAGTTGAATAAAGGAGTTTCTTCTTCTTTGTGATCTGTTATTTTTTCAAATTAAAGAAGAAAACAATTTTTTCAATTGATAATACTAGACATTTTTGAGTTTTGGAGTAAAGTGTAAGTAATATTTTATGCATTCTTTTTTCATAAAAGTACTAGTTTTTTAAAATGTTTAACATGAAGTGTATATTTCACCCCTCTAATTTTGACAAAATGCACATTTTTTGGGAATTTTTCAAAAAATGGAGTTGACTTGTCGTTTGCATGATTTTGTTGTCATTTTTTATGACTCGGTGTTTTACCACCACCGAGCTTGCATGCTCAAGAGAGTACTAGAGTGCATGGTAATGAGGGATTAGAGGTGATTAGGCTTCATGATTTACTTTATGGGAATTATTGCTCGATGATCATGGTTGTCATCAGCCATGTTTATCATGGCTACGATTCCACCGTGCCAACACTCACCCACCATTGTGCTTAAGCATGCATGATCACTACGAGTGCATTAAAAATTACCAGTCACTGGGCTCGCATGCTTAGTAGAGAGCTAGAGTACATGGTAATGAGTGATTAGACTCATCTGCTCCCCTACTCATCTGCTACTCACCCACTCATCTTTAGCATGCCTACTATCACCCCCCCTCGATGCTCAATAATCCCAATTTTATCTGCCTTCTCATATAAGGTGATTGTGTTGCACTTACCTGGAGTAGAAATGCTAGCACTAATGGAGACCCTTCATTCCCACAGTCGATTCCCTATACATTTGAATGTCATCACCTTAGATGACATGCTCACAGAGGGCCTCTTTATGGCTGTGATGTATGGTTTCCCCCTAGATGTCAACGAAGGCCTCAGTATTTTCAGAGTAGAGTACTCTCAACTTATTGGGGGGGTCATAATCTGAGTCTTGGTAATGTGCATCATTTTCGGCCTCTCCATCATATCCTCCTTTGGGTCCCTAAAAATTTTTAATGCAACAAGCTAGACTGGCGGAAAATTGAGTTGTACATAATGTTTTGGTCTCTAAGGCATTTATGTAATTTCTTTTTGTTCAATTTGAGACTCTCAGTATGCATTATTGTTAACTTTTATATTTGTATTTGAATGGTTATGGCTGCTACCTGTAGTCTTTTGGCCTTTAAGGCTCTCAGTAATTGCTGAGTTTTTATAAATGTAAGATCCTCTATTCAATTTTTGCTCGGATCATTAAGTTGATAATTTTTATATAACATGTTATTGGATGTAGATGTACATTGTAATCTCTTTTGCTTAATTTTCACTCGATAAATTGTACTCTTGCCCTCGTTTATATTTACTGCAACAATATCTAGGATGCCACTGGACAGAAATGGCATGTCGATATGGTCCTTGCCATCGCTAAAGGGGACCCCTCAAGGGCCATATTGCCAATTACATTTTGCCTGGTTGCACAACGAAATACATTTTCCTTGGTACACAAATATATAACTCAAAGAACCAATGCGGCGGCTTTCATAGATCTCCTTCTATTTGCCAGCGTGCGGGTCATCATAGACCTCATCCTGTAATATGTAAAAAGAGGTAACAGAGCTATAACTCCAAGAACCAGTGCAACAGTCTCTCCAAGACAACCTTGAATTCTAGACGATGGTAGTTTGTCAAGCCAGAGACTGCGCTGAGGCAATGCTCAAAATGATAGATTGTGTCTCATTATTATGCCCAAAACTAGTGCGGTGGTCTCTCCAAGTCAGCCTATGATTTGCATGGGTTGTGGGCAAAGATGCAGCAGAAGGCTGCATGATGATAGGTGGTCATGCCAGAGACTACACTGCAGTGATGTTCAGAATGATAGATTGCATCTAAATACTATGCCAAGAATGAGTGCAATGGTCTCTCCAAGCCAACCTTATATTTTAATGATATGCATGGGTGTGTGACCAGTGACAGGTGGCACAGCTGCAGCAAAAGGCTACGTGATGATAAGTGATCAGGCGACATAGGCTATGCAAAGATGCCATGTGTCACACTAGGCAGTGTTCTGAACAAATAGATTGTGTCTCATTATTATGCTAGTGTGCCTTCATGATGTTAGAAAAATTTCTGGCAAGAGTGTGGGTCCATGAAAATTTCAAATATTCACCCAAGAGCGCATCGTGTCACAGCCCCAAAATGGCTCCAAAAATAGTTTCGCGATTGGCTACACCCAAGCAAACATTGACCACATTATGATGTGGATGTAGTAATGAGGGAACAAAGAGAGGAGACAAATAAATATCATTGTGGGGTTCAGAAGATAAATCCTACCTCCTCAACTAGATCATTATGTAAACATTGGTACCAAAGAATATAGCTCAATCAGCAAGCAGGTCATCACAACAGTGGTGGATTTGAGAGGAGGAGCAAGATTAGAAACCCCTCTAGTAGGTGATAAGGCATGCATGGATAAATAGATGGACGTAGGGGTTCAAGAATCAAAACTTAATCAGCATAACGGTTCCTCACAGCTTCATATGATATCATACAAGTGGAGGTGTGCACATCCATAGCTCACAACCACAAAAGGAATTGGGCAATGCTTTATTCCATGAGTACAGAACAAACTTTAATAATAATTCTAGTGTGTGAATTTTTTATCTGGCATGTGATGAAATTCAAAATTTATTATTATGTCAAGATTTACTTGGTCTTTACCGCATGTACTAGTTACTCCATTTTTTATTTCCTTTTGATTTCTAGGACTAACCTTATGAATTATTGGATTGACTTTATTGTAAGAAATGAGACAGAGGGACACTCTTTTGCTCCACATGATATAGGTACACACCATTTTCTCAGGAAAAAAATCATCCATCCTTTGAAAATATGGTATCACTTCTCCCTCCTTCAGCCCCTTTGCACACCTCCCCATTCTATGTCTCAACACCTCATCTAATTCTTAGCTCGCTATTATACAAGAGTGAAAATCAATCTACAAATCATAGGCTTATTGTATTGGAAATGAAACAATTATTTTATGAAAGGGTTGTATTCACTTCTTAGGACTTCATGTACATAGTTCAATGTGGAAGTATGGTCATGCACAAGTGAGAAGAATGTAAGACTAAGAATTGAGTTGCTCTATCAAGTCACAAAGAAGAAATTTCCATTATGGTGTGGGGTGCAAAAAATTTCTCATATAAAAATATCCTCATCTATTTAGACCTAGCAATCCAAATGTGGAAGCAATGGTCAAAACTCTAGAAAAGGTATGGCACAAATTTGCAGCACATTGCAATGAGAAGAGTATGGCCTTAATATATGATAGCCCTGTATAAGGATTGTGTAAACCATCTTATAAAGAGGCATGGTTAAGGTGCAAGACATCATTGTTATAGTTGGAATATGAGAATATGTTTGCAAAATATATGCAATTTCCAAATTTACACCGATTAGGAAATGTTTCAAAATTAAGATTGGTGATTGAAGTAGAATGAATAAGGCACAACCCATGGTCAATGGGACACAACCGGTATCGAAATTTTAGAGATGCAAGGAAGGAATTCCAAAACAATGATGCTTTGTCTTAACTTTTTTGGGAATCTAGTTACTCTATGGAAATCAATAAGACAAAACCTTGAGAAGATAAGAGAGATCAAGTAATAAGGAGGAAAAAATACAACCTACCAATGAAACTAATCGGAAAAAATTTGCAACTGCTAAAAAGAATGCGAAGAAGAAGTGTGATGGATTGAATAGAAGAAATGCTCAATGCTCAAACCAGTGCACAATGAAAATGGATGCCTTGAAATGCCATAGATTCACGAAGCAACACATGTGACTTATGTATTTAAAGATGTGATCACTTATGTAAATATATTTGTTCTTTTTTAACATATTTTCTATCATAGAACTTTGAAGTAGGATTATTATAAGTTCAGATGTGGAAACTGGTAACTTAGCAAGATACATAAGCATCTCAACATGTGCAAAGATAAGACGATGGGAATATGTTCCAAAGTTACTGCCATGGAAGAAATGTGAGCCATGCTATGATGAAGGCTATTTGTGACTAGAGCTACAAAGGACATCAATGTAAAAGAAGAAATTTTTATAGATTATATATCCAATTCTAAAGTTCTTATATGAATCAATGGACATCAATGTAAGAGAGGAGTTTTTATACATTATCACAATGAAAAATGTTTGATACATTGATAACACATTTTGATATATGAATAGTAGAAATAACACATTTGAATGAAATTAAATAAAATTGGATGTAAATGGCTTTCTTTCTAAACATATACTTAACACTTTTGGAGTGCTTCATGAGTAAATCTCTTTCTTTCTAAACATATACTTAACACTTTCTTTGAATGTCGACCTAATATTGAGGTATGGGAGGATCTATGCTGGCAGGTCCATATGAACGATTGCCAATTTGGAGTCAAGATTTAGTTTAGTTCATGGCAATTGCTACATTAGAGGCACATCAGATTTTAAGTACTTCTTGAGTATCTCTTTCTTTCTTTCCAAAGATATACTTTACACTTTCTTTGAATGTCAATCTAATAGGTTTTTAAGTCTAGATTGAATGGATAAGGCCATCAACTTGAAAAAAACACCCCTTAGCATGCTCTACATTATACTCAGCAAAAGCAAATAGATAAGCACATTATGACACTCCCTTGGTTTTTGAAGACAAGGCCATATCGGATTTAACATCTTGAGCATGGGCAAAAAGAGAGAGAAACTTAGCGACTCAAGTATTTGCTTACATGGGTGAAGACATGCATATGAATTTTTTACATCAATGGTGACCTTGGTTAGGAGTAAATATTTGAATATCAATATTGGATTGCTTACATGCGAAGTTGTATACACTCCACGCAATCAATAGAAAAGTACAATCATTATGGTATCAAAAGCACTTGTAGAATCGCATTTACATGCATTTACATGATGGAGCTGTGCGGTGTGTTCTTCCATGTTTAAAAAAAGTAGCTTGGAAAAGGATTAGGTATACCCCCACCTCCCAATGAATTGAACTTTTTGTTCTCTTAGGGGGAAAGGTGATGCAATCGTGTGAATTCTTTAATGGAAAACATTCGCGGCCGATAACATTGAGCAACATTGCCAACAATGACAAGGCAATAGGAGTTTTAGTTGGTTTGATGTCAACATGACATAACATACATAGCAAGTACACATCTCAATTAGTCAATCACATGCATCCACATTGTCCTTAGGCCTTCCACAGGATCACCCTTGCCTTTGGGTGCTTGCTAGAACCTGTAGGAGTCTTGAAAGGACTGCACACAACACGCAAAAAGGAGCTTTGCAACTGCAAAAAGCTGCAAAGCTAGAAAGAACAAGGAAAAACAAAACCTGGAATCAACTCCCGTTGTTTGTGGCAAAGGAGCGAGCTCCTTCCTCGCACCTATCCTCTGTCCAGGCTCCCCGCAGGGTGCAAGTGTCTTCTAGCAATTAGGAGAAGAGAGAAATGAAGGTAGAGAGCGGAGGGTGAACAAGAAAGAGCTGTAGAGGAGAGATCGTTCACAGATTTGCCCCAAAATGATTGCCTTAGGATCTGTGCCTGAGTCCTCCTAAGAGAGGGAGCCAAAAGCATGACCTTGATATAGCTATTGAGGTTATTTTGAAGTCCGCCTTAACAAGAATCTCATTACCAAGGAACAGAAAAGAGATTTTTTAAAAAGAAAAAATAAGGGAAGGAAGAAGGTAAGGGGGCATTGTGTTCTTGAGCTCTATAGTCTATCCACAATAGCTTAACTTTATACAACCGATTTGACAATCAAAAGACTTTTATCCTAGAGGAGTGTTGCTTGAGATCTAGGTCCAGCCCGACAATGCATACACAACTGGTGCGCCATGGTGCTCAGCACCCACCCCAAATATGTAGAAAACATGTTGAATTGTGGTCGCCAATGTGTAATGTCCTGAATAGAAGATGCTACAGGATACGAAGAACACACACTCACGTGCATGCGAAAATACATAGAGACCCAAGAATGCAGAAAGAGAGACATCTTTGCGATATCCAAATATGTGAAAAGACGCCGATGATAGACTAATCATAGACGTTGGTCTCATGGATATACAACGTGCGGTTGCAATCGCTAAAAGATTGTGGGTACTTATGCCTCTAGGAATCCGCGATAACTCTGTGATAACCCCATGCCCTGTTAATGCACAATGCACAGGTTATCTGTGATACTGAGTGAAGCCATCAAATTTTCAATCTCAAATTTTAGTTTGAGGAGCTCATCAAATCTCCCATCTCCTAACAAGGCATGCACTGAACCTTCAATCGTCTAGCTTTACTGAAACCTCTAGGCCAATAAGAGGGTAGTAAAAGACTACCCAAAAAAAGCCTTCAAAATAAAATACTCAGCAAACACTCCATAGACAGATAGGAGGAGCTAGAGCGCTCGTGCTCGAAGTACAAAGACACAAATTGGCACCCCTTTCAATATGTTAATAGATTGGTTAACAATATGCCACCGTTGGTTAGTGTGTGATTTGATGGATAGTGGCAATAAATACGTAGAGCCAGGATTGTGTCTTGGAGCTAGATGGGCCCAAGAGCATGGTAAAAGAATGAAAAGAGAGAGTGGTATAAACAGATTAGGGTTGGCCCTCCCTTCAAAAGGTGACTTGTATAAAAGGCCAAATGGTTAACTTTGGTCTTCATTGTTGTATGCACAAGTTTGGAATACAAGCTCCATATTCTTTTCAAGAGTGTCTTTGGGTGTTCTCTTGTTTTCTTTGTAGTGCCTTTGTGTTTACCACTCCATCCCCCTTCACTCTTCTCTTCCCTTCTCCTTCTCCCTCCCTTCTCCCCTCTCTTCTCCCCCTTCCCTCTTTCTCTCGTGGAAACACATTACAACAATCCAGAAGCCGCTTGAGTGACACATGCGGAAGGCTCATGCCTTGCATTGCTCTCACAAAAAGTATCTTGGAGTGGAGGCGCCATCAGCATTCCTTCAAGATCCCCACGAGACTTGAGTCACCGTCGAGACTACACATTTTTAGCACCGCTATCGAGGAGTTCAAGGTATGCTTTTGCACTTGCACTTGCTTTCTTTCATAATCCACCCATTGCACAAGGCTTCAAGCTTAACTTGGAGCTTTGTTAGTGGGGTCTTAAAAGAGGTATGAGGAAGGAAGTGTGAGTTGGGCGAAAAAAAGAAGCTGTCATTTTCTGCTGGAAAGTCTTTTTATCATTTGAAGCTTGTTTTTTATGTTTTTTAGTATTTTGAGTTGGTAGGAAGATAGTTTGAAAGATTGCTAAGGAGTGTATGATGTCAAAACTCATAAAAAACAACCAACAATGATGAATCATGCTGAAAATCGAAGTGGTTTTGAGTGTTGACAATCACCTCTTCAAGAAATCTCTTGTTTTGCACCCAAATGTTGTTTTTCTTTCTTGTTTTTTGCATTGGGTAGGTAGATTAGGTAGTTTAGCATCGCCCCATCACAAAAAAACATGAACAGAAACTTTCAAATCATCAAGAATCATCAAAAATCAATTGGTGAAACTGTGCATTCCTATCTCGTTGCTATCCCGCCGGTCAAACTTGTGTTGACCCATTGCCTTAGCGCTATCCCACTGGTCAAACTTACATCGACCCATCACCTTAACGATATCCCGTTGATAAAACTTGCATTGACTAATCGCCTTAGCCCTATCCCCATGACTTGACACATGTCAGTACCTAACCCACCGCCCTAATTAATGACAGTCAGTCCGCTATCTCGCCAGTAAAACATGCGTTGACCCGGTGCCATAAGACTATCCCACCGGTCATTGCCTTAGCTCTATCCCCATGAATCGTCGCGATAGCTCTATCTTGTCAGTCAAATAGGAGTTGACTCGTTGCCATAGCTCTATCCCGCCGACCGTTGCCTTATCTCTATCCCACCGACTTGCTATTCCTACGAGTCGTCGCCATAGCTCTATCCCGTCGGTCAAACAGGGATTGAATCATTGCCATAGCTCTATCCTGTCAACCATTGCTTTAACCCGCCGACTTGCTATCCCCACGGGTCGTCTCGCCATAGCTCTACCCATCAGTCAAACAGGCATTAGCTCATTGCTTTAACTCTATTCCGCCGGTTGTTGCCATAGCTTTATTTCCATGGGTTGTCGCCATAGCCCTATCCCCACAGCCGTAGGGATAGCTCTGGCAACACAAAAATTAGGAAAAAGCCACAAGGGGTTGCCACCCCTTGACCCTGCGTCGAGGCAAACTCAACCTAGAATTGGGGCATCAACTGCACATAATAACACATGATCTTGAGATCAGGAAAAGTCCTACACGCTCACCTTGAGCCTAATGACAGTGCCTCAAATACCATCTTGTCGACCTCCATACCTAGCTTGGCATCCTCAAGGTCAGCAAGCTCAAAAGTCAATTCTCACTCATTAAAAGAACCACCACCATGTGAATTATCCAGCTCGAAAGAATCCCTGAGTCAAGACGAAGACATGGGCGAACCCTCCAATGTTAGATCCTCAATGGATCTGAACTCCATCCCCATTGATCTCCACTCTCCTACCCCATCTACAACAACAGCTACATTAAGGGAAACCTTTTCCAATATCATGGGAAGGTTTGGATTGACAGACCCAGTAGAGTGGCTAAACCCATTTGCTGGATAGACTAAGGCAATGTTAAAGGCCCAAATGTCAGCCCACCACCACCAATGTCAAAAGCAATACTCAAGGAACAAAGCCCCACGATACCTAATGGCAATCAGCCCCCGTCTTACCAATTCTTTGATGATAGAAAATACTATGGGGATGGATTTGGACCCAAATTCTCACTAGGGCGCCAAATGCTAGAGCAAAGGGGGCAGAGGAGTAACATTCAAGGTCAACATTTAAGACCCTCCACCTCAGAATCCCCTATGATGCCTCCTTGGCAACAAAACATGAAAGATATTCCCTACCCAACAAGTGCCCCTTATATGCCTATGTCTGCAGGAAACATACCACTCCTTAGATGACCTCTAGCCCAACCTGTTAGGCCCAACCCGACCCAAGTCACAATGCAAATGCCTAGTGGGCTTAGATCCTCCCATCCCAACCTCATGCCATCTAATCCATGGAACCCTTTGTCAGGACCACCAATTTATGGGACATCGCCCACCATTCCACAACCTCCTCCTGTATCGCAAACGGTCCTTACAGATGAAGCTATGAGAATCCTAGTGCAAGCGCTAGAAGGAGAGCCACCGCTCCACCACTAATGTTTCCAAGAAGGGATACCAACCCTCAAGGAGAAAGCCTATCACAATCTCACCAAGTTTGTAGGAGAAGGAGACCCAGTCTCCCATGTTCAGAGATTTGAATAAATATGTGAGACCTTTGGAGATATTCGAGATCTAGACAAGGTCAATGCTTTTAGCTTAAGACTTGATGGCAAGGCTGGACAATGTTTTAGAGCCTTAAACCCCGAGCAGAAAAGAAATTGGGACACATTGCGTAGATCTTTCATTGCGGGGTTTGCCCCCAATGGTCTCAAGTGGAACCCAATTAACCAACTTTATGAGGTGAAGCAGAAGGACATTGAGTCCTTAAGAGACTATATCACCAAGATTAAAAATCTGAACTCGCGATGTGAACCCCACAGGATGAGTGATGTGCAGCTTTTGCCGCACTTTCTCATAGGGCTACGAGATGCTAAGCTGCATGATCATTTGTTTGCTATGAATCCCACATCGTTTGAGCTATGCAGCAAGACGGCGATACGCCTAGGGGATAACATGAGGGAGAATCCCCAAGAGGATAAATCCTTAGGTTCCTCTGATATGTCTCAAATAGCATAGGCTTCAACCTCAGAAGCAACTAGGGATGCAAGCATTATGCCCAAGGTGCTCAATATGGAAGAGTTGGCCACAGATCTATTAAACAAGTTGAGCCAACAATGGAAGATAAAAGCACCAAAAGATGCTCCTAGTAACCCCATCTATTTCCACAAAGAGATAACATATGGTGTGGGGGAATCATCCCACTAAGGAATGCCCTCGTCTTAGAGCCAGGCCAACACTCTACTGTGCCCATTGTGTTCATTGGGGAAATCATGACACATCCCAATGTCATTATCCTAGGGTGATTTCTCAACCCATGTATCAACAAAGGACGCACCATTGCCTGCACCGCCCAATCCATCCAATCAAGCACAATGGCCAATACAAGGAGCCACATCAGCCAATCAAGGGCAATTTAGGGCTCATAATATTCCATTACCCTCGCTAGTACTGGGACCTCAACCACCACCTCCACGAAATACTCCCCTGAATCAAGTATTGGTGGAAGAGCTACCTAGTGATTGGGGAGACCCCAAATCTACCCTCAATGGAAACAACTATCCCCAACATGGTGACAATGCAAATCGGTCTAGCATTATAAGTCACTACATTATACAAGATGACCAATACATTTCAGTCTACCAAATGGAACCGATTCCTCAAAAAATGGGATATATGAACAACTTGACCAAGGCACAACCCATTCAATGCCATATGTGTCAAGGGCCACACCCTGCCAATGAGTTTCCATATGAGGGGAAATCTAAGCAGCTAATCACATGTGCACCAACATCTAATACACCACCACCATTGTGCACTAGGTGTGGTGTGGACCATCTTTTTAAGGATTGCTCGATGAGAAGGCCATCTAAGTCCACAAGCCTTAACTTGTTAAGCATTGAGAGAGGCCAACTGTCATTAGTATCCTTGAATGTAATCATGAGGTTACAAGCTAAAGCCCTTAATATTTAGAGCTTTGCGAACAAGCCAAAAAGGATAAAGCTAGCACGTCATAGGCTAGAGGAGCAACTGAATCAACAAAGCACCAAGGGTGCAACAAAGATTAGGAAGGGTCATCATCCAAGATGGGTCGGATGAAGATACAGCCTCCCTAGCAACGTTATCTTCCTCTGGTGATACTCTCAAATGGTACCAATAACAACCACCTGCATGAGGCAAATGAGCAATAATAACGGCTTCAACCCATGGCCGAGCCACAATACCTAAGGGTCACAGTGAATATCTCAAACCATGGGTGGGAAAACAAGGTCTCACAGAGGCGCATAAATTGGAACGCAAGTGCCAAGAGGAATGTGAGCAGAGGCTCAAGGCAAGCAAGAGTACTGATACAGTTCATCCAAGACATGAGATAAATGCTCGAGCCTCAAAAGCCTTGCAAAAACCTGAAAGGGTAGAGAAAGAAAGTGTGTCATGCCCTTCAGTAGGGGGAACCAACCTAATGCAACGGATGTTTGAAGAAGACCCCGCCTTGCAACAACTAGAGGAGGATGATAACATGTCCTTATATGGCTTAGAAGAGTCGAAATCAATAGGCACAGAATCTATCACTAGTCCTCTTCCAAGGGTGCCAGTCAACAACCTGGGCCAATACTTTGAAAGTGATGACACGAATATAGTGTTACCCATCTCCTTCCGTGATCAAAAAGCTATGGCAATCTTAGACGGAGGAGCAGGTGTTACCATCATCACCAAACAATGCTGGGAAAAGTGGGGAAGTCTCAACCAAGAGAGTACTTCCTTGGTAATTAAATTAGCTGATGGAGACACAACTCATCCCATAGGAGTACTCAAGGACATTAAAATCAAAACCTTTGGTCTCACGTATCGAGTGTGCCTTGTTGTAATGGATTTCCAAAACAACCCTGGGTATGAGACTATACTAGGGAGACATTTCTTGCGTATGGCACGATTGATCCATGATTGGCGCTCCAACAACATTTATCTAAGGAAATATCAACAAGTTGTGAGGGTTGATCTCCAAACATGGAAAGCTCAAACTAGGTCCGAAAATCTATTTGCAGCTGAATCGGATACCACCAATAGGTCTGTGCCAGTAAAGCTACTTAAAAAATATGAGAAAGAGGATAGTCAGAAGAGTCTTGATGAACCTTGGTGTGCTCTTTTACCAAAACTAGAAGACACTTGATTGGATGCATACATTGGCGACAATAGATCTACCAACTATTGAGGGCACTCAGGCGATGCACCTTGATGATGAACAAACTAACTCCATTACACCTTTTTACACCATAAGAGTGGTACTTTCTAATCAAATTGAACTTGAAATTGACAATGCCCTTGATCCTAACGAGATAGATACGACTCCATCTCAACTTTGGGTAGAGCTAACCTCAATAGGTGCAACATGCCAAACACAAGCCATGGTAGATTGGCGAGCAAGCAAAAACCTCATCTCCTAGGAGACATTAAAGCATCTCGGTCAGGTACGCCTTCAAATATGTGATTTTGAAATTCAATCCATAGAGGGTACCTCTATTAAGGTTATTGGTTCTTTAATGTTGAATGTACATTGTGCCTTGCAAGTTTTTTTAAGCTCCTACAGGTAGGTACCCTAACGGCAGCTACCATTCTTGATAAAAGCTGGATCCAAGACACTTACAAAGGATTATTTGGTGATGAATCCACCCAACAAGATGTGCTAAGAACTACCAACCGGCCCAACATTCAAGCGCCAACATCAACATCCACTTTCGCTTCTCAATCTCGACAAGCACCTCACCAAGAAGACGAAGAAAAAAGGCAATCAAGCAAATATGGGTCCGAAAGGATCTACTGAAGGCTCAAGGATACTTTGAGGGTGAATCATATTTTTGGATTCCAAAGAAACCTCAACATATGAAGCCACCTCCTCCTCTAAACATCAAGCCTCACCATCGCCAACCACCCCCTCGTGTAAACAACAAACCTCAACATCAAAGAAGAAGAAGATGCCATCCAACAAGGAAGGTACATTACCAATGGGTTCCCACTCAAGGCCCAGGGATATTACCTTAGCAACTCTTATATATGGATACCCAAGCCTCGCTAGAGCAATCAACAACCCATCCATGCTTGCCCTAAGCCTAAATGTACACCATCTCCATCGCAAAAGCAGGAGCAGAGCCCCAAATCTAGCAATACAAAAGCATCAACGAGTACAGATGCACCAGTAGTAGTCACACAAGAACCTACTCTGTAAAGATGCTAAGAACAGCAAGAATCTTCTTGCAAGGACAATGGAAAAGCATCAATGCAGGAGGATCATACGAAAAGGAATTCATCTACCTTCTCTCAAGTAGTCACACAAGAACCTGTCTCAAAAAGGGAGACAGTAACACAAGAACCTGCTCGACTGCAAGTCTCTCAAAAGGCATGTCACTTTATTGCATCATCTGCACTGGCACTAACACAATAACCTGCCTTGAAAAAAGAGACAATAACACAAGAACCTACCAGGACAAATGCTGAATTCATGTTGGGAGTCTCACAAGAACCTTCCCTACTAAGAAATTGGGCATCTATCATCGGGATACCTATGCAAAAATCGGCTACACAAGTAATGCCCATCACAACGGAACTCCCACAAAAATCTTCCAATGTGAACAACGAATTATCTTCATCTTTCTCAGCTGAAACTTGGGCGCTCAACAAAAGCAAAAGATCTCTAAGACATTGCAATCCTACTCACATTTGATACATAAAACATATATCAGTTTATTACGATGAGTATCATAAAAGTGGTACATTGTTCGAAAATACCCAACAGAGGGTACACGCAGCGGAAGACTTATAGTAATGCCCGAGAGTTCACACAGTGTGCGGTGTGGTTGTGGAATCACAAACTTCTTTACTTATGTGCATTCAATAGGTGTGCAGACTCATCAATAGACAATGAACCAAACCAGATAGAGAAACCACATATAATATATTTCCGTCCACAACTATGGACACAATACAAGAGAGACAGATCCAGAGTCCCACCAATGGTGTGGTCCTCTGATCTTACCACAAAGTCCTCCTGTCTGCTGGCTATCTCTAGACTAGAGTCCGCGTGCTCCACCTCGAGCGTAAGTAGACTTTCCGTCTAGGATGATCTTCTCCACCTTGCTGTCTGGAAACCAGTCTAGGTGGGCAGCTTCCTGCAAGCTAAGTCTGCAGCACAAGGTACTACTTTCTCCTCCTGACTGTAGGCCCAAAGATAGCCCTGCTGCTGCTCCTTCTGCTGGTGGAATTGCTGCTCCAGATGATGCTGAAATGAGGCCTGAATGGCCCCCTTATATAGCCCTCAAGGGCCTGGCCAAAAAACCGACCCAGTCTGTACAAAAACCGACCAGACTGCTTGGGAAAAACTGCCCTTAAAGGGCTCACAATTCAGGCCTTTTATGGCCCAAACTTCCAGGGCTTTTGGCCCTCCATTCAAGGCAGATATGCAGCCTATAAAAGGCCTGCCACCTCCCCACTGCCAGTCACATTCCTTGCTGCAGATCTGAGCCTGCACTCCCTGCCATGTCTGCGCCTCTGCAAACAGTGCGCCTCCATGTCTTAGATCCTCCGCAATCTGTCCCAGACTGTCTTGCTTCTGCTCCGTACTTTCCTGGCCCTGTGTCCTGCCCTTAACAGTCCTAGATGTGCTGCCCTCATGCCAGCCATGATGCTGTCTATGTGGCAGCCCCTTTCTCTCTTTTTCTGTTGGGTTCTGCCCTAGGTCTCCCTCCCCCATGCTCTCCTCATATGGGGGCTTACAGATGGGGAGGTGACCTTTCCAACACCCCCTCTCACCGACACATCTCAGCCCAATGCCAACACGTCGATGAAGATGCTCTAGTAACTCCCTGGTCGTAGTCCTCTGGAACCTTTCGGTGTCGAAATCTTTTCCTGGCTTTGCATCCAGTGGCTCCTGCTCCACCAGGTCCGCTTCCGCTTCCGCACACCATCCTGGTACACAGGTCCATCTCTGGTACCACCTCCTTCAGTCGCATTCCCGCCTCTGAACTCGAGCAACCCAGCCGTCACGATCTTCCAGTCATCCCCCTCATAATGAGTGAACAACCTGGAGTCTTCCAGGCACCATGCTCTGAGGGTCTGTTTCAACCCGTCCTTCCTTTGGCAAGGTCTGTAACCAATGAATATTTCCAGATAATCTAGACCATGAACTCTCGCTGAGTTCTCAAGCAGGTACTCTTCTGGCTTCAGTACTCTTTGTCCACCACCTTCTAGCAATCTGCGTCCGAGATTTGAAGAAGCACCAATACTTCCCCCTCTGCCTTCGAAGAAGGCCAATTCCTTCCAATCTCTTATCACCCGAGACAAATGAAGAGCAGAATCTCCCCACAGCATGCTATAAAGGCTCAAATGCAGAATATCAAATACATACCAGACTATTGTACTGCCTGAATGTTCGCTCTGAAAGCAAACCCTGTACCTCAATGAGGCACCTGCCAAGATCCTGTGTAATCCTGTACTGTCCCCTTCTGAAGTCCAGCATCCATCTGACCATGAGACCCCAGGGCTTTCTATGGAATCCACCCTCGTGTCAGTGTCAATAGCTACACACCTGGAAGGTACCAAGCGCTCCATACTGTCCTTCACCTTCACAAAGGCATCTGACTCCTCGTCGACCCAACTCTCTGTGTCAGACATCCTTACTGTGATTTCGGGATCAACATACCTAACCTCGGTAACACTCGGTGATGTCACCAGGAACAATTCTTCGATTACCACATTAGCTTTGGCCTTTTCCTCTGAATCTGGGTCAGACTCCTGTTTGTTTTTCAGATCCGCCTTTTTCTTTCTGCAGTCCTTTGCAAAATGTCCGGGCGTATCACAATAGAAACACTTCTTCTTGTGCTTCCTCTTCGAAGTCCCCTCGTCATCAAAGTCATCTTTATTGGACTTGCCACTGTTAGGCTTGCCCTTTCCCTTACCTGCGGAATCCTTCACCAGCATCGCCTTGTCGTCTTTGTCCCCGTTGTAGAGCTTCTCCCGAGCTTCCTCCTATAGCCCTATAGCAGTAAGGGACAACTCCTCAAATGTCAAAGGTTTGGTCCTCTGTCCTGCTGTCACAGCTGTAACAAAACTCTTGAAACTCCGAGGCAATCTCCTCAGTACCATCAAGGCCAGATGGCATGAGTCTGTCTTCTGACCAATCGCTGCTAACTGATCCCGCACCACCTTGACCTTCGTCACATGATCATGCACCGTATCACCTTCTTCCATATCAAGATTGTAGAGTTGATGCTGAAGAAGCATGATCCGGGAGGTATTATCTGTCTCGTACAGGTCCTTCAGGGTGGCCCACGCCTCTACTGACGTCTCGGCCAGCTGGATATGCGGAAGAACAGAGTCCGCCGTAGTCCCTATGATTATTGCCAGGGCATGGGCATCTCTTTCTTCCCAAGCTTCAAGCTCTTCTCTGTCTACTGCCATGAGTACCTTCCCTTTACTGTCCACCATGTCTGCAGGCTTCGACTCCTCTCCCATGGTCAGCTTCCACAACTTCCGAGCCACTAAATGACTCCGGATCTTCACTTTCCAGATCGGGTAATTAGTCCCGTCCAGGTTCCCGGACTCTCCAAAGTTAGGGATAGTGAAAGAGAGAAAACTGGAGGAGGAGGAAGGGATAGCAGGGGCTGAAGAGGCTGTCGACATCTCTGCTGTATATACCACATAGCAAAATCAACCAAACTCAAATGCAGTAACCCAGAACTCTAAACGCACCTAACTGAACCTGAGTCACCCTCCTTCTCGCAAGGGCACAATCCTCCAGTCGTGGAATTCGATTCCCTAGAGCTTCTGAATCAGGGTCGTCCTTCAGCAAGGTCCCTGCCTTCAGGCTCCCACACCTATGAGCCTCCTACTTGGGCTCTGATACCATGTTAGAAAATACCCAACAGAGGGTACACGCAGCGGAAGACTTATAGTAATGCCCAGGAGCTCACACAGTGTGCGGTGTGGTTGTGGAATCACAAACTTCTTTACTTATGTGCATTCAATAGGTGTGCAGACTCATCAATAGACAATGAACCAAACCAGATAGAGAAACCACATATAATATATTTCCGTCCACAACTATGGACACAATACAAGAGAGACAGATCCAGAGTCCCACCAATGGTGTGGTCCTCTGATCTTACCACAAAGTCCTTCTCCTGTCTGCTGGCTATCTCTAGACTAGAGTCCGCGTGCTCCACCTCGAGCGTAAGTAGACTTTCCGTCTAGGATGATCTTCTCCACCTTGCTGTCTGGAAACCAGTCTAGGTGGGCAGCTTCCTGCAAGCTAAGTCTGCAGCACAAGGTACTACTTTCTCCTCCTGACTGTAGGCCCAAAGATAGCCCTGCTGCTGCTCCTGCTGGTGGAATTGCTGCTCCAGATGATGCTGAAATGAGGCCTGAATGGCCCCCTTATATAGCCCTCAAGGGCCTGGCCAAAAAACCGACCCAGTCTGTACAAAAACCGACCCAGTCTGTATGAAAACCGACCAGACTGCTTGGGAAAAACTGCCCTTAAAGGGCTCACAATTCAGGCCTTTTATGGCCCAAACTTCCAGGGCTTTTGGCCCTCCATTCAAGGCAGATATGCAGCCTATAAAAGGCCTGCCACCTCCCCACTGCCAGTCACATTCCTTGCTGCAGATCTGAGCCTGCACTCCCTGCCATGTCTGCGCCTCTGCAAACAGTGCGCCTCCATGTCTTAGATCCTCCGCAATCTGTCCCAGACTGTCTTGCTTCTGCTCCGTACTTTCCTGACCCTGTGTCCTGCCCTTAACAGTCCTAGATGTGCTGCCCTCATGCCAGCCATGATGCTGTCTATGTGGCAGCCCCTTTCTCTCTTTTTCTGTTGGGTTCTGCCCTAGGTCTCCCTCCCCCATGCTCTCCTCATATGGGGGCTTACAGATGGGGAGGTGACCTTTCCAACATACATGTGGGAGATCACAATGCTCAATGATGCAACAATGACAATAAGAAACATGCCAACAATAGATCCACAAGAACCTAAAAATGGAGTAGCTTCACAAGAACCTATGCTAATCAAGGATCTCAAAGAACTTCAAGCAACGTTGCTGTCCCAACGGGATGACAACTGCTCGCCAAGAAGGATCTCCAGTGACGTCTTTGTGACTCTCCTTCAAAGTGATTATCAGACTTACATGAGATCCCGAATAGCTATACAAATCATATTCCTCTAGTGGTCTACAAAATGATGCTCTTGCTAGGTGTGGGTCCCAATTGGTCAATATGTCACTGCACTCACCTTCTGATGTACTCATAGGTACTAAGACCATTTAGGTGAATAGAAACTTGGTTCCAAGTGCTAGGTCTAGGTGTGTCCATAAAGAGCAATAAAGTTATAACATGTGGAAGTCCTATCTCTCTGCTCGCATGTGAAAGTCCTAGGTGAAAATAGGTGAACAGTCCTCTTCAGGTCCTCCGCACAACACACTCAACAAATCACAACTACATCAACCTAAGGGCTCCTTGGTCAGGAAGTAAGCTTCAAACACTATCCCCTCTTCCCCTAAGCCCTTCCCGATGTGCTATCTCATGTAGCCATGGCCACGATTGTGCAACAAAACCAAAAAAGTTAAAAAAACTTCTTTTTTTAGCAAAGGCAAGCGCGTGCGGCTGCAGCCATGCGATTTTGTGTTTTGGACAGAAAGGGGGAGCAAAATGAGAAAAACAAAGAATAGGAGAAAAAGAGGAAGAAGAGAGAAGAAGAGAGAGGGAGAGAGGAGATAACCGAGAGAGAGAGAGAGAGAGAGAGAGAGAGAGAGAGAGAGAGAGAGAGAAGAGGGAAGAGAGAGGGAGAGGGGAAACACCAATCAAAATCAACAAAAAATCCCATCAGCAGAGCCAAAACAAAACGGGGCCCTGACTTATGCCTAAGTCATCAGGGTCTTGAATTTCAGTTCACACATGGAACGACAAGTGGGTCTCCACAAGCAGCTCTCAAGGATGCATTCAACTTCAGGGTAAAGGTGATTACACCAATATGGATTTGGATGAGTTTCTTGTGATCCTCAAAGCTTTTCTTACATTCCTTTACTAACATCACCATTAACTATCTAACTTCTACTCATCCCCTTTTCTTTATTTTTCTTTTCTTTCAGGTCTAGCTTAGAAGCCTATCCTAGAATCCCCCTCTCTATAAACCTTTTCACGCATCATCCTCCTTTTAGGGGTTTGGTGTATTATTAGACTCGGACAAATAAAGCTCCAAATGGTGCCACAACCTTATTGGGCTCAAATACTTCCAAGCAAAGCCTTTAATGAAATGGATTTTAAAGGAACTTCAATGTAGAGAAGCAAGACAAAATGTCATGCACAACTCCAGACGTTCAAACGTGGCATTACAAAGACATAGTCTGATGAGAATCCATTAGAAGTCCCACTCAAATCAAATATGAAACTTAAGAGGAGCATGAGAATGCACTTTTCTTACTCTGCTAACATTAACACCACTAGGATATTCCATCAATCCCCACTAATAACCTACCCCTTAGATTTTTCTTTTCCTTTTTCTTATTCCTTCTTTGAATGGTCACAAGTACTCAACTCGGCTCACTCAAACCCCGAAGTGCTAGTTCCAGCAAACAAATTACTCATCCATACTTCCAGCAAGCATTCCATAACAAGGAGCCACTACATCCCTCTGCTGCAATGGACCAAAAGAAGATTCAACCCAATGCACATGCAAGACTACTTTGCATTATCTTCATTGACAACACTCCAATAACCATGAACAACCATTGACAACACTCCAACAATCAGGAAGGGAGACATGTTAACAGATTGGTTAACAATATGCCACCGCTGGATAGTGATGTGATGTGATTTGATGGACAGTGGCAAGTTCGTAGAGCCAAGATTGTGTCTTGGAGCTAGATTGGTCCAAGAGGATGGTAAAAGAATGAGAAGAGAGATTAGGGTTGGCCCTCCCTTCAAAAGGTGACTTGCATAAAAGGCCAAATGGTTGACTTTGGTCTTCATTGTTGTGTGCACAAGTTCGGAATACAAGCTCCCTTTTCTCTTCAAGCGTCTTTGGATGTTCTCTTGTTTCCTTTGTAGTGCCTTTGTGTTTGCCACTCCATCCCCCTTCACTCTCCTCTTTTCTCCCTTCCTTCTTCCCTCTCTTTTCCCTTCTCCCCCTTCCCTCTCTCTCTCATGGAAACACATTGCAACAATCCAGGAGCCGCTTGAGTGACACATGCTGACGTATCTTGCCTTGCATTGCTCTCACAAGGAGTAGCTTGAAGTGAAGGCTCCATTGGCATTCCTTCAAGATCCCTATAACACGTGAGTCACTGTCATTGAGACTACAACGGTATTTCTTTATTAAATGGGAAAACCCCCGAAAAAATTATACAATGACTTTGTTCTTAGTTGCATTCAGAGTATCTATCAATACTCAATAGGCATCAATAATCTGCTTTGTGACATAAAGTGTCCATGCATCATAATGAAGCCATCTTTCAGAATATAATGATCATGCCGCTGATCATTAGACAGCTAGCTGATCACAAATCCTTGAGAAATCCTCATCTTGAGCATACTGGTCCTTCATTGCATCCAACTCACTATGGTAAGCAATGGTTACTGCAGAAACCTGAGGCTCCCTTGACAATGCATCGGCCACCCATTCTTTTTACCTGCCACATGCACTATCTGAACGTGAAATATGGATAAGAAATTGACCCATCGCATATTCTTCTCAAATAACTTCGTCTGAGTGAGAAAATATCTCAAAGATTGATTATCTGTTTGCACTGTGAAATCAGCCCCAAGCAGATAGTGCTTCCATGTAGCAAGGGCATGAATTATAGCAAGCAATTCCTTCTCATAAATGCCCAGATGTCTCTCATCCTCCTGCAAAATTCTACTCTCATAGGCCACTACCTATCCTTCCTGCATAATGACCACATGCATCAGCTTGGATGTGAAAAGCTTTTCGAAGATCTGGTAAGATCAATACTAGTGGGTCTGTGGTAAGCTTTTCTTTAAACATCTCAAATGCTGCAATTTGTTTTTCATCCCACATGAATGATGCTCCTTTCTTCTGCATGGCATAGATGGTGAAGCAATTTCAACAAAATGGCATATAAATCACCTATAGTACAAGCATAAGCCCAAAAAGCTTTGTACTTCATGCACATTCTTAAGCTGTGGCTAGCTGCGAATTGCTTCAATCTTCGCAAGATCCATGCGCACCCTATCCTTTGAGATAATGTGCCCCAGAAAGTGAATCTCAGGCATTAAAATTTCACTTTTCTTTGCATTTACAATCAACCTATGCTTGCTAAGTTATGCAAACACAATTGCCAGAGGCGTCCTATGCTCTGTCTCATCTTTTGAGTACACAATCATGTCATCAAAGAAAGTGGCCACAAAAGCCCTATGCTCACGGAAGATTCTATACATCATCCAATTAAAAGTAGCAGGAGCATTCGTAAGGCCAAATGGCATAACTAAGATCTCATATAACCCAAAGCTGGTCTTGAAAGCTGTCTTAGACACATCCTTTGGACGAATGCATATCTGAATGTGACTGAAAATGATTGACCCTTTGAATCTATCCATGATGCCAGCAACGAGTTAGAAAAACATTCTCTAAACTGACTTAGGAAACCTATCTACTCTTTATCAAGCTTAGAGATTACAAATTTTGGATCATCAGACTTAGTATCCTTTGCAAAAAACTAAGCACACAGAAATATGTTGTTTCATTACGGAGCATATAGACGAAGAAGATCCAACGGGTACTGACTCTCCCTTTAGTTTGACATCCAACACATGTTTCTTCCCTCTATGTTCCAAGGAGATTTTTCAATTATATGTGTCCACCAAAGCATGTACCTTGTGACACCAAGGCATTCCCAGCAAAACATCACAACCGTCAAGAGGCATTATATAAAATTCATCGCTGTCCACAAAGCTTTGTATATAGAATCGGAGCTTTCCAATGATAGGGGTATCAAAGAAAATCAATGCCATCTGATCCCTGACTTTGCCCCATGCCCTGCTAAGCTCTTTAGCATCATCATTAGGCTGCTCACTGATAACATCAGAAATCAATCTTACAGATGGTTTAGGCTTCTTGCCTTTTTGCTCTTCCCTATCATCCACCTTTTCTTTTTGCTTGCGTTTTGGGCAATCACGTGCCATATGGCCCTCTTCTTTATATTTATTAGCCTCCATCAAGGCTTTCCTTTCCTCAGCCTTTCACACTTCCTCCCTTTTTTGAAAGGAGGCTTGGAAGCATTCCCTGGCTTCTCTGCTTTCTTAAAACTCTCAGACTCCATGTTTTTATACCTGCTAGTTTTTCCCAACAATAATACATTAGCCGTGGTAGCATTCTCAATGAGTTGAGACATATACCTAGATGAATCCAAGAACATTCCCAAACTCATCCTCTAAAAACACAACATAGTGCAGTTTCAATCTCACGAGAGTCACTCATAAGATTGAAAACCATAAACTCCATCACATAGCAGGGACTAGCTACTATGACATCCCCACTGACGTCATCAGCACCCAACAGTGGGTGTAGACCATAGTATAAAAGTATGCTCTCACACATACAAATCCACACACCCACACATACTTGAGCATCCATTTATACAAAGTCTTCGTACTGAGTTTCTGTCGGCACCGCGGAGGTGAAGGGCAAACTCAGCCATGACGAAGGCTACCACTAAAGGAGAAGGCTAATCAAAAAGTAGTCCAAATCTCTTCATTCAAGCTACAACTGCTTGTGAAGTCTAAACGATTTCATTTTAGTCTCTCCCAAACGAGCATCTAAATTTAAATCTAGCTGATAGGCAACGCACCATTTAAGACATGTTGGTAACCCTTGTTTTAGTATAGTAGTCCCAGATTTCCTTTGATACATGTTGAGACATGTTGGTAACCCTTGTTTTAGTATAGTAGTCCCGGGCCCACAACAATATTTTTCATTTGTTCTGACAGGGGCACATGCCTATAAAAGCTGACCGGCAAGAGAGCTTCCCAAAACCTTTTGTTGTACTCTTCCAAGTTATGACAGTGAGCTGCATCCAACTTACGTCATGCTGTCATAACATCTACCTCAAGGTAGTGGTCAACCAGGTAGCTAAAAACACCTGCTTAAACTGAACCCAATTCGTTGGTGCTCTGTTTTGGAGCAACAAATTTGTCCACCACTAAAGAGCATTCCCCTTCAAGAAGGTGGCTTCCTTTCGCATTTTAGATGACTCAGTAAAGTTCCCTCCTGAGAAGGCTGCATCAAGCTGTTGCACAAAAGTTAAAGCCTTCAACCTGCCTTGAGCCCCATTAAAGGTCTCAAACTTCACTGTTGCACCACCCTCTTTGTAATCTTTTACCTTCCCTTTGGGTGCCATATTATCATACACAGGTGCCATGCAAAAATGGAGGTTAAATTGCATTCCCTCCAGCCTGTCTGGCATTACCACTACCCATTAGAGGGTTTGTCAAACCAGCCCCAGGCATACCAAACATACATGTAGAAACTCCAAAGGTTCCTGTCCTTCCACTTAGCATTCCTGGCTGCATGCCAATATTGCCATACATCATGTTGGGCATTGCGGGCTGCATTTCCCCAAATACATTGCCTTGCATCCCTTGCATCCTAGGCTGTAAATACTGAACCCCCACCAAAATACCCCGGATGCATAAAGGGTTGGGAAAAAGCTTGCTGCCCTTGATTTAGATTCTGAATATCAGCCCCTTAGGCGTGCATAACCATACCAGGACCTTGAAAGGGCTGCTGCCCTGCAACTCCCTGTACATTTGGCATTACTGTGCATTGTCCATCCAATGGATTCACTCCAAATGGTTGTTTATTAACCCAGGATAGGCTCCCTTGAATGAGAATGCTTCTTTCTCTCCTTGGACCTCGAAGGAGTAAGCATAAACTCAAGGAATCTCGGGTCCTTCGTGAGCTGTGTGAGTGCTCCCACAACGCTCACTAACTGCGTCTTAAAAATAGCATCGGCTTCCTCTGCATCCTTAGCCTCTATTGACCCTTTTTACTGAGAGGCACTCACACCAAAAGCATTTACCACTTGCTGTGACTCAACATTTTGGTCATCCTTGAAGGCTCCCTCATGCATAGATTGCTCTTCTTGCTCATCCTGGGAGGACTGCCCCTCCATATCCCAATCAATAATTGTCAAAGACATATTTACTGATTTTCTTCTCGTTGTAATCGAATTACAGCAAACAACACTTAACCAGAGAGAATCACAGGCTCACCTCCTTAAGAAAGATGGTGATATCCTGGCAATGGAACCATGAAACCAGCCTCTAGGCCAACAAGAGGGCGGTAAAAGACTAACCAACAAAAGCCTTCAGAATAAAATACTCAGCAAACACTCCACAGACAGATAGGGGGAGCTAGAGCGATCCTGCTCGAAGTACAAAGACACAGATTGGCCCCAAAGCCCTGGCACCCCTTTCGGTATTTCTTTATTAAATGAAGAAACCTCAAAAAAGATTACACAATGACCTTGTTCTTAGTTGCATTCAGAGTATCTATCAATACTCAATAGGCATCAATAATCCAAGCAATGACCCTGCTGGGTCCTTCTCTTACACCCCAATGACAATAAGCATCCATCTCTAACCATAGACCAGCATGTGGCTTGGAGTTTGTTCTCTGACAATCCACACGGGAACGAACAAGTTCCCACACTGCCTCTGGTTCCCACTGGCTTACTGAACTACCCAAGCATTGAGTGAGAGCATAAATAAACAGCCCATGATCACAAGGGTCAATCTCTGATCTGCAAGCATTCAATGTGAATCACCCTGCCAACTAGGCCTCTTCACAACAAGCCCTTGCAAATGACAAACTCAACAAGCATGAGAGACTTCTTCTTTAGCCTGAACTCAAGGTACCGCGCTCAAGCATGAGCTAAAGCAAGGAAATGGGGAGATAACTTCTTCACACAGTCATAATGGCATCCATCCGTACAGCTAAGTCCGTGCTTGTACAACAGCTCCATGTGACTGTACATCAGCCCACACAGCCCTGCAAATCCTGCCCCATACAACCACGTCAAGCAACCATTAATTGCATTGTACGGACTGTCCGTACTCTTGTACGACAGACAGTTCTCTTACATGCCATTCCGTACGGTTCATCAACCGTACACAACATAGGGGAGTGCGCCAAGCTCCGTACACAGCCATACTCATTTCCGCTTGCATTAATTGCATTGTACGGCTGGCCGTACATGCAGCACTGTTCCTCTCCATACACAAATGCCTGCTTTAATCTCCGTACACCCGTACCAGCATTAAAGCTTCCGTGCATGTTTTTCTTTGCGATTGCATCTAACAGACCTATGTATCCCCCTATGGTCATCAACAGTGATCGTTTTTTGGGCGTCGTCCTCCCTGCGTGGAAGATCCCGTCGTTTCCCCTACTTCTTGGCCTTCCTTTCCAAAGTGGGGCTGAATGGGCTTGCCACGTGGCAACCCATGCCTAGGGTTGCCCCCAAGGGCTTCATTTGCCCCTAGTCCCCTCTAATGGGGCCTTTTTAAAAGCCAACCAATGAGCAACTTGAAAGGCCTGAGGTTTTTGAGCCCCTTTTGGCCCTAAACCTTTCAATTGCCCCCAAGGCACAATTGCCTAGGGAAAACTTGAACACCCACATCTTGTGACCTCGCCATTTTATTATCGAGGTCAAGGCCACATGTGAGCATCCAAAACTCACACCCTCGTGACATTTACTATTGTTTTTAGATAATAGAGTTTGTTGTATCGCAGCATGAAGCTCCTTCCACCCGCCTTAGCCTTGGAGGCACTTTATATGATAAGGGCTGCAAGCCTCTACTTTCCCACTACCTGCGATAGAGTTCAAGGTGGCAGGCTAGAATTTCACTTATGTTGTAGCTTCTGCAATTGTCATGCTCTTTTGATTTGTACATAAGGATTCAAGACAAATGTATTCCTGCTAAGCCTCTCCTTAGTTTACCAAGTAAATTACTCCCCTCATATATAGTATTGGGGAGCTCTCCCCCCCTTATGTTCCGACACTCGAATTTTACGTCATCATATGATGACGGGAATGCCACGTCATACACGACACGTCATCATATGACATAAAACTATGTTAGAAAATGAAAGAAACTAACATTTTACAGCTTTGAACTTTATATATAAGCTCTAAAATACCCATTTGAAACTTTCAAAGAGCAACAAAAAAAAGAGGAAAAAAAAGTTCCGGGACCGTTCCGGCCTGCTTCTTGGAACGGCGTTCGACATTCTGGATGTCAGATTACCGTTCCCTAGTAACTATGCTGGAGATGTGTATCTAACTTTCTCAGGTATAACTGCAAACTTTCCTTAGAACCAAGAGAATATCCATGCATGACAAAGTCACTACCTAGGAGACCAAAAACACAGAATGCATGTTCTCTCAAAATGGCTCATATATATGAAGCACATAGGGATTCATACTGCATACCATATCTCCCCAACAAATATAAAGCTGTCGTACTTATCACACAGAATTTTCAGCTAATCCCATTGCAGCAAATTTACAATTTATTCTTTCGAAATTATTATTTAAATGTCTGCATGCCACAAGACTTTCTGTCCAGCTAGTAGCGAGAAAGCGCTATGAAATTCCTAAGTCTCAAGGCTAATCAGCATAGATTTCCAGTCTCAAAGCCAGCCACATCATCTTCTCAATATCGATGTGCCAATTTCTCCTTCTCCTTGTAGCTTTCACAATACCTGTAAGAAACAAACCATGGACAGGACTGGTTACTGACTACCAACTCTAAAATCATAATCCCAACGTTAAAATTATAGACGACATCACGAGACTTCCATATACCTATATGAATCCAGGAACATTCCCAAACTCATCCTCTAAAAACACAACATAGTGCAGTTTCGATCTCATGATAGTCACTCACAAGGTTGAAAACCATAAACTCCATCATGCATAGCAGGGACTAGCTACTATGACATCCCCACTGACGTCATCAACGCCCAACAGTGGGTGTAGACCATAGTATACAAATATGCTCTCACACATACAAATCCACACACCCACACATACTTGAGCATCCATTTATACAAAGTCTTCGTACTGAGTTTCTGTCAGCACTCCGGAGGTGAAGGAATAGTAGGCACGTAGACCAAAGCATTAAAGAGAACGTGAAGAGCAAAGGGAGGTGGAGGCGGCTACTAATAGACTAGCAAACAAAACATATAAAACCTAAAATCACACTAGTCAGGACCAGGAGTTCCCTACCAAGATCTAGTTCTACCGCAATCACTTCTTGAGAGTATTAGAGGATGGAGGAATTATCAAACCCCAATATATGGAGGACAGGCGAGTCTCACACCCTAAGGATTGCCATTGGACAAATGTGTGTCTGGCCCCATCAGCTGAGGATTGAGACAAAGAGAGCCACGGGTACACCTAGAGAGCAAAGGATTTACACACTATGAACGTTTGGAGAGCAAGAGAGACAGAGGAGCATTTCTTGTGTATTTGCCCAATACTATGAGATCTGACGACAGTATCACTGTCTCTTTCAAGAGGGGTACGGTTTTGGGTCTCTCTCTCGACTAATTCACTTTCTGGACCAGGTCTACGTTGGCCTCTACTTGATGGAGATGGGACGACATAGAGAGACCTTATTGCATCAGATCCAAGAGCAAGAGGAAACAGTACCACAAGAGATAGGGGTAGATTTATTGGCCCTTGCCTCCTTCCACAAACGATCTATACAAAGATTTTCCAAAGGTTACTTTTTTGGGGTCAAAGGAAGCACATATCAGTTTTGAAGACGTGAAATTGCATTGACTCATGCCTCTGTGTTGGTGTGCCTTGCTTTTTTATAGCCACTTTTGGTAAGATCAAAGGACCACATCCTGGTGGGACTCTGGATCTATCTTTTGTATTGTGTCCATAGCTTTGGACGAAAATATATTCTTCTATATCTGGGTTGGTTCAATGTCTATTTGCTAGTCTGCACAACATATCTATGTGAAGCACATTAAACAAAGAAGTTTGTGATTCCACCCACACACACACACACAGTGTGAGGTCAGGCTATTCATACTTGCCCAGTACTATGAGATTTAAGGACAGTATCATTCTCTCTTTTAGGAGGGGCACGGTTTTGGGCCTCTCTCTCGAGTGATTCACATTCAGGACCAGGTCTGCATTGGCCTCTGGCTGATGGAGATGCGAAGACATAGAGAGAGACCTTATTGCATCAGATCAAAGAGCAAGAGGGGATAGTACCGCAAGAGATAGTGTCACATCACGGATCTCTATGCGTTCGAGTCTGCCCCAGGATATAACGGAGTAGAGGAGGAGATAGATGACATGAGGACAACATGAGTCAGTGGGATGAGGCAACGAGGAGGGATGCAGCCAAAGCTACAAGAGCCACACACGATGCAACGAAGTACCAGAGCACGTACGATGGAGGTCCAACCCATCACAACTCTCCTCAGAGGAGACCGCGCGCCACTCTCGATATGACCTACCGGATACAGAGGTCGTAGAGACAACACCCCCATGCCACAACAAGAGATAACCTGTCAAACACAGATACGAGATATTTTCACAACCCACAGGAGAGCTACCATGGCACCTGACCATGTGTTCAAACTATGTGATTGATTATTCGCTTTTAGCTTGAGCTTTGAGTTTGAGCTTAATTTGGTATAGTGCTCTGCAAAGGGTCTTAGTGAGCCCTTTGCCTCAGCCCTCAGTGTGGCTTGTATGAGGATGAGTCACATTGATATTGTACTTTGTCTCAGAAGCCCATGAGGCCTCCCAAAGACTATAAGTCTATAATACATCTTCCTTTCTTTCTTTCTTTCTCTTCAGCCCTTTTCCATGGACCATCTCCCCTCCCTTCTTCCTCTTTCCTCGCACCTCCTTTCTGCTAACCTGCACCCCTCTTTCTACATTCATAGACTTTATCTGACACTGTAAGACCCTTATCTTTCTTATAGTCAAAAGCACTTTTGGAAATGGAAGCAGAATTACAAATGCTTTTTATTGGTAGACCTATCCTTGTCAATAGTGTCTTTAAACATGAAATCTTAATCCAATCACATTTTCTTAGATATGCCATTAGGTCCTTTGTACCTCTGTCCTTCAATCATGTAATCTTTTCTAGCAGAAGCCATAAACCCATAGGAGTTGATAGCCTTTTTTACCTCCCTTTCACTTTTGTAACCATCCCCATCAATCTGGCCCTCATCTATACAATGTCTTTTATTCTTCAAGCAGTAACTCCTATTCTAACACTTATTAATAGCTGCGAGGATAACCGATAAATTGTTCAATTTAAGTTGCTATTGCCGGTCTTGTCCAACCTCAAGTTTTATTTCTCCCCCTTGTTGAACAATGTCGGCCAACAATCCTACTCCATTAGCTCTCCTTGGATGGCTAGAGTTTGGAAGATGACCTTCTTGTCCGAGGAGATGGACTTCTCGACTTCCCTGTAGGCATCTCATCATGTTGATGGGATGCCTTTCAGTAATACGTTATTCAATGGAACGAAAGCCTAAGAATGGCCACACATTGCCTCATAGCATTAGTAGCTTCCTCCAAGGGTTGAGTTGCTCTCTTGGGTGCCATAATAACAGCTCACAGAACTTAATTCAACCTTGGTGAATTCCACCTTGACTCTAGACCTGATTAGGATCATATAGTGTAATCTAATACTCCGTGCACTCGCATAAGTATATGGAATCACAAGTGTTCAAAAAGCCTAAAGTTTCTTAACCCAACTTCAGTCGAAACTGAGGAAAAATTCCAGTTTCTATCAACTTTCAATATCCATGTCCAATTGATTTGGCAGAAGCTTCTGGTGAAGCATTCAAGTAGTTTCCACACAAAAAAACCCTAATTTTGAATTTCCAAATTTCCTCCTTTTGCTGGTTTCTGAGGTGAAACTGGTCCAATTTCAAAGTTCTCAATTTCCATGGACTACAATATAGTGTTTGAAAGCGATCTGCTGGATGGACTCAAAATTTGCGTGAAGCTTTAATGCAGAAATGACAGGTCAAACCTGTTCCAAATCACCAAAAGTTAGGCACACCTCGCCTCTAGGTCTACGTGCTCTTAGGAGATACAACCACGCTTTGCATGCAAGTCCCAAGGTGCTCTCAACTAAATGAGGGGCTAAGCCTACAATGCGACCAACCACATGCCGTTACCTTGGCATTTCCCATTCCGGCATATGCTTTGTATGCATCGAGAACAACGGCCGTCGGAGAGACATAAATCTCTCTCTCTCTCTCTCTCTCTCTCTCTCTCTCTCTCTCTCTCTTTTCTGCCCAGCCCACCACTCCCTCTCCCTCTTCCGCTCAAAGCAATCCATAACCCCCCTCTCATAGATACCACTCATGACTCAAACCGGGAAACCAAATGCAGAAGAAAGCAACAACCTAGTAAGTTTTGTTCTGCACATAAGCTGCATACAAATCAATTTGCGCTTCACAAGAATCTCTTCGATCAGAAACATACTTCAATCCGGCAAAAGTAACCTTGAGAAAGCGGATCGACCTCCAATTCAACTAGTTCTTGCATAAATTAGTAGCAAAATCACAGCTAGCGGGTCTAAACGTTCGCACTATACGAAGCGTGAGAACAGAAGAGCAAGCGAGATGAAAAAGGGGAGACGAGGGCAAAGAGACGGACCAGTAAGTTCCGACGAGAGGCGTGAGAAAGAAGATAGCATTGAGCCAACTGCCAGAAATCTTTTCGTTGATTTTGTGAGGGACATCCTTCCAGAGGCCGCTCATGACTTGAACCTGGTTAGGAGAGAGGGTGTAGACGACCTCCTTGAGGCGGACAGGCACCTTCCCCATCACGACGAAATCAGAATGCGCTGCCTCCAACGACCCTGGCCAATCAACCACTGTTGCCTCGCTAGGGCTTCCACAATACAATAGCTCTTCATGAACGAATGGATGTCCTCTTTATATGAGAGGCTTGAACTAATCGTAATTAGCTTTTCCCTAACGTTAGCCCCGTCTATTCAAATTCGAAGCTATAGCAGTCATCCGTCGTAATAGGGAGCTACTTTTTGTTTTCTAAACTTTTCAAAATTTTTGTGGAATGTAGAAAAACTACAGGAGCCAATGCTTGGGTCGGGTGAGGCACTATTCTTCCGAAAAATGGTGAAAGGAGAGCATCTTTTTCTATGAGGAGTATTGGGTGGCACCTGCCTCCCTATTGGGGCAATTGTTGACTCACCTCTTTATTGGCCCCTGTACCCTACTTAGGACCTTAGCACATGGATGGGACTAGCATGAGTTTGCCACTTTTTTTAACCACGGCCTCAAGACCTTGAAAACCAGGATGGGATTCACTGTTTTAGGGATTTGAAAGCATGGAATGATGATGTTTGTCCTCCTCCTAAACACATGAAATGATGCCACCTATTCTCTCCCACCTAACGAATCCCTAGTTCTTGTTGACTCTTACTACATGGTGGGAAGGGAACAGGATAGAATACATTTGAATATGGATGGGACCACTTTTTCCTATTTCCTCATATCTGTTGTCTAGTCATAAGTTGGTGCCTAGTTGATGACTCGAAAGCTAGATTAGCTAGATCTCTCTAGAAGGGCTCGAATGAGGCTTAAATTTTTGAGTTGATCTACTTAATCTAATCATAAGTTCACAATACGAGAGCTAGATCTCCCTAGGAGGACTTATATTGGTGATTTTAAGACACAAAACACAAAGCCCTGCATTCTTTAGTTCGCAGCTCAAGGTGCAATCATTTTTAACACTTACATAACCTTTAGCCCTTCCTAAGCCATGCCTAAGCCACTCATTCTTCCCAGACATTCTTATTTTCTCTCCTTCAAAGGCATTTCATGTGTGGCAGATGTACATGCTATAAGATTATGACATGCACAATCAAAGTAGGCGTACCGATGGGAGCATAAGCTCATCGTAGCATTGTGGGCCTATCAAACGTTTTACAAGGTGGCAACGAGCTCCACCCCCTTCAGCTTAGCCTTTGGGGTGGAGGCAGTTATGCCAATGGAGTATGTAGTACCTAGCCTTCGCATCACGGTCAAGGAAAGGCTTACCAAAAATGCCTTGGCAGAGCGCTTAATTGATCTTGAACAACTAGATGAAATGAGATTGTGTGCAGCCTATTGTCTTCGAGTGGAGAAGGCAAGGTGTAAAAAATGGTTCAGCTGCCATCTACTAGCTATCATCAACGGCTCAAAGATCCAACAAGAGGAAACTAATGTACAACATAATAAAAATAGATAAAGAGCAACACATTTGTACCAAATAATACTCAGTAAATTTGTCCACAAACTGTGGAAAAATAGGCTCCAGATGGAGGCCAAAACATGGCAGACTTTGCTGGCATAGATCTACTCAATTTGAGGAAGTTTGTGAAGGCTACTTGTTGCTATTCTCTACACTTGCATGCCTCTATGAAGGATTTATTCAATTGGAGTAGAGGGGACAAGAGCCTCCTTTTATATTGTCAAAGAAGGCACTTGAGGGTGGTAGACCAATCAATTAGCCACCCATTTGGATCAAAGTTTGGCTAGTGAACCTTTATGTGCCTGGATTACTCGGCAAGGCGTGTGGCAAATACGTACGCTAGATGGAGTGGAGATAGATGACTACCTTAATGGTAACAAATTGAAAAGATACTATGGCCGCCTCACTCTAGAAATTCTCCAAGCCATAGATAGGGAAAAGGAGCTCAAGGCCGAGGTAGCCCGGATGAAATGCCAAGCCATCAAAGAAGCCAAGGCATGTAATGCCAAATTCAAACAATGAAAGCAAATGACCTTGTTTAAGGCAATAGTAGAACACCTAGGGCCGATCGAGGAACAAATAATAGACCTGGCTAAGTTGAGTGTCCGATTGCAATGTCCAAGTGCACGCATCGAGGCACTCATGGATTTGGGAGTGAGCCATAATTTCATCTCTAGCAAAGTATGAGAAGCGCTACACGTACCCCTAACCCTTACTTGTGTTGCTTTAGTTTGGGCAATCAACGGTCAACTCTTAAGTACATTAGGGTATGTAGACTTGAAACTAATCGTTGTCTACCAGGAGGTAGAGATTCATATTTATGTTCTCCCCACAAAGATATGCGACAAACAGATGATATTGGAAAGGACTTGGTGCTATGCCATGAATTGCCAAATTGACTTGAGAGCTAGAACTCTATTGATGGTTAGTTAACAAGTCTTTCTTCATTATAGGTTTTCTCTTGCACACCTTCACGAGGGAGGGGGATGTGGTCATTGATGCATTTGCATGCGCAGGCAACATGGCCCGTGCGTGTGCAGAGCTAGGGAGACATTGTGTCTCTCTTGAAAGAGATGATGCCATGTTGTCTGCTTGCTTGAAGCCTTTGGGGAACCCTCACCCAAATGCCAAAAAGAGGGATTGAGACTATGAAGGGAGCTTTGTTTTTTTGAACTCTTGTAGTTAGTGGAGCTTCTGACCACTTACATTTATTGTTGTGGTGCAATATATGTGGACCTTATGACCCACAGCATTTATTATTGTGGAGACTTATGACCACTTATACTTATCATTATTATTGTGGATCTTATGACCGCTTACATTTATTATTATGGAGCAATGTGTGTGGGCTGTAAATTTTGTTTTTATTGGCTTGCAAGAAACACAAGGCACCAGAACTGGTTACAATCACCTACTCAAGTCTAGTTGTCACTCCACACCACCCCCGTAGAATCTTCACCCATCCCTTGTGACTTTGAAGGTGTTGAATGGAGAATCCCTTATCTAGTTTGAGTCACTCGTATGAATCACTTGCCCATGTTATTTATCTACTTATCTCCGATTGAAGTACATGGGCACATTGCTTCCTTGGTGCTCAAACATGGCTAAAACATTCTTTCAAATTGTATTTATGCTTAAATGGTTTTCTCTTCCTTCTCCCTGGGGTGCAATATAGTGTGAATCCATTGTCCATTGCCCCTTGCTACACATAATACATATGGTCCAGCAAGCATGTGGTAATTAGCCACTACCACCCCCCATCTTCCACCACCTGGAATGCGAAGGCCGGTATAGCATCCATAAGAGTGACCTACAGTATGTTCCAATTTAGAAATTCCTTTCCAGTGAGACAATCAACTAGGGTTGATGTGGGAAAGTCTGCCCACATCATGCTTGCCACTACCTTGCTAGGTGAACCACCTATTGTGAGGGATGGAGGCGTCACTAATTTTTAAAAAAATCAAAGTTTTATGATAGCTCTACAAAAATAGACCATGGCATCAATACTCTATGAAAAACCAATTCTATATCTAGGCTTAACTAAATGGATACATGTGCCGCTTTCCCTCATCCATTTGCACGTGCACCTCTATCAAGTTAGCTTTAATGACTCAATGGTACACCTCTACCTTTACCTCTATAGCCCATGGGTCTGCACTCTAGATAGTCTATAAGCTGACATCAATTGGATGCAAACCTACGGTCATGCCTCCGCAATACAAATGTAAGGGCATCTTGTGGCCTACAAATCCACCACCTACCATCCCCTTGGCATAATAATACTCTATAATCGGGTGCTACAAGCTCTCGAAGTCTCACTTGAGCCCTTGGTTAGCAATTTTTAAACAATTCACGTAGCATACCCTGAGGAAGTTGAGGAGGAGGGCCAAGAAGCTATAACAGTATTCAATTCTTTTGCCCCACTTGCTGAGATTCCACAACTGCCTCCCATTGATCCTACCCAGCCCACCCAACAAGCCACCCAACCCCCCCCACCCCCCCTTCCTCGTACCACTCTTCCTGAGTACTCATCCAATGCCTCTAACACCAACACCACACAGCACGAGACCCATCTCATCTACTGCTTTGGTTGACCTCCTGGAAGAGGCCCTTAATATGTTGCTTAAGTCAACCAATTTTGTACATATGCCTGCTGTTGCCATGGCACCAATAGAGATAGCAGAGGAGGAACCAATGCCAATCGAAGATGATGAAGTTCCTCAAACTCCTCCCTCCTTCCCGCCAAAAGATGTATAGTGGAGACTCGACCTGCAATCGTTCTAGCAACTATCGGATAGTGCCCTTATGCACCACTCAAAGTAGCAGCTCAAAGGCTCCCACCTCCACCTCTATGAAATCTTAGAGGTGCGCCCCCTTATGCAATTCATCATCCAGTCCTTCAACCACTGTTGGCACGCACATCCAAAGTGCACATGAGGAGGTTACGACCTTGCCCCCAATGCTCTAGTTCCTTGACTGATGCCGACACTGATCTACAGCCTTGCTGGTGCATCCCCTTCCTAAAAAAGGAGCAATTTTGGCATTGCTACTGCATTGCCCACGTCGATTACTGCAGAGGGGGTTGCATGGTATAGGAGGAGTCTAAGGTTGAGGAGTGGAAACTAGTCTCCTTTGCGGATTCGAGGGGTAAGTTTTAAGGAGGAGGGACAAGGAAGGAGGAGGAAGGAGGAGGGAGGAGGAGGAGGAGGGAGGAAGAGGAGGAAGGAGGAGGAGGAGGAGGAGGAGGAGGAGGGAGGAGGGAGGAGGAGGAGATGGAGGAGGAGGGAGGAGGAGGAGGAGGAGGGAGTACAAGGATAGAGAGTGCAAGGGTAGGGGCATGCTAGAACACGACAGTGTAAGAGAGCATGGATGCAATGGAGATCAATCGCATGAACACAATAGTGAGCTTGAACATTGAACCCCAAAGAGTAGTAGAGGGAATGGCCACAAGTAAGAGGATGGCACTGAAAAAAGAGCAATGAATGGCTGAGAGAGGATGGAAGAAGCTATAAATACTTCTACAGCTATAGGGAATGGAAATGACAGGAAATAGAGGCAAAGGATTAGAGGAAGTGGAATGCATAAGAAGGGAAAACTATAAGGGCTACTAGGTCTAATGAGTTACAAAACCAATGAAGCTAGGAGTAATAGGGACAAAAGTGATGATTAGAAACAATTCACTGAAATTATGTTGCAATATCATAACTTATAATTATAATCATAATGATTTTTGAATGTCTTCTAATGTTAAATACTCTAAGCTTTTAAAGTAGTATTATACTTTACTTGTGTTCTCTTGTTCACATACTATGAGAAGCTAACACACACATTATTTCTAAATTATACGAGTGTTTAATAAAATGTAATATTCTAAGACAATCTCTTAGACTTTATATTGTAGCTTTTTTTATTTTAATGTTAGTTCATTGGCTCCAATGTTGTGATTATAATCATCATGGTTTAAGTGTTATAGTTTTAATGTTGGTGTCATCTAGATATTTCAAAAGTAAGGTAAGGATTTTATTCTTGTCATTAGGTTCTTAGCATCTGTTGTCACCCTCCCTAGGTATTTGGTAGGAAGAGCATTAAAGGAGAGCTCGACCTAATCTGGAGTGAGGTCATTCGGAGGGTCTTATATTATTCCTGTAGATGCATTCGCCGACCCTTATGTGTTGGTGGATGGCTGTGTAGAAGGGGTAGGTGGTTGGGTTAGGAAAATTGAGATAAATTTTAAGAGGGGAGGCAGCGAGGCGATTGAGATTATCTTGTGGGTGGGTGTCAACCCTATGGCGACAAGGGTCAGAAGTGCAATCTAGGACAACAACAATGAGAGGATTATGTGTGTAGAGTAGAGGCAAAGCTCCGCTTGTAATACCTTCAGTCTGAAAGATGGTATGATGAATCTTAAAGGATGAGGAAAGCCAAAATCCTCTCTAGAAAAGATCCAATCATACTTGCAAAATCAGGATATAGAGAGAGAAAGAGTAAATATAGAGAGAGAAAGACTAAAAGCCTACACTTTTTTGAGGTCCCCCCAATTTGTGTAGAGACCCAAAAGGTCCCCCCCAAAAGTGGAGCAACTCTCGTCCAAAAGGTCTCCTACAAAAGAGGTCCCACCACGGAGGTACCTACAGATTGTGTGGAGACCATGTATAAATATCTGTCAATGGAATGAAGCTCCCACTCTTTGGGGTTTAGTGTTCAAGCTCACTATTGTGTTCATGTGATTGATCTCCATTGCGTCCATGCTCTCTTACACTATCGTGTTCTAGCATGCCCTTACCCTTGCACTCCCTACTTTGTACTCCCTCCTCCTCCTCCTCCTCCCTCCTTCCTCTTCCTCCTACCTCCTGCTCCTCCCTCCTCCTCCCTCTTCCTCCACCATTCTGCATTGAAGGCACTTTGGAACATCCACCTATCACTTTCGATACTTTCTAATGAGGATTCTACATTGAAGGTCACTTTGGAGTATCCACCTATCAAAGTGTTGGGTGTTACTCTTAAAAAGGCATTGATTGTGCGTTCTATAGATGTCTTATGAGGAAGAGATGAATATTGCAAAATCTCAATAGTAAGTGGGATCTAGAAGAGGTGAGAGATGGTGGAAAGAGAGGTGTTTAACTATTTGAAAAACAATAATTTCACAAGTATCAATTCTTTCCATGGAAGTTATTGCATAAGCGGCTCCTTCAAGGGAGGGTGTGGAGGTTGAATTCTATTACTCTTTCTATAGAACGGTTAAAAAAATGTGTTCCATGTTTTTTTGGCCTTACCTTTCTATTTACTCTATTTGGAGTATAGTTGAGAAGATACTAAGAGTCTCCAATATGATGTATTAAAAGAACAAGACTAGGGGAGGTTCTTATATGTCAAAGGATGCTCCCTATATATGCTACCATTTCTATCGAGAATGGTAAGAGTCTTGGGCATCTCCTCAGTTTTATCCATCTTAATACAAATCTGAGGATTACCTCTGGGATTAATGAAATTTTGTTGTTCTACTCCCAAACCATAGCAAAGAAAGGGAAGTTGATTGCACAAATACAAGGGTAGGTTAGGGAGTTCCACCCACATAGGAATTCTAGTAGATCTAGGGGCACGAGGAGAGAATTATTTAGTCCACCACTCTAGATATAGAGGTTGATTTCTAATGGTCCATAGACCATGTTGCATAGCTCTAGCAGTCATCTCAGGCTTCTCAAAAAGGAAGACAAAGAAGCCCTTCTTTAGGAACCTTACATTTATTCGGGGGACATTCATACCCTTTCTAGCCTAGTTTGTTTTGATCCAAGACTCAATAAAGGCTAAAGGGGGTATGACTGCGGGAAAAAAACTAACTAAAGCATGTGTGCGCAACCATATCACAAAATCATGTAGCATAGAGTCGTCTAGGAAGGCCGTTATTGTACTTGTTCCAGTTGCTTGACCCTCTCCATCAAGCTATTGTGCTCTACCAGCATCTTGTTGTGTAGCATGTCTGGGTTTCGAGATTATTGGTGGCATGACACCTTCAGCTTTCTCCTTTTGCTGGGCATGGAGAGCCCCAGCTCTTGCAGAGTCTGCGCAGGATAGAAGTGATTTGCTCGTTCATCTTTTCTTGGCGTATCTCCACTAACTATGGGAGGTCTGGTTCTACCCAAGTTTGCATGTCCTCTAGGGGCTCTGACTTTATCTCCCAGTTTATTTCCTCCTTCACTGATTGAAGAGGGTTCCATGCACCGCTCAGCTGCATGCAGAGTAGTTGTCCTTCTAAGGGCTCCTGAAAGAGCTTGGTCTTCACTGATTCTTCCAGTCTCATCTCTGTGCTAGGAAGAAGAAGCTGCGGTGGCTTTGAATACCACTCCTATGGCCATTGAACCCTGAAATCCCCTTCTAAACAATTAAACTCCCGTGGAGGCGAGAGCCTCCATCAATTGTTATGATCGAACCCTCTTTCTCATCTACGCGATATCTGCTTTCCATGCTTTAGCATACACCTCTCACCGGAACATGACCCGAGGACCTATGCTACACTTGTGAACACCAATGCTACAATGAGCAATGACACGATTGTAGGTGACCAACACCCTTGGAACCTGCACTTGGGAAAAATAGTGACAATAGGGGAGATTTTGTGATTAACTCAAGAGATCTACTAGCATTTCTCTACCCTTTGAATATACCCATCTTTCCCATCATTCGATTCTTTACCTCACTCTCCTCAAACTATGCATCGATGTGGACTTCTACAATGTGTGCCTCTATCTGATCGATATGATGCTTTATAAAGGGTTTGCAGATGCATTAATTGAGGGGGAAGAAGGGAGCACTCAGGAAGAGATAAGGAGACACCAAAAGTGGTGGAGCAAAAGCTACTCCAGCTTATTCCTCTATCATATAAATATGAGTATACATGGGCACTGTACAAGTGGGTGGGCACACTGCCCTTTACCCCAACAACCTCCCACTTAAAGGCAGTGTGCCTTTAAGGGAGTATGGTACACATATAATACAATCAGCCATAGGCTGAAAAACAAGATGACCAGACCGTCATCCTATGCCCATCGGCACTTTACAATGTGCAAAGTGCATAGAGGATAAGCTGCTAGCAGACATCAGGTTTGCAAGATAGAAAATGACAAGGTGTAGATGCCTGTCAACCAAGATCTCATGCCAGATCTCACTGGGAGAGTGAACTCTCACCACCACGTGCTCCTGTGCTAAGTCCATAGCACTCGAACTGTCACTGTGCAGAGAAAATGTCTCTATACCACCTGTGACCATAAGCACATAACCTACAATAGACCTCTGCTGGTCTACCCAACCTGCATCACCTGCATGCTGCTCCTGGAAGCATAAGGACCTGATGTCCACAACCGCTTCCCTACTGCCAAAATCTACCATAATCATGCTACCAACTCCCACTGCAACGAAAGCAAGAACTGGAAGTGTAGCCCCAATGGCAAACATGTGAGAACCAAGTCTCAACACAGTCATGGATGCATGAAGTACTATGGCTGCCATATCAACCATAACTTGCTGCTCAACTGATCTGTGATCGTCAAACCTGCAGTGTTTCAAGTATGGAGCCAATACAGGCAATGGAGTACTCAGTAACTTCCCCCTCTCCATACTGAAACAACCAAGTATCTGAGAAACATCATCAAGACCGTGCAGCTCCCACTGCAAAGCATCCCTGTCCATAAGGAACCATATGGCAAGTAACCTCAGAAGGATAGCAACCTCCTGAATACTGAGACCATAACCTATCTCACTGCGCATCACATCCTGAGCTCTCATAACGGTATCAAACCTATGAAGCCAAGCTCGAGGGGATTGCTTCTGGCTATGAAGGCACTTACGAAGCAAACATATCAATGATTCCTGCCCATCCGCAATATGACCCGAGTCAATAACTGCAGAAACCACATCTATCCTGGCATAACCAGCCAATGGATCATACCGGGCATCATTAGCCAAGGTATCCTCCTCACCATGCATAGCCTCATCCTCATCTGCAAGAGGCACTCCGCATCCTGGGAGTAAACTGTAACTGTCCATAGAAGATGCATCAACAATCTCCATAGGAGTATAAACTTGTGGAATGCTCGAGACATCTGATCGTCTCTGACCAAAATCAGGAAGTAATCGTGGCTGTCCCAACTTTATAACCTGCTCACTGTGGGAAAAACCTCCCACTCCAAGGGATATGGGCTGCCCCTGCAAAGAATTCGGAGGTATCAGTGCACTTACACCCTCCTGGAACACCACTTTCCTGCTATCCACAGTCCTAGGCTGTCTAAACATAGCATCCTCTCTGAAATAGACACTATGGCTGCGTATCAACTCTCTAGTTGAAGAATCCCATAATCTGTAGTCCCTACTGGACTCATTGTATCCAAGGAAGATACACCTCCTCGATCGGGAACCATGAGCATAAGCCTCGCAGCCAAACACACGTAAATGCTCATAACATGGTGCCCTGCCTGTCAAGAAGTCAAATGGCACTCTACCATTCAGAGATCTCCTGGGTGACCTGTTAAGCAAGTATGCAGCTGTCTTACATGCCTCAGCCCAATAGCATTCGGTAAGACTTGCATACCGTAGCATGCTACCAATCCTGTCCAATAGAATTCGATTTATGCCTTCTGCCAAGGCATCATGAGCAGAAAGATGAGGAGTGGTCAACACCCTCCTGATACCAAGTGTATCACATAGATGCTGAAATCTAGAAGAGGTAAACTCTGCATCACCATCAGTCATCAAGCTCAATAGCTTCTTTCCTGACTGATTTTCAGCATTACCCAAGAAGCGCTGAAATGTATCATATACATCATGCTTCTGCCGAATCGGATATACCCATATGTACTTTGTAGCAGCATCAATAAATGTCACAAAGTAAGAGGCGCCACCCAGTGAAACGGTAGGCATAGGCCCACAAACTGCACTATGAACCAACTGCAATGGCTTAAGATACCTCTCACTAACTGTCTTCCTCACAAAGGAGGATCCTGACTGCTGACCATCATCACAATCATGACATAAAATTTGAGAGACATCCATAACAGGAATGTATCTCAATGTTGTAAGGGCTTCCATACCTGCAGTAGACATATGTCCAAGTCTGGCATACCATAAACTAGCTGATGGCTGCTTACTAATCATAAGCATCTTATCCTGGACACCTGATACATGCAATGCATAAGAGAATCCAACCCGTGATCCCCTAGCCATAACCAGATTGCCTCTAGCAATCTTCCATGCATGATCACCCAAAGAGACATGATAACCTGCCTCAACCAACTGTCCAGTACTGATCTTGCTCGTAGCAAGTCCTGGTATATGTCTAACCCTATGTAGAACAAGAATAGAGCCACTAGGCATAACAAGGTGGATATCCCCATAACCATAGACATCCATAGAATGATCAATGCCCATCAAACCACTCTCCACAATGCATTCCTGATATGCACTGAACCATGACCTATGAGGGGTCATATGACATGAAGCACATGGATCTAACATCCAATCACCGAGAATGGGTACATCAGTGGCCAAGAAGGAGGTGTCAGACATAGACAAAAGAATGCCTTCATCACTGCTACTATCAGTGGAAACCCTGGCATCCACGCCTTGAAGCTCAACATGCTTCTTCTCCTTCATCCTGTCATTCTTAACCTTGTTCTTCTTCTTGTATTTTCTCAGCCATTTCCAGCAATATTTTTTCATGTGGCCATACTTTCCACAATAGAAACATCTAACACAAGTCCGAGAGCTAGTCTTGCTCCTGGAATTCCCCCTTGAACATGACTTGTTTCTACCAATTGATCGACCTTTGGAGTGCATATCAAGGCTGTAATTCAGCCCATCAATACATTTCAGCCCATCATGCTGTAACATAACACTATCATGGTCATACATCCGGCATATACGAGTATAGAACTCATATGCATGGCAATCTACACCCTGTACACCATCCTGTACCTGCAAGTAGACTGACTTTGAGAGTGATGACTGAATGATAGAGCATGCTTGCTCATCCATGTCATCCCAATCACTCTGTTTAATGCTATTAGGCTTGACACCTTTGCATTGAATGGGCTTATGCTGCCTCTTCTGCACTAACACATCATAAATCTGCTCTTTCCAATACTGAAAGTTTGATCCATCCAACCTCTCAATATCAAAGAGGGCACTACCAGCTGTAGATGCCATATCTGTGGCACAATAGGTCACAACCAAAGAGCAGTATAGTGCAATAGGCAACCCAAATGACCAAAAAATATAGTGTTGTCCAGACCAATTAGGTCTCCAAATAAACTGGCTGATCCAATGCTCAAAAGCACTCAGCCATAAAGAGGCATAAACAAGTATGTATGCAGCCCAGTAACCTGCCAATGCCTAGCAATCCAAGTAAGAAATGCACTGAACCAAATGAGCAATGCCTGCTCAACCAATGGAAATAGGAGCTCAGCTCAACTATCCATAAACATCAGTGCAGCATCCACCAATGCAAATCCATAATGCATCGAAATGGCATTTACTCCAACACCAATGCATCACCTCAAGCGCGCAATTGTTTGGCAACAAAATCAAGCATTCACCACTTGCCAAATGTGCCAAAGTGACTAGCCAAAATGCCAATAATGCCCTTGGACTGAAGTGAGATTCCAATCACTTTCTGTAATTTACTGTGAGTTCCCAATTCACTGTTGTGCAAGAGAAATTCCTACAACAATACCTCACAGCCACTTTGGGTAAAATAACACGCTGTCCCTGTTTTTGAACAGCGATATCTTTTCACTGAAAGATCGGATGCCAAAGCTGTAAACATCAAAGTTGTAGCTGGTAGAAAGATCTACAACTTATCAGTTGACCTCAAGAGCCAAATCCTTGTGGATTCTCAGATATTCTCACCTGAAAAACAGCTTCCTGCACATTGGTCACAAATAGACAGTAGACTGCAACTTTTTGTGGTTTTGCAGAGGCTGTAACTCCTGCAGCTTATACCGGATCAACTTGCTTCCAAAAGCAAAGTTGTAGTATATTCTGTGAACTACAACTTTCTAGTTTGGCACAAAGTGAAATTCTGCACCAGGAAAGAGATATTCAGTCCTGAAAATGACTGTTTTGTCATAAAAACAGCAACAGCAGCTTCCTTGAATGTTTGCTGCCCTTTACAGCACTCATCTGCTCTAGCAAAAAACAGCCCCAAAAATGGTCAAAATACATCCAGCAGATCACCCCGTATGTCAACTGCAACACCAGCAAAATGGCAAGTACAATGCCCAACCAAATCAGCCCCAAGAATGCTCATAGATCAGCAATTAAATAGCCCAAAAGCACTGGCAAAACAGCCCCGAAATGTGCTCCAAATGATGCTAATCTGACAGGATCTCAATACATCACCATACCACTGTATGTATCCAACATAGGCAAATAACCATGCATCCAACAAACTGTCAATGCATCTCAACCAGGCATGTACCACTGTCAAAGCATGTGTCACTGCCACTGCCAAAGTGATGTATTTCTGCAAAATGTCCCGCAAAGAGACCAAAATCAGCCAATGCTCAGCTCCAAGACCTCAAATGCAACACCGGCTATCCCCCAAGCATTCAACTACATCAATCATGCAATCCAGAGGCTCCCCAACAGCTCCCAGATGAGCTAGAGACAATGGCAAAGAACTATGCCAAGACTCGAACATCTCCAAAGACTGAGGCAGCTCCAACTTCATCAATGTGAAGCCTCCACAGGAATACATGCTCCAAGCGCCCTCTCGGCCCAGCGACGTTCAAGATGGTGACTCAATAGAGCAAACAGCTCTACAATGGCTCCTCGGCATCGTCAACTCTTCTCTCCATGCAGCTTGCATCGTCCAACGCCATCTCATTTTTGGCACGTTGAAAGCAACCATGACTCACAATCGCCACGAATGGGCTCACAAGCCAAGCGAAGTCCCATGAGCCAAGTAGCTCATTGAGCATAAGCCTCCTCCCACAACGGACTACTCACGGCAACTCCAACACCATCGCCACGAGCTCCGCCATCGCCATAGCCACCACTCATCGCCAACAAATAGCTCCTTCCATGCTCGTGCTCGACGGCCATCAGCCTCCCGACAGCTCCATTACCAAGCTCAGAGAGCTCCTCGTAGATTGAACACCGTGGGCTCTGATACCAGTTGAGGGGGAAGAAGGGAGCACTCAGGAAGAGATAAGGAGACACCAAAAGTGGTGGAGCAAAAGCTACTCCAGCTTATTCCTCTATCATATAAATATGAGTATACATGGGCACTGTACAAGTGGGTGGGCACACTGCCCTTTACCCCAACATTAATCAGTGTAAATTCATGTTGGTTTGGATGGGTTGATTGGCTGGGCATGCATATTTCTTTGTTTTTTACCATATAACATGCATAAAGTGAAAAAATATATGCATCGGTGGGATTCTATCATATGTATGTATGTTTGATGGGGATATGATACTTTTTAAAGGCCTAAATTTGAGCAAGATTTGTGTGCTTGCATGGTTTAATATGGGTTGAGTATCGTTTGCATGGATGAGGGCATGCATATTTCCTTGTTCTTTATCACCATTAAATTGCATAAGCAAAACAAAAAAAAGGCTTCGTAAGCCTCCACCATTAATTGAACTCTCTCTCTCTCTCTCTCTCTCTCTCTCTCACGCAATGCACAATTAGACAGACCAAGCTTGACCATCTGGATCTCAAAACAACTCCTTCCCTTCCACTGGTCGCCTCACTAAGATAGCTACTCCACCTCGTCCCCACACTAAAGAGTTAACTAGGGACTTATAACCAATCATATTGAAAGCCATCCACACCCCTTCATCTTCCCCACATTTTACTTCTTGTAACAAAATAATCGCTATAGTCCACTTTTAAACTACAACCAAATACCCTTTCAGCTTTAGCTTGTCATAGCAACCATGTAAATTCCATGAAACTATGGAAACACCTAGCCTTCCTCTCCCCAATCCTTATTGAGCCAAGGATTTATAGGCATCTCACATAAAATTGAACGTGTTTTCTTCACCACTCCCTGAACTCCTGGCCATATACTTAAGTCTTTCGATGCATTTTTGTAAGTCATATTAACTTGAGGTCCTTCATCTTGCACCTTTTTATTTTGCAACTTTTCCTCTAACAACCTTTTTTTGTGCTAAGCATTCGACAAGAATTCTTCACCACCATCAGCATTCTCTACTTTGATGGTCTTTTTTTCTGTTTTGCATGAATCTCTAAAATAGCCTCCATAGTTTGATCCGAGAGAAGAGACTTATTCTAAACATTAGTCAATACCTTCCCCTTCCTTCCCACCACTTTTCATGAATCATCCACCATCTAGTCTTTCTCATCACTAGCTTTTCTTTTAGTCCTTGGCTAGACCTATTATGCATGTAGTATCTCCTGACTCGAACCTCTTGCATGTCCTTAGTAATGATTGAGGATGGCTTTGCAACCTCCCAAAAACTTCTACTTATGTGAAGTTTCAACTCCTTCTGGAGAATCACATCTTGGTCATCCGACTGCCTTCCATCTAGTTGCATATCATCAAAAACTACTTTTCTCAACCTCCTCATGCTGTCTAGAAGGTATGTTATCCATCTTGTCTCCACATGCCAGCTTTGGATTCTCCTCCCTTGTTGGACAAGACCTCGCATAATGCCTAAGTTTTCCCTCACAAATAGCAAGAATTGGGAAAGGGATCGAAGATGACCTTTAATGTGGCCATCACATCATTAGATGATTGCACATCCGTAGAATCAAGCAAATCTTATCTATGATCCCACAATATCCCAAGCTCATTTTGGCCCAAACTCCTTCTTTCCATATGAGAGAACCACCACCATCCTTCCCAAATCATTGCCACTATGTCCACTTATTTCCCCATCCAAGCCGGCATCCTAATAAATCCCACCCACACTAGACATTCTCCATACATGAACTCATTAATATTGAAAGTTGAGCTCTAGCCCTTGAAAACAAAAAAGTGGAATCTCATACTCAAAAGCCAAAAAATTTCATAACTCTCCCAAAGTAGGCATCGGGCCCATGAAAAAAGAGTACACTCCTCCTTTAGCCAATGTCTTCACAAAGGGCTTAATCACTTTGAATGCCAAGCGACACACATTCCTATGTTTGATGACAGATCTGTCATAGATCTCTCTTCCTCAGCTCCATTCCACGTCTCGCCACATCCACACACACCAAGTTCCAAGCTTCCTCATTAGAAAGAGCAAAAAAACCAACAGAAAGCTTACCAGTAACTATTTCAGCATCTGATATCTGCTCTCCCTCCCTCTACATGCTCTTCTCCTATAAGCTTAGCCTCTGGCCCTGCATGTTGGGCCCCTGAACTGGTATTTTGTGCCAAAACCTCACACACCACCTCCCCCTCATCCACCAGGCCACTATTCATCAAAGACTTCTCAAACCTCACATGTGTAGACTCTTCGCACTGGCTCCACTTCAATCGTATATTGGAAACCTCACTATGAATTGACCTTCACATGCTTCAAGTCACCATCTCACCTCACCTACTACAGTTTAGCACAAAATTGCATGGTTTGTGTTACAATGAAATTATCAAGGGAGAACATAGTTAAAATTTCATGATTTTGTGAATGTTAATGTAGTTGCTTTCTCCTATTTCTCTAGTTTTTCATAGAGGAAGACTACAATTTATCAAAATATTGCCAAGCTAGGAATTGGGATTTTCCCAAATTATCTAATACTATCTTGGGAGCAGATGAGTGACGAGAGTTGGAGGAGGGAGTGTAGAGCAAAGCAAAGCAGGGGCGAAAAAGAGCTAGAGGAGGGGTGTGGAGCAAAGTAGCAGAGCATGTGGAGCAAAGTAGTAGAGCAAGGGCAGATGAGAGCAACGTAGTAAAATGCCAAATGCCACAGATCTTATATATTATAAAGTTCAAGCCACCGTGGTGGTTGGAGCCCAAGGTTTCATCCATGTTAATTGCAAGCCACCGTGGTGGGATCTTAAGTGCCACCCCAGATGGGTTGGTAATCATGAAGCAGATGCCATGTCATGGGTGAGTAGGCCAATCTAGTGGCTAGTAATTAACAGCCACGATAGACATGGCTGATGAGAGCCACCACCATGGGCAATAATTTCCATAAAGGTAAATCATGAAGCTCTAATCACTCATTACCATGCACTCTAGTTCGCTACTGAGCATGCGAGCCCGATGACTGGTACTTTTTACTGCACTCGTAGTGATCATGCATGCTTAAGCCCAGTGATGGTAAGTGGTGGTTGGTAATTTTAATTGCTAGCCTGGTGGAATCGTAGCCACGATAGACATGGCTGATGAGAGCCACTACCACCACGCAGTAATTCCCACAAAAGTAAATCATGAATCCTTATCACGTCTAATCACTCATTACCATGCACTCTAGTACTCTACTGAGCATGCGAGCCCGATGACTGGTAATTTTTACTGCACTCATAGTGATCGTGCATGCTTAAACCTGGTGGTGGGTGAATAGACCACTTTGGTGTAGCTTGTAATTTTAACTACTAGCCTGGTGGAATCGTAGCCACAATAGACGTGGGTGTAATCACTCATTACCAAGCACTCTAGTACTCTACTGAGCATGCGAGCCCAGTGACTGGTAATTTTTATAGCACTTGTAGTGATCATGCATGCTTAAGCATGGTGGTAGGTGAGCGATGGCTAGTGATTTTAACTCTGCCATCCCGGTGGAATCGTAGCCATGACAGACGTGGCTGATGAGAGCCACCACCATCGGGAAGTAATTCCCACAAAAGTAAATCATGAAGCCTAATTACCTCTAATCACTCATTATCATGCACTCTAGTACTCTACTGAGCATGCGAGCCCAATGATTGGTAATTTTTACTATACTCATAGTGATCATGGATGCTTAAGCCTAGTGGTGGCTCGTAATTTTAACTGCCAACCCGATGGCTGGTAAATTTAACTGCCAGCCCGATGGAATCATAGCCAAGACAGACGTGGCTGATGAGAGCCACCACCACCAGGCAGTAATTCCCACTTGAAAAGTAAATCATGAAGCCTAATCACCTCTAATCACTCATTACCATGCATCTAGTACTCTACTGAGCATGTGAGCCCGGTGAGACTAGTAATTTTTACTACACTCCTAGTGATCATGCTTGCTTAATCTCGGTGGTGGGTGAGTGGCGGTTGGTAATTTTAACTGCCAGCCCCTTGGAACTATAGCCACGACATACGTGGCTGATGAGACCCACAAAAGTAAATCATGAAGCCTAATCGCCTCTAATAAATCATGCAGCCTAATCACCTCTAATCCCTCACTACGATGCACTCTAGTACTCTCTTGAGCATGCAAGCCCGGTGACTGGTAATTTACTGCACTCGTAGTAATCATGCATGCAAGCCTGGTGGTGGTAACTAGAAGGTGAGTAATTACGGGCCACTGCGGTGGTTGGTAATTAACTACCATCCTGATGGGTCTTGGCCGCCACCATAGATGTGGCTAGGAATATTAGATGCCACCACCTCTAATGACTCATTACCATGCAAGTTAGTACTGTCGCTTTGAATTAATCAAAATTTGGGCCAACCACTGCGATGGCTCTCACCTTGATAGTGTAGTTAGGCTACAAACTTAAGCCTCTGCTATTCCATTCCCTTAACTATTTTGTCTTCTATTACTCTTGACCGTTTCATTCTCCCTTGCAACGGACTGCAAACTCAAGCCTCCAATATTCCACTTCCTTCACTGTTTCATCTTCTATCCCTCTCGACCATTTCTTTCTCCCTTGCAATCAGACTGCAAACTCAAGCCTCCAATATTCCATTTCCTTCATTGTTTCATCTTCTATCCCTCTCGACCATTTCTATCTCCCTTGCACTCTTCTTGCAACTTCTATCCACTCTCGTAAGTCTGGGAGCTCCTCACACAATCTTTCCTCCCCCTCTACAGCATAGTGCAAGAGCCCCTCCCTGATCTTGAAATCATGACATATGGGAGCTCCTCTCTTGCTCTTCAAAAGACCAATTTGGATGCTCTAAAAAACTTCACCAGGTTGATTCAGGAGGTGAATGTGAAGGAGGGGCAACTAGTCTGTCAAGGTTAGAAGATTACCGTCACTGAAAGCATGATTGAAAATGTTCTAGGAATTTTTGGAGGCAGTTTGCACACACACTTCTTCGAGAAGCAGTGGAAGATACATGATATTCTAGATGTATACCCCAATGCTCAGATTAGTAAAGATGGCAAAATCAAGCTTTCTAGCTTGCCAACAGACCTCCAACATGTGTTGAAGAAGACCATTCACTTCTTTCGTGATACGAGAGGAACCGTGAAGTTTTGGCAAGTTCAACTAGCAGTAGAGCAACTAAAAGGACGTGATGTATCTTTCTCAAGGGCGATCTCCAAGAGAGTGTTAACCAACCTGAAGTATTGCATGGATGGCAAATCCCAATTGTCATCTCAGTCCGTTGGAGTTGCAATGCACCTGATGGCATCTACCCTCAAAGGCATTTTTGAGCAATACGATAAGCAGATGTCTCATAAGGTGATTTTTCTACAAGAGAAAGCCATCGATGCAGCAAAGGCAGTGCAACTTGAGAAAGCTACCAATGCAACAAAGGCAATGCAACTTGAGAAAATTCTCAGGGAAGGCGCAGAAGCCAAGGTAGAGGAGGTACAAGCAAGAGCCTTGAGAGTGCTCTCAACAAAAGCAAGAACAGAAGAGGGAGAGAGAGAAATAGAGAGCCACACAAGTTTTAGTGGGTGCAGAACACCCTAATCTTCTTTTTCATTCATTTATATATATGTGTTTGAGTATTGTACATAACCGGGGTAAAGGCACAATGACCTTTAACCCCCACAACCTCCCACTTAAAGGACAATGTAGCTTTAAGGGAGAACAACCAATGAGCATACTATCCAATGCCCATCAATACGTGACAATACTCAAACTGTTGACTAGGTAGACTCTTTGTTAGCATATCTGCAGGGTTATCATCTATATGAACCTTGAAAAGCTCTATGTGCTTGTCCTCAAGTACCTCCCTGATGAAATGGTACCTCACCTCAATGTGTTTGGTCTTTGCATTAAAGATCAGATTCCGTGCTAGCTGAATAGCACTCATGGAATCACTATGCAATGTCGGTACACTTGTATGAATCCCCAAATCTCCCACTAGCCGATCAAGCCATATAGCCTCCTTGCAACCCTCTGTGGCTGCAACAAACTCAGCCTCTGTAGTAGGCAGAGCAACGCACTTCTGTGTGCGAGACATCCACGACACTGCACCACCTACAAAGGTGAACACATAACTAGAAGTGGATCTCCTACTATCCACATGCCCTGCATAGTCTGAATCTGTGTACCCAAGTACACGCATGTCTCCTCTACCAAAGCAGATGCACATCTCCTTGGTACCCTTCATGTACCTCATGATATACTTAACTGCCTCCCAATGCCCCTTTCCTGGATTAGCCATATACCGGCTAACAACTCCCACTGCAAATGCAATGTCTGGTCTAGTAGCTATCATAGCATACATAAGACTCCCAACTGCTGATGCATAAGGAACCTTGGCCATCATGGCCCTTTCCTCATCTGATTTGGGACTATCTGTATGACTCAGTTTCACATATGGAGGCAATAGAGTACTCACTGCCTTCCCCCCCTCCATATTGAAACGTTGCAATACTTTTGTAACATACTCTTTTTGTGAAAGCCAAAGGAGTTTCCTACTCCGATCACGAGTGATGCGCATACCAAGAATATGACCTGCAAGTCCCAAATCCTTCATATCAAAGGCCTCATGCAACTTGGCCTTTAATGCATCTAGGTCATAAGTATTCTTGCTAGCCAATAGCATATCATCCACATATAGTGCCAAGATTATTAGGCTATTATCCTTAGCCCTTTTAGTGTAGAGGCAGTGATCAATTTCACTCTCTCTAAAACCCTGGGACTAAATGAAAGCATCAAACTTCTGATACCATTCTCTAGGCGCTTGCTTAAGACCATAGAGACTCTTCTTTAGCTTGTAAACTAAATGCTCTTTGCCCTTTTCTTCAAAGCCTTCCGGTTGCACCATGTAAATTTCCTCATGCAAATCCCCATGCAAGAAAGCTGTCTTGACATCTATCTGCATAAGCTCCATATCCTCTGCTGCCACTAGTCCAAGCATGCATCTAAGTGTGGTCATCTTCACAACCGGAGAGAATATCTCATCAAAGTCCACACCCTTCTCTTGCTTGAACCCTCTAGCGACCAAACGGGCCTTGTACCTAGGCACTTCATCACCTGTGACCTTCATTTTGCAGACCCATTTACATGGCAATGCTTTCTTTCCATGTGGCAAAGAAACCAAGTCCCAAGTCTTATTCTTCATAAGTGAACTCATCTCTAATTGCATAGCATACTCCCACTTGCGTTGATCCTCATGCATCATAGCCTCTCTGTAGCAAGAAGGCTCCCCGCAATCAGTAAGCATCACATAGTCTACCCCTAGAACAAACCTATCAGGTGGTCTAGACACTCTAGATGATCTTCTCAAGGGCATTTCAGCTTGCTGTCCCACCTACATATCAGCCACATTTGGCTCTGATACCAATTAAGAGTGCTCTCAACGGAAGCAAGAACGGAAGAGGGAGAGAGAGAAACAGAGAGCCACACAAGTTTTGGTGGGTGCAGAACACCCGTCTTCTTTTTCATTCATTTATATATATGTGTTTGAGTATTGTACATAACCGGGGTAAAGGAACAGTGACCTTTAACTCCCCACAAGCCTTGCTGGCACAAGAGCAAGCTGAGGCCACTGTAAAAATGGTCGACATGTCTGAAATGCATGGTCTACCATACCCCCATCATAGATGCCTACATGATCCGATGGCCTATGTGCTACCACCCTGTGCACGTTTTTTGCTTTGGGGTGTTTGTGCATGCAAAATCACTATGTAGAGAATGCCATTTGCCATTGCCCATGTCATGGATAGATCAAATTGCCTACCTGCTACTTCTATCAATGGGAGAGGAGGTGCAGTCATAGGTGTAGGTTGAAGGGGTAGGAAGAGTTATACCGATATTTGGAAAATTTGGGGTTAAGGTGGAATTTGTTCATCCTAATCTCTCGTGCCATGTCTTCTCGGTGCATGCTCCAAATTTGGCTAGAGATAGAGCTCTTCTGTGGGAAACCGTTCACTTGGTAGACAACGTGCTTCTACTTGGAGACTTTAAAATGGTTGAGAGTAGAATGGACAGGTGGGAAGGGATAGGCAGTGTGATAAGAGGCCGTGAACTAAAAATGTGGACTCACCTCAAAGAAAGGGTAGAGCTGGTGGACATATGGGAAGAAACCACCTTTACTTGGACAAATAACTAGGTAGGACACCTCCATAGGAAAGGGCAATTGGATAGAGCATATTGCTCCAAGAGAATAGTTGAGGAGATGCTTTGTGTTAAGAACAGAGCGTTGGTTACCCTCCCCTTCTCGGATCACAAACCCATTTCCATAGTCCTAGAAAAGGAAGAAAGGATCATTGGCTACTATTGGTTCAAGGCCACAATCCTTTCTTTTTTCAACTTCTGTACGTCCAGAATAAGATTGATAAAATCTGGCACAATGCTTTTGGGGGGTCAGCTAATGCAACGGATAAATGGATCAGAGCCACGAATAGGACCAAAGTTTTCTTACAAGCAATCAAGCGTAGAGCTGACAAAGCTAGGTCTCTTAGAACTCAAAAGCTTGAAGATCAGCTGGCTCTCCTTGAGCATGGCAACATTGATCAAGGTCAGAAGCAAATGAGGACAGTCAGAGCTAAACTCAGAGTAGAAGCGGAAATAGCAGCCAACTAGGCCAAGATTTACATTTAGGATTGGTGGGCAAGGAGAGCAAATAAGGCTAATGAGGATATGTTCAAAATCTTGAGGAAAAAACATGTTAAAGAATCCCTAGAGGCTCTTCAAGTTGGAGACATACTCATTCAAGACTCGGTCTCAGAGCACTCTCATTGGTACACCTCGAATTGTTCTCTAATCCCTTTAAATTAGGAAACACTAATTTGAGGCCCTTATGAGACCCCATATCTCCCCTAATGATGTGGAGATTTCTCCCATGTCAGAGTACCATTTGTTGACCACCTGGATCCTTATCATGTGTTGTACGCTCAAGCAAGTAAAAGACAGTGGCATAGGAATCCACTAGTCTCTGATGGATCTTGCTTACTGAATTGCATGCTAGCTCCTGGCTCACTAAGCTCCTGGCTCACTAGTCTCATGATGATACGTCCAATACTTTTGCATATAATACACCGTGTTCTTGGGCTACTCCATCAAGCATAGTGGCATGCTATGGGAGAGACATAAACACACACACACCCCAATAAAAACATACACACCCAAGCCTTGCTTCTGGCAGTTTGTAATTGCCCTGCTTTCGGTAGTTTGTAGTGGGTCTTGTAATTCCCAGCTCTTGGTCTTTTTGCCAAAGGCATTTTTTGTCAGTGGGCATATAGCCAACAAAGGAAGACAGGAGCAAAGAAAACTGAGGTGAGATGCTCCTAGGAGATCATTGCATCCTACATTATAGAGACAAGAAATGCATTGAAGGTGGTTTAGAATTTGCTCGTAGTGTCATGAAAGAGAAAAGTTTCGCTCCTTTGCTCCATTGCATTACGCTACAAGCAGAATTCATGAGTGAGGCCTGTGACCTTAGGGAAGAGGAGATGAGCGAAAGAATACCCAATGCAATGGCACTTCATACCTGGGTTTTCTCCATCTCTCGAGCTAGTCATTGTTAAGGCAAAACAAGTTTCGAAACTCGCATCAATCCTCCTCTCTGGCAGCAAGCTTAACTTGCAGATCGGAACAATCTAAGAGGGCTCGAAGTCTATGCTCTTCACAGCTTGCATGAAAAGTAGCAGGTCTCCAATGGCCAAGAGTTCTCCAAGGTCTCCATGGTCTCCAAGCTCATAGTATAGGGAAGGGAAGGCCAAGAGTTTGGGTGCCATGAAGAAAAGGAGTCCTAGGCAATAGGCATGCATTCTAAGATAGAAGAAGGGGGAAAGGTCTAGGGCCACCTCTTTTCCCACTCCAAAGTACCAACCTTTTCACCATCATCATTAATCTCCATCTAGGCGTACTTAGTACCTCCAAAATGCCAACCAAAAATCAGACCACCATTCAAAAAATCTTCTGTCACAAATTCTTCAATCCTCCAAAAAAAAAAAAAAAAAAGCTCTTATTGCTCTTTCTCTAGTCCATGATTTCTTTTAATGCTTCATAATGGAGGTAATGATTGTACTAAGTCCTATGGCAACACTATCCATGTGGCCATATCTCTAAGCCATGCCACACAACCATCAAAAAATGCGGTCCTAGATGTGTTATTCGACTAAGTACTTATGGGATGGGCATGCCACTTTGCATATAAGTCAATAACACCTAGGTTGAGATGTGTGCAAAGTATTATGACCATCAGATATGTGTTGCATTGTCGATCAAGCATAAAATAGCATTTTTGCCTTAGTGTCATGGACAACCATTAAAAAACATGGTCCTAGGTGTGATATTTAAAAAAGAACTTGTCGGATTGGGGAGCCAATTTGCAAGAAAGTCAATTTCAACTAGGTTGACGTGCATGCAAAGTATTGTGTCTATCAGTTATGCTTTGCATGGGGGATCACACATTATACACCGTTTTCCCCCTAGTGTTATGCACATCCGTCAAAGAACACGCTCTTAGGTGTATTATCATAACAAGTACTTATTGAATGGGCATTCCACTTTGCATGGAACACCCATTAGATTCTTTGAGGCACGTACAAAGTATTGTGCCTTTTTCAGCTTGATGCTTATAAGAAAAGATTCGATCTTGCATTTGCCGTAAGCACTCCCACTGCTGCCTTGCAGAATGTAGAGTTATGGCATGCCAGATATGGGCACATGAGCTATGGTAGCTTGATGACACTTTAGAAGAATGCTATGGTTGATGCATTGCCTCCTTTGGAGTCACCTCCTCCTCATGCCTGTGAAGGATGCATCCTCAGTAAGATGCATAGATTTTCCTTTAAGAAGGATGGTGCAGTACGAGCTACCCGAAAAGCCTGCAACCGAGCCTGCAACCAGGAAGTCAAAATCAAGGAAAGAGGAAGCGGCATGAGGGAGGGGCCGGACCCCTGAAGGAAGGGAACCGGCTCCATTCTAGAAAGGAACAAGGAGGGCCAAGCCTGCAATCAGGGAGCTCAACAAGGCGACCTACTCAAAGCAATGTGGCACCAACCCCTTGAAGGAAAGGAGTCCTTGAGATGTAATTTGAAGGAAAGGAGTCTTTGAGATATAATCTATGTAATATGTGTGTAATCTATTGAATTGTTAATCTTCTCTAGAGTTTACTTGGGCAATGTTTTCTTAGCTATGTGACTAGACAGTGTCCTTTCACATGCCAAGGACCATAATGTGAGATGAAAGATTTTGATTTGACAACTAATGTGAGATGAAAGATTTTGATTAGATCATTAATGTGAGACTAAAAGATTTCGATTAGTCAACTATTGTGAAACGAAAGATTCTGATTAGTCAACTAATGTGAGATGAAAGATTTTGATTAGATAACTAATGTGAGACGAAAGATTTCGATTAGACAACTAACATGAGACTAAAGAATGAGAAGGTCGGGCTCAATGAACTCTCTCCCTATTTAAGTGCAATGCAGACACAACTAAGAGCCCATTATGAAATCTAGTCTCAAAACTCTGTACACCGATCCACTTACTGTGAATCTATGGCATACCCAAAAGACTTTGGAATGCCTTTGTTCGATTTCAAAATGATGTTATATGACCTCCTCGCGGAAATAGACTTGGAGAAGGAGGAGGAAAATAGCTACAAGGAGGACATGCTTAGGTGGTGGGTGTATTACTTAGCATTGGCATAGACGGTGAATATTAATTTCCCTGGCTATTCTTTTTTTTGCTCCTTTAAGGTGTTTGTCAAGCTCATGATGTAAGTTTCTTTTGGCAAGTGCGAAGATGTATAGAGCACAAAGATTAGGATGAAGAGGACCCTTAGTGAAAGGAGTTACTATGGGCATACAAGTCGACAGAGTCAAGCAAGTAGTGTGTAATCTGAGGGTGTGAAGAGGTCTACCATTATGCATCAGACTGGCCCAAAGAGATGGGAGATGCTTGCCATAGAGAGGGTGATAAGATAGTTGGGAGTTTGGAACTTCCTTGATCCACAAAATGTCATCATATTTTGAAAAAGTAGAAACCTTGCAGACATTTCTTGGACTTGTGGGACTTTCTCATGGTGCTCATAATACCTGTCAACCTGCTTCCATGTTAGTACATTAATGTTTTAAGTAGCCCGGTGGTTGAAATCTGACGGTTAAAGATAACCAATCTAAAGGGGACTGTTTTAGTATAGCATTGTATAACAAAATTTAGGATAGCATGGTAGTAGTGTAGGAATAGCATGGTAGTAGTGCAGGATAAGTGATCACCAACACGGTGGTTGGTTGCACTAGGATATAAACAGCCACCATCATGGTGGTTTGCTTCTTATTATTAAGCAAGCTCTGTTTAAACACCAATTTGCATGCCCTCAAGAAAAACTCAATGATGCCCATGATGCTGTAACATGGCTTATAGCCAACCTCTCCATAGGCACGCATTCAACATACAGTAAACAAAGCCTTAAGAATATTGTAGTACACAGAGTGTTCCATGAAGTGAAAGTGGATGAATTGCAAAGGAGAAGCCGGCACGATTGTGATTATAAAATTAAAGGAGTTTGTGGTCTGCACAGCATATGGGGCTTTTCAAACAACCAACTAATTAAAACAAGAAAACTTTCTTGTTTCTGCAGCATAGGGGATCATGACAATTGTGAGAACATTGCAATTGGGAAGACATGGGAGCGAGTTCAAGTTTTTCCTCTATGTTCAAATGGAGTGATAAAAAATGGAGAGACAAACGACTTGCCACAGTTTGGGGAGAGTTTTGATGACCTCACTAAATGTCTGGAAGAGGGGGATAACTTTGCAGCTGTCATTCACTACATCTGGGGAGAATGATGAATGACCCATACTTTCTATTACAGTGCATAAAACCTATTGAGGAAATATTTAAGGACAATTGGGGAACAACTTATGAGAAGTGGGATGTAGTAGTCGGAGCTTTTTGGTACAAAAAAACATCCAAGAGAGGCCGCAATTACGAATTGCTACATAAGAGTCCACAAACATTTGTGTACTCTCATCTAGTAAGAGCTATTAAGTTCAAGATGCAACCTGTGCCACAAAAAAAGAAGGGCAAGAGTGTCTTCAAATTGGATTTTAGACATGCATGAGCACATCTTGGGGCGTCTTGGAGCAGTGGACAAGGACGATTGAGATAGTACTAAGAAAATGTAGTCTCATTGCAAGGAAACAATATTCCACTTGTCCTAGAAAATGAAAAATGTATTTGAGACTATGCTTCTTTTTAGTATATCCCAAACAACCACTGTGCTGGTTTTATTAAATTGTTTTTGTAGATCCCAAATGGTAAATCCCATGCTTGTTTTTAGTATATCCCAACAACCACCATGCTAGTTTTCCATAACGAATGTACACATCCACAAATCCATTCATCTTGCATCCATCATGTTCACCCTTGCCATGGCTAGACCCAAAGAAGTTCCACATCATGTCTAGACTGGTCAGGGATGTGGGGGTTAAAGGTCACTGTGCCTTTACCCCGGTTATATACAATACTCAAACACATATATAAATGAATGAAAAAGAAGATTAGGGTGGTTCTGCACCCACCAAAACTTGTGGCTCTCTGCCTCTGTCTCTCTCTCTCCTTCTTCCGTTTTTGCTTCCGTTGAGAGCACTCTCAACTGGTATCAGAGCATCACCTGCAATGTGTCAAAGCTATCCCTCAACATAAAATAGCATCCATGTGCAAAGCGTCCATAAAAAATAGCATCCCACAAGGCAATTTGGGCCTATCAGCGCATCCAATAAGGACCGTAATGCATCCAAATGGCCTATAAATCATGGCATCCTCTTCCATGTCTGAAAAGGAGTTTTTCAGCATTAAAAAGTTTGATGGGACAAACTTTTCTTTGTGGAAAGAACAAATAAGGGATGTGCTTATTCAAAAGAAGCAGATTAAACCCTTGGCAGGGATTGAAGCTAAGCCTGCAAATATGTTTGAGGATGATTGGAATGAGTTGGATGCATTAGCAAAGTCTACTATTAGACTTCATCTTGCAGAGTCAGTTTATTTCATAGTAGTAAATGAGCAGACTACGGAAGATTTGTGGAAGAAACTGTGTGCCACTTATGAGAAGGAAACTGCCTCTAATAAAGTTTACCTCATGAAGAGGTTGTTTGAGCTACAGATGAAGGAAGGGGTCTCCATTGCTTCTCACTTGAATGAATTCAATATTATTTTCAGCCAGCTTTAGGCTCAGAAGATGAATTTTGATGTGGAGACTAAGGCAATATTTCTGTTATGTTCATTGCCATCCTCATGGGATACCTTCCGTATAGCTGTCAGTAACTCTGCATCTGGTGGAGTACTGAAATTTGATGATGTTGTGGGTAGCTTGTTGGCCGAGGAGATTAGACGGAAGTCTATGGATGGCAACAAGCAGGATGTAGCCTTAAATGTGCAAAGGGGCAGATCATAGTTCAGGGGGAAGTCCCAAGAAAGAGGGAAGTCTCGTAGCAAATCCAAGGCAGGGAACATTGAGTGTTACCATTGTGGCAAGAAGGGCCATATGAAAAAGGATTGCTACAAGCTGAAAAGAGAGCAAAAGGATAAGAAAAAGAATGCAAATTGGGGTGCAAATCAAGAGGAAGGAGAAGCTCTGTGGGAAGCTTTGTGGGTGACTTTACTTGCATTAGAGGATATGGAGCTTATGCAATTGGATGTCAAGACAGCTTTCTTGCATGGGGATTTGCATGAGGAAATTCAAGAGGCATTGGCAACAAATTGACATCAATGAACATGTCTACTAGATTGCCATTTCCAAGATATTATAAGGCATCAAATAATTCTCAAGTCCACAGCATTTGATTATAGAGATGAAGATTCAAGGGAAATGGATTCGAGGTTTGATGGTCTTACAACTGGAAAACGCAAGACACTATTTACAAAAAGAAAGTATGTGAGTGTGAAGAGGCAAAGGATCATGGCATCAATTCAAGAACCAAAGAGACATGTAATGTTATCTGAGGAGAATATGGAAAGGATGCTTATGCGAGTTTGTTGCAAGAGACTTTGCATTAGAAAATTTGGGAAAAATGATTGTGCAGCCATACGCCTTGGTATTTGGAGTAAGACAGTGCCTAATAGACATAATTATCTTCTTCAAGAGCAAGATTTGAGCACAAGACATTGTAGATTAAAACCCATGGTTAATGGGAGACCCATTTGCAATCGAGGATATCAATGGTTAATTGGACTATCACATGGCACATACTGGACCATTTGGATAGAGGTGAAAGAAAAAGTGGTTCATACAATTCATGGAAATACCTACAAGCTTAAATGCCATGGAAGCACTATAAATGCAACTGCAACATTAAAGCAAGTTCTCGAAGACCATGCATTACCAGAGCCTCATCTTCAACAAACAATGCTAGATGGATGTGTCAAATGTCAACAACATCTTCCTTTGGGAATGACAAAGAAGGTCATCCTAGAAACGGTCAATAAAACTTTACAAGACAGAGACGAGAGCATGATTTCATGGTCAACCTTGTACAAAATTTGGCGTAGGGATTTTTTCCATGTCAAGACACCATCAAAGCAAAGGATGTCAAAATGTAAGACATGTGATGAATTAAAAAATGCCATTGAACATAGTAAATGTGAGTAGCAGCGAGAATGATATATTAAATGGCGATCAATTCATTTACGTCATGTGCAGGATGCTCGAAAGTTGTATGCTTCTTAGACAGAGGAAGCTATTTCACATGTTGATAAGTCCATGTGCATCACCATTGATGGCATGGACCAGAATACAACAACTTTGCCGTGATATAGACGTATCCCACTAGCATTGGAGGGCAAATGTGGAACTAAAACACACTTGTGTGGAGTATTAGTACATGGATACCGAATCTTCTGTGATGTATGGATTGATAGTTTGCATGACCATGATAGTAACCATGTTGTTACATCAATCATGAAAGCAATAAGAAAGGTCAAAGATGCTCGCAGATGTTTACCTAACACATTGCAAATACAAGCTGATAATTGTTGGAGAGAGAACAAGAATAAATATATGTTTGCTTTATGCTCTATGCTGGCTGGCTTGAAAATATTTGAAGAAGTGGAAGTTGGCTTTCTTCTTGTCGGCTATACACATGAAGACATAGATCAAATCTTCAGTGTTATCTTTGGTGAGTTGAAGTCAATGGATGTTTTGACAATGGAGGATATGCTATTTTGAATTGGGAAAAAAATTGGAGGGTCTCGCAAGGAAGAATCAGAAGTGGCTATCTTAGAGAGGATGGTAGATTAGAGAGCATTCATAGAGCCACATTTACAAACATGAGATGATGCCCTAATAGGACACACAAATCCACACTACTTTCGATTTCACATGCATAACAACTATTTGGGGATTGAAGTCTGGCAAGAGCCAGGCAAGATCTTCATCTTTCAGCAAAAATATGCAAGGGAGATCTTGAAGGCATTTAGTATGTCCGAATGCAAGGAGATAGCTACATCTATGGAGGTAAATGCGAGGTTGTCTATGGAGGATGCCTCACCACCAGCAGACATCAGGAGGTACAGGAAGTTGGTTGGCAGTCTCATCTATCTATGCAACACCAAACCGGACATCAGTTTCACTGTTGGCGTTTTGAGCAGGCTCTCCAATAAGCCCTGAGAGAATCATTGGAATGCAAGGATGCGGGTGCTTAGGTACGTGAAGGGCACTCTTGATTATGGCATCACCTATGGTACGGGCACTTCCTTGGCTGGTCATTGTGACTCAGATTGCACTGGAGATGTTGATTCTAGGAAATCAGTTTTTGGGTATTGTTTCTCTTTAGGATTAGGTATCTTCTCTTGGATCAGTAAGAAACACCTAATAGTGGCATTGTCTTCTACCGAGGTTGAGTACAAGGTAGCATGTTTTTCTGCATGTGAAGCAGTGTGGCTGAGGAGGATCTTATGGCACATGGGAGTGCAAGAGGATGAGGCAGCTGTGCTGAGGTGCGACAATCAAAGTTGCATGGCCGTTGCAGTAGGTGGAGATCATTTATGGAGTGAGTCATATGCTTTATTACAATGAATAATTCCATTGGAGGAAACTAGATTTGTTCTTGCAAAAAACAAATCACTTGACATAGATGAAATGAAAGGCTTGAAAGCCTTCATTAAACATCTTCAAATTATGATGCAGAAATATCTTGAGCAATTAACTAAGAATTTGGAGACAATTAAATCAATTGAAGTACATATCCAATCTTTAGAAAGACAAGAAAACTTAATGAGCATTGAATACTGTGAATCCTTTTGGCCGGAACAAGCTAGGTCACAAGTTTTCCTTTGGATATAAATATGTTTGTAGATATGGAGGAAGCAGAGGAATGCCTTTTACCTCGAAAATATTGTGGCAAGAAGGGAGACAAACCCTTACCAGAGTTTATACCATCTAATAAGATTGAAGAGAGTCTATTTGTTGCAGTTTGGGCATCTGATCTAGGTTCAGAGTTGGATGACCAAGGTGGCCCAATTTGGGTTGCAAAGGTTGCTAAGATAGAAAGGGATGACAAGGGAACTCCTATAACATTCACAGCTTTATGGTATGAACCAAAGCCATTAAAAAATCTCTCGAGAAGATATACAATAAAACAACTCTACGAGGGATGCTTGCAAAAGAAACATGAATGGGTTCCAAATAATGAGGGATTAATAGAGGTGGAGGTCAATAGCATTATTCATTACTCGAAATCGAGGACACGAAGTTTTAAAAAGAAGCATGGATATAATGTTGAGAAAAATGTATCACAATCCCTGATCCAAGTCATGTCCATATTAAACATCATTTGGCAAGACTTAACCCATTAAGCGCAAATACATTACATGAATCTGATGACTTTGAACGAGATTTAGATGCATACGATAATGTTTTCTATGCTTTTTTCCATACAAAAGGTGTATCTATACACCACCAATAAGATAATGTATTGTATGGCTTGTTTTTCAAAAAAAGGGTGTATCTATACACCACTTATATATTGAATTCAACAAACTCTTTTTTTCAAAAAATGGGTGTATCTATACACCACTTATATGTTGAATTCAACAAACTCTTTTCATATGGTGTCATATTTTCACTTCATAGTGTTAAAATTGAACTAGAGATAGGAGACTACTACTATTATTATTATAGTTTTTGGATGGGGGCACCATGCACAAGTTTGGGAATTGTAGCTTCATTGAGCCATTTTTTTAAAAATTAGAGGTCACCACTTGACTTTTTAGCTTAATAAGGCCATATTTGTATATAAGTGACCCATTTAGTGCTCTAAAAAACCCAATTTTTAAGCTTATTAAGTGAAGTTGAGTGGAGAGGATATGCTCCAAAAAAAAGTCCAAACCAAGAGAGAAAGTCCAAAAATTTTGAATAGTGTGTTCATCATTGTACCAATGACTTCTGCACTTAGGCTCTCTCTCTTTTTGTTGCATTTCTTTGAAGCCCATAAACTTCTCCGATCAGGATGATTGTGCATTGCTTCTGCTCTACATTTAACCACTGGAGCCACGTTGGTCCTTCTAATTAACAACATCTTCGACATTGTGCACCCAATCCGTTTCTCCTTTGTTTCAGGGGACACCAACAAAACTAATGTCACCACCTTTGCAGCTAGTTGATCTAAGCTGTGCACCCCTTTCACTTTCTGTAGGCCATTTCTCAGGTTAGAGAGCATCGCCTCTTGGGCATGCATCTCTCGAGGTGTTGGTAGGGTTGTTACTCTACAAATTTTGGGGTGCATGATAAAGCTTGTGAAGACTTGAGACTGGTAATCACATGAATGGCTTGATATCACTGCCTCGAATGCTCCCACAATCATGACACCATAGCTCATGTTCTTTGCTTCGATGGAAATGATTGAATGTGTGCATTTGCAACCGCTTCTTGCTACTACTCTGCAAGGAGTCTTCTTTCTTCTCATTGTTTCTCCCTTCACAAATGTTGCAAAAGTGTCTTCTGTTGGAAGCGCTTTCCTCGACCCGCACTCTGTTTCTTGTGCCTTGACCTGGCTTTTCAGCTTTCATGTCTCCCAGCCTCTGTCTACTTCCTTTTGCAAGGCATGGTGAGCTACATGTTGCCATTGATGCCATGGCCATGATCAGTAGTCTAGAATAGACCCACAGAACCTAGCTAGTGAGGCAAGCAAAGACAACTTACCCGAAAGAAGACAATGGCAAACCAAAGTCTATGCAAGGTCATGTCAAGGTGTGTGCAAGTTGCAGGGTATTTGTAGGGTGGGGATAGGTTGCAGGTTCTTAATCTTCCAAGATTTGATGGGCGGGAGGTGTGAAAAGTTGAAATTGTTGGGAGTAGCAAAATTTCAGCTGCCAAAATTTCCCCCTCTGGCAATATACATTAGCAGAATTGCTCCAGAATTGGATATACTAAACAAGTGCAATGTGGCCTAAAATGCTTCAAAATACAAATGGGCCAAAGGGCATGCTATCAGGTTTGATCCTGTGTATAAAATGCAATGACCTTTGGCATGCTTATGAGCCATATAGCAAGCAAGTGCATGGAAAAAGAAACAATTCAAAATTGTAAATAGTGTTAAATTTATTAAAAGATCTTTGCACATGCACAAATTGCACTTTTTCAACTTCTTCCATTTTAGGGTGAATCTAGATACCAATACCAAAAACCATCAATGTTTTAAGACCACCATGCAGTAGTCCCACTAGTTTGGATTCCAAATTTTCAGTCTGTTTTGGTTTTCAACCAATAAAAAAAATTATGGAGCGTGCCCTCAAATGGGTATACATCACTTTAGCACAACATTGGAGGCCCATTAACCCATGCCTAATGTTCTCATTTAAGTGTGTTCTTGGGTTGAGGAGAAGCTTACGTAGTGTACTTTTGAATAATTACTTGGTTACATATATGTATAGAACAAAATTTTGATGTTTTTGAATAAATTGCTATATCCTATAGTCTTCAAGGTGCATGCTTCACATGCAACATAGCACTTGTAATGCTTTAATGGTCTCATTCCAAATCCTTATTCCATAATTTTTTTTCTCTCATGTTCAAGTTTGGAATGTGTACTACAACTTGAAGACAAAGTTTGCCAAATTCCGTTGAGCAATGCATAAGTTATGGGTCATGCAATATACCTATAGACAGAAAAGTCCCTAAACCTCATAAAAAATGGCTACACCCAAGTAAACAATGACCCTTTATGCCAAATTCAAGTTGCTACATGCTATATGCAAGATGCTATATGCTATATCCTATAGTCTTCAAGGTGCATGCTTCACATGCAACATAGCACTTGTAATGCTTTAATGGTCTCATTCCAAATCCTTATTCCATAATTTTTTTTCTCTCATGTTCAAGTTTGGAATGTGTACTACAACTTGAAGACAAAGTTTGCCAAATTCCGTTGAGCAATGCATAAGTTATGGGTCATGCAATATACCTATAGACAGAAAAGTCCCTAAACCTCATAAAAAATGGCTACACCCAAGTAAACAATGACCCTTTATGCCAAATTCAAGTTGCTACATGCTATATGCAAGATGCTATATGCTATATTTAAACTGATATGAACCCAAGGAAGGGCACATTCCTTGGTCTTATAATTTTTGGAGAGGAAGTTTGCCAACTCTCCCTCAACACTAAACATAATGTGATTATGTGCTAAATACAAAGTACTATGTGCAAAATGCAAAGTGCTATGTGCAAAATTCAAATTGCTAAGGGCTAAATCAAAACTGCTTTATGTTAAATGCAAGTGGAAAAGTACTAAATGAAAAGTGCTATATGCCGAATTCAAATTGCAACATGCTATATGCTAAATACTATATGCTAAATGCAAACTGATATGAACCCCAGGAAAGGCACATTCCTTGGTCTTATAATTTTTGGAGAAGAAGCGTGTCGAATCTTCCCCCACTCTATACATGTGGTTATGTGCTAAATTCAAAGTACTATGTGCAAAAATGCAAAGTGCTATGTGCAAAATTCAATTACTAAGTGCTAAATTGAAATTGCTTGTACTAAGTGCAAGTACCCAAGAAAGGACATGTTTCTTGGTCTTATAATTTTGGAGAGGATGCGTGCCAACTCTCCCCCCCCCACATATGTGTGGTTATGAGGTGGTTATGAGCTAAATGCAAAGTATTATGTGCAAAATGCAAAGTGCTATGTGTAGAATGCAAAGAGCTAATTACTATGTGCTATATTCAAATTGCTATATGCTACATTCAAATTGCTATCAACTTAAGGTAGAGGTGTTATAAATTTTATATGTGAAATACAAAGTGTTAAATGCATATTGCTATGTGCTATATGCAAAAATGCTATGTGCTAAATGCAAGCTGATATGAACCTAAAGAAGGGGACGTTCCTTGGTCTTATAATTTAAAGAGAGAAAGTGTGCTAGTTCCTCCCACACAATGTGTGTTTATATGCAAAATGAAAAAGACTATGTGCCACATGCAAATGCTAAATTTAAATTCCTATGTACTAAATTCAAATTTAGAATGTGATTTGAATGAATCTTAGACCTAAATGAAAAGTACTATGTACTAAATGCAAAGTGCTATATGCTAAATTCAAATTGCTACATGCTATATGAACTGATATGATCCCAAGGAAGGGCATGCTCCTTGGTCATATAATTTTTGGAGAGGAAGTGTGCCAACTCTCCCACCGCACTATACGTGTGGTTATGTATTAAATGCAAAGTACTATGCAAAGTGCTATGTGCAAAATTAAAATTGCTAAGTCGAAAATTGAAACTGCTTTGTACTAATTGCTAGTTGAAATGAATTCAAGAATTTGGCACTTGAGGATCAAAGGAGGTACGCGCACTTCATCACAAAGATCTCTCAAGGAAAGCCTTGATATTGAGCGGCTTACCTTGATATTGCAATTAGTGAATTACTCCCACATTGTATGCCTACGAATCCTTTGCTTGCTTGATTTGCTTTTGCCCATTTAAGATTGCATTGCAAAAACTTAGCTACCAAACTTGGAGGGTTATGGAGTCCAGCACGAATGATACGGGATTTTTTCAGTATGGAATGGATGAGCAAAGAAAGGGTTTGATCTTGTGTTTTCTTGTGTATTTTAATTTTGTCATAAAATCTAGAAGCAAGTTCATTGTGGAAGCTTTGGTTCATAGGGTAGGAACGATGGAATGGATCTTAGAAGATGGTGCTTGATTTTGTTTCATGGAGTTGGTTGTGTTGAAAGATTTTAACAAGCTGATTGGGAAGCTCTGCTTTGGAATAACATGATTGCCCCATCCATGAAGGTTATTTCTTTGATGGGAGACTGCAAGGACTGAGCCTTCAATTATTGCAGGTTTCTTCTAGGAAGCTTTATCCATCCATAATTTAAACCTCTTCTACGTTTTCCATTTCATGCTGTCGCAATTGCAATTTTAGAGCATAATGCCCTACAATTCCTTTTCTATGCATGTCTCTATTTTCTTTTACGTTAGTGCTTGATGTCAAGAGAATGTAGTTCCCTTACTTTGCTACAATTTCCTTTATCTACATGTCTTTGTTTTCTTTTGCGTTAGTGCTTGATGTAGTTTAAGAGAATGTATGTCCTCACTTCGCTTGCTCATACGTATTGAACGGGTTTCCTCACACAATTTTGTTTAGATATTTTCCAACCTCTGGAGCAACTCAAAGTAGGAAAATGAATTGCAAGCTTTCCTTACATATGATCGAGAAATGGAGTAAGAGCATTGATTTTCTTGCATAACCTGAATTTCGATTTGCAACACACCGATGTTGTGAAGTGTGGCTATCAGCTAAAAGACATCTAAGATACATGGTAAACCATTTATGAGCAAGGGAATCCGATGAAGGACCTGTAAAATGTAGCTCAAGAGTAGCAACATTACATGAAGGGATCGAGAGACTCGGGAGCCATTAGTTCTCACTAATTAGTTCTCACTAATTATACTTTGCTATGTTGACAATTACATTGTGATTCTCATCTTCCAATCATTCTTGATTGCTCAAAGGTAAAGTTTTCTTCCATACTGGTTTGTCTTTTAATTGAGTAGACTAGCCAATTTTGTATATTATGAATGCAAAGTGCTATTTGTTGAATGCAAATGCAAAATTCTCTATGCTAATTACCAACTGCAAAGTGCTATGTGCCAAATTCAAATTGCCATATGCTATATGTAAATTGCTATGTGCTAAATGCAAATCTATATGAAACCCAAGGAAGGGCACGTTCCTTGGTCTTATAATTTTTGGAGAGGAAGTGTGCCAAGTACTCTCCTCCCATAGAGTTGTGTGGTTATGTGCTAAATGCAAAGTACTATTAGACTAATGCAAAGGTGCTATGTGCCAAATTCAAATTGCTATGTGAAAAATTCAAATTCCTTTCTGCTAAATGTAAATTAAACTAAACCCAAGGAAGGGAATGTTCCTGGGTCTTATAATTTTTGGAGAGAAAATGTGCCAACTCTCCCCTCACACAAATGTGTGGTTATGTGCTAAATGCAATGTACTATAATCCAAATACGAAGTGTTATGTGCCAAATTCAAATCGCTATTACAAAATTCAAATTGCTTTGTGCTAAATGCGAATTGAAATGAACCCTAAGAAAGGGAGCACTCCTTGGTCTTATGACTTTGGAGAGAGAAATTGTGCCAACTCTCCCCCACAAAAATATGTGGTTATGTGCTAAATGCAAAGTACTATGTGCATAATGCAAAGTGCTATATGCAGAATGCAAAGTGCTATGTGCCATATTTAAATTGATGTGTGTAAAAATTAATTCTCTAAAATCAAAACGTGTAGCTACATGCTAAAATTACGAAATTCAAATAAAGCATACTCTCGAGTAGACACAGCTACCTGCTCGGATCTAGTTGTTAGATGAAGCTATCATAGGTTATGAGGAGAATATACATGGGGACTTCCTTGAAGTTGCCCCTCTTGTCTATTTTCGTGTACTACATCTCGTGAGACTCTTCTACACTACTTCAAAATTGAACAAAATCAATCTAAAGTCAAGGGCCTAAAATTGTATACGTGGCTTAAGGAGAGCTCACAAAAGTTTGATTTTCTAGAAAGCACATTTCAAACCCTTGGATCTTCATAGAGATCAATGCCTATAATCACGACACATGGCTTAACAAGGGCTTAGAACAGGAAAACTTCCTTTTAGGGTGCCTATGTAAAGATTTACATAGTCACATTTGTAAAGATTACAAATGTGACGACGCTCCTATGGGTGCTTTCCTTACTATGCGTGCGTGACAATATCGTCGCAATACAAAAGAGCAACTAGTTCGCTTCGCTAGCCTTGTAGAATATTTGGGCTTGTAGATACAGGCAAGTGAGCAAATTTGTTTGTGCAAACTTGTTTCCCACCTGCGCTTTGGTCAAGTGCCACATGGAGCATGCGCAACAACCATGTGTCCTCCACCTGTTTAAATCTCTACTGGAATCATACTTTCAAAGGCATAGCACCAAGAAACCTTGTTTTCAGTGACAGGATGGCTCCTTTCATCAACGTCTCTTCATTTTTGAGGAATTGATCATATACCGCAAGGCAGTACTTCTGCCGCTTCTCTACTTCTTTCCTTTCCATAGCCCTCACGACGGGTACAACACGATGCATCTCTGTGGAGGGAAACTGGAGGAGGCAGCGGTGCCAGTGGATGAGAGTGTCGAAGGGCTTTACATAGTTGTCAGCTATGAGAACCGGAATCACACCCGCCGATAGCACCTCTACAAATCTGTAAGAGTTGGGCTGACGGCCTGCCGGAACGAGGCCAAAAGTGGTGTTCATCAAGTCCCTGAATGAGTACTTTGCATGAAGTGCTTCATCTTCATCACAGTGGACGCCAAGCGCGGGAGTTTCCTGGCGAACGAGATCGTTTGTGCGCTGCCTGCAGCTTGTTACGACGATGATATCCTGTCCATTATGCATAGATCGAAACGATTCGTAGCTTCGGAGGACTCCTTCTCCAGATATGCCCAAGTAGCGCAGCCCCCTGAAGGTGAGCAGATACTTCCTATCAAATGGTTTTATTTCTTGAAATTCCCTCATATGAGTCTTTCCAGGCAACGGAATGCTTAAGTCGAACCCAGGACGGTAGATGGTCTCGTGCATATCAGAAGCCATGACGGAGGCAAAGCCAATTGACTCCTGCGGAGGCCCCCTTTGTGTCCAGATATCCGCAAAATTGATAAGAACATGGTTCATCCCGCCATTCCAATAGGGGAGCGTGTTTGGATGCGGTTGATGAGGCTTGTCAAGATCCAGGTATACAAAGAAGAGACAGGCCTTTTCGGGGTTAGTAGTGTGCCACTTGGTCTGACTGATGCGTGAGAAGTATCTCACCGGGGGACTTGGCAAGTAATAGGAGTAGATCAGAAGGCTTTGAGCATTCTCACACCTAGAATAGTTGAAGCAGACATCCATACTGCAGCGGGGAAACAAGACTGGATAGTGCCATGCTCGACCTTGAGCATACCAAGTCTCGTACCTGACGATAGTCTCCGTTTTGGTTTGCCGAGTTCCATCTTTAGTTTCGTTGCAAGGTTTCTGCTGGACCAATGCAACAGCCTCATCTGCACAACCGCTAGCATTCGGTCTGAGCTGCATTTGTGTTGAACAGAACGTACTGCAGTTGCAAGCTCCAGCGGACCTCAAAGTGACGATGGGGAGTCCAGCACCGGTCCAACTAAGCGGCGGTGGTTGAAACACGATGCTGAAAAGGCCGAGGTAAGATAAGGTCGCTCCAAGGCCGAAGCAGAGGATGAGAGCACCAACGGAATTGACAATCGTTCCCATGAGCATATTTCAGCAAGGATGCGCCAATGAAGTAGGGAAAATGGGCAGAGGAGGAAGAAAAGAGGAGAGTCTAAGCTCCAAGGCGACCTTGCGCAAAGGGCGCTATAGTTAAGCAAAGACGGTGCAGGAAGATAGAGAGCTGTTGCAGAAGAACGTGTTGGGTTGGAAAATGAGAATGAACAAGTTATTTGTGTGCGACGTGCAGGCCCTCTTTCATTTCCCACGCGCTCACCAGCGTGCCACGTTGAAAAACTGGGTTCACGAGCTAGAATATCCGGTCTTCTCGTCTTAGAGCTACATGGAGATACGGAAGCAAATTCTATGATTGAGTGGGGAATCCATGGCCACATGGAGCTAGCGAGCTTTGAAGCTCCATAGCTGAATTTGGAGGTACGTGTGCTGCCTTAACTCCACCTAGCCACTACTCTTTGACTTGACCTCCACCCATGGAGGTTTGGATGCTCCATGGCAGTGGGAAAAACCTCCCTCCATTCTACCACAATAGCTCCAAATGCCTCTGTCTCCACAAAAATTAATATCTAGACCAGTGTGCCGAGTAGGGCCTCTGATCCTGCATCTCTATCTGGGCATGTGGCCTGAAGTTCTCTTGATCTACGACCTCTGCAAATAGAGGTGCAACCTCCACTATCTCTTATTTCAGAGGTAAAACGGCTCACATGTGGCCACACTCAAGAGCATTCCCACCATGTTGAGTTTAACATCCGAGAAAGCTTTTAGCCTAGAAAAGCATGCAAACTAAACGAGAACTAAACAAACTCTTTGATCCTCGAATTTGCTCTTGAGTTGCACCTAGATTAGAGGTGAAACTCCTTGTGTTGTTTGGCTACAATGTCCCGACAACCAAGCAAAACCTACTTTCACTACAAGGCACAGGTCCTTTTCCAACAAAAATATTGACCTTTTTTTATACTAAAAAGTTTTTTTGACAGGCGCAAAGGTCGGTATTTACGTCGCTATTAGCATCAGAAAAGAATAGTCGCTCTATAAGTGTCGCTATATAGCGACACTGGTAAACATCGCTATATAGCGACGATTAACAGAAGCTTTAAAAAAACATTAGTGGGGCTAAACAAGGCCACAACAAGCCCTATTTTGTCCCATTAATGTTTTTTTTTAGTAATTACAAAAGAATGTTTTTTGTTATAAAAATTTCCTTGTGAAAAGGGTGATATGAAATCGCTCAAATAAGTTGAGCGACAAAAGCATATACATGTTGAAGATATACAACATTGTTTGTTACAAAATTACCTTTTCAAAAAGGGTGATACAAAATCGCTCAAACGAGCCGACATACAAAAGCATATACATGGTGAAGTATATGCAAAGTACTACTAATACTACTGCTCATCCGAATCGTTATCCTCGTCCTCGTCACGTTGGTCTGATCCTTGGTTCTCGTGAGTTGCGCCTGATCCCTGACCCTCGTGAGCTACGCCCGATCCTTAGCCCTCGTCGAAGCCGTGTAAGCCTAATCCCTTATCATCACTGCTCACCTCCACTGATGGGACGTTCGAGCTTTGATTCTAAGAGTGAAACCATATTAATTTGAAATTCGATTGGAACTTAAAGAATAAAACAAATTAAAAAGTGAGATTACAAGTAGGAGTAGACTTATACCATTCGAGCAGCCACCTCAGGCCAATTGACTATCGCTTCCAGCGCCTCCTGCTTAATAAACCACGGCTTTGTTCCTACATGGAACACACATCTCGTCTTTGTGTCTGTGGGAAGGTGACCCATCGAAGCTTATTGTGGGTCCAATTTATGAGAGTTAGATAAAGTGCATGCAATATGTAGTAAAACAAATAGAATAATACATTAAATGAGAAGAAATAGACTTACCACGGTTGCCTCGAATGCCAACTGTCTGCCTGTACCAAAGTGCGAAGTACCTATGGAGTCCAGCCGTCTCCTCGCAGCCCTCCTATGACCCTCAAACAGTTCAGGATGGTCCCTATACTACTTCTTAAAAAACTTTTAGTCAGCTTTGTCTGCCCATCTGGGTTTAGTCTTCCCCTTTGCAATGGAAGTATGCAAGGTTGACCTACAATGATTCAAGAGGACCCCCATGTGCTCTTTCATGTAATCCGAATTGAACTCCCAATTTGGGGGGTTAGGATATTGTCTTTTCAATTCATAGATGACTGCCTGCTTCTTTTGGTCATCTTGGTACCGCCAGTCAATAGCTATGTCGCTCCTGAAGTGGTGGCTCATCAACTGCCTCATGGTGGCCATCATTGATGAACCCTTTTTATTTTCTATTATCTCTCCAACAACAGTGATTTCATAGGACAGGTCCTCGATCGGGTAAGGAGGACTCATGGTAGTGGCAGAGTCAGAGCGAGTGGTGTTATTGTGCAAGCGCTTACGGAGCGAGGAGTAGTCGTGGGAGTAGGAGAGGGCAAGGGACCTGACTGGTATTGGGTCTCACGACCAAGTGGAGACCTGTAAGGATGTGAGTGTGCTAGCTCATCTACATCTCCCAAGTTAACACAACATAAGCGACCCTTCCTACTCTTTCTTCTCTTACGATGGGCACGCCTAGGTGATGACTCCTCAGTCGAAGGGGCTAGAGGAGACCGGTGGACAGTAGGTCCAGCTGTCGGTGTAGGAGAGGGATTTGCTGAGGTCCTCTAGAATAGTAGACAGAAGAATCTCGTTGCCTCCGCATTGGTCATCTATGGGACAAACTCGTTGAGACTCCCAATAAAGCCATGGGCTACTAGTAAAGGAGTTCCCTGAGGGGTAGTCACAGTGCTACGTCCGAGAGGAGTCGGGGTAGGCCCCTAAGGTGTCGCTTGAGTGGAATCAAAGTCCTCTAGAGAGTAGAGATCATGATGTCTTCTCCTACGAGGATTTTCGTACTCATCCGATGTGCGACGTGATCCCATGTCTAATTTGGGGGGATTGGACAAATGTAGACACAAACACAAAAACAAAAAATAAAAAACAAGAGCGGGTAAGAAGCCGAAAGACAATTAATTACTTGAGACAATTATGAAATTCAAACTCAAGAAATTAAGGACAGACAATTGATCACTTGTGAAAATTATGAAATGACATCAACGCATAAAGGATAAATATGAAAGCATAATTATTTACTTAAGATAATTATGAAAATTCATTTTTGAAAAGACAAACTCATCAAGGCTCTGGACAAAGCCATGGGCTACTAGCAAAGGAGCTCCCTGAGGGGTAGTCACAGGGCTACGTCCGAGAGGAGTCGGGCCAGGGGAGTCACAGGGGTAGGCCCCTCAGGTGTCGCTTGAGTGGAATCAAAGTCCTATAGAGAGTAACGATCATGATGTCTCATCCTATGAGGGTTTTCGTACTCGTCAGATGCGTGACGTGATCCCATGTCTAATTTGGGGGGATTGGACAAACGTAGACATAAACATGAAAACAAAAAATAAAAAACAAGAGCGGGTAAGAAGCAGAAAGACAATTAATTACTTGAGATAATTATAAAATTCAAACTCAAGAAATTAAGGACAGGCAATTAATCACTTGTGAAAATTATGAAATGACATCAATGCATAAAGGATAAATATGAAAGGATAATTATTTACTTAAAACAATTATGAAAATCCACTTTTGAAAAGACAAATATCTATGAAAGACAAGTGGAATCCAATAAGATTTTCATATATATATATAAAATAGAGACAAAAGTATGTCTCCAAAATTATGTATATAAAAAATATATGTCTCCAAAAGTATGCTTAAGCAAAATTTGTCTCCACAAGAGACATTCTCCAAAAATGCCAAAATGGTGGAGGAGGTCTACTGCTCTGCATTACTGTCTGAGGTACTTTCCTTCTTCGCACCACTAGGTAGGTCACTGGGGACCTCATCCTCCACCTCTTCTAATATGCGGTCATGCTCTTCAGCGTTATGTACTCGCAGTCCACGAATGTCTCCACACAATCCATTATGTCCTTTACACAATCATATTTGAGGCTCCACTAGTCGTGGCGGTCTCTCCATAACTTACAGAGATCTCGTAGGTTATGTCGTGTGTTCCTCAATTGCCCTTGCTCCACTACCCTTCAGCTTGGATCCCACCCAGAAGCACGTGTCCCCACATACTTTACCTAGTCACTCTCTTGCGCAATCTTCTCTTTTACATGAGCTAGCAGAGAAGCTATGTCTATAATCCCTACGACGTGGGAACTAGATTGGGGTTTAGGGAGGACACTCATGGGTGAGGGCATGGTTGTTCCATTTAGAATTTGTTTGAAAAAAAAAAGAACCAAATATGGCTAAGGAGCATGTGAAAAAAGAACTAAATATGACTAAGGAGAAGGAAATAAGCATATGCATAAGACGGAAAGCATATGAGGGAAAGCATATGCATAAGAGAAGGAGAAGCATAAGTGAAGCATAAGAGAAGGAAAAGACAAGGAGAAGCATAAGAGAAGGAGAGGGGAAAAGAGATTGAAAGAGGGGAAAAGAATCAAATATGCATAAGAGAAAAAAGAGAGAAAACATATGCATAAGAGAAAAAGAGAGACATCATATGCTTATGCTTATGCATAATCATATGAGCATATGCTTATGAAAAGGAGAGAAAAAGAGAGGGAAAAAGAAGAGAAGGAAAGGAGAAGGAGAAGGAGAAGGAGACATATGCTCATGCATAAGCATAAGCATAGGAGAAGAAAAAACATATGCATAAGAGATTGAAAGAGGGGAAAAAGAAGAGGGGAAAAGAGCATAAACATAAGAGAAGGAAAAACATACGCATAAGAGAAAAAGAGAGAAAGAGAGAAAGCATATGTTTGAAAGAGGAAAAAAGAAGAGAAGGAAGAGGGGAAAAGAGATTGAAAGAGGGGAAAAAGAAGACGGGAAAAGAGCATAAGCATAGGAGAAGGAAGAGGGGAAAAGAGATTGAAAGAGGGGAAAAAGAAGAGAGGAAAAGAGCATAAGCATAAGACAAGGAAGAGGAAAAAAGAGCATAAGCATAAGAGAAAAAGAAAAAAAGCATATGCTTATGCTTATGCATGAGCATATGAGCATAAGAGACAAAGAGAGAAAGCATAAGCTTGTGCTTATGCATGAGCATATGAGCACATGGTCATGCATAAGCATAAGCACATGCTCATGCATAAGCATAAGCATAGGCAAATACATATGCTTATGAAAAGAGGAGAAAAAGAGAGGAAAAAAGAGAGTGGAAAATAAGAGAAGGAAGAGGGGAAAAAGAAGAGGGGAAAAGAGTATAAGCATAAGAGAAAAAGAGAGAAAGCATATGCTTATGCTTATGCATGAGCATATGAGGGAAAGAGGGGGGGAAAGAGGGAGGAAAATAGGAAAAGAGGGAAAGAAGAGGGAATAAGAGAAGAGAGGGAAAGAGAGGGTTCCTATACCCATCACTACAGCTAGCGCTTAAGACTTTAGTTATTGCTGTAGGCCAATGCAAATAATGAAAATAACAAAAGGGAAAAAGAGGAAGCACTTTCTTACCTTGAAAAGTCCGGCTCTTTGTTTTGTAGACTAGCCCTACAAAAAAGAGGAAACATACAATTTTTTCACATAACTAGTTAGAGGAAAGAGGAGTTTGGAGAAGCAACTTTTCAAAGGGATTGGATGAGTTTGGAGAAGCCTACAAACAAGGAGAAAGCATAAGCCTACAAACAAGGAGAAAGAGGAGGAAGAGAAATACTAAAAAGAGAAGAGGTGAGTCTTCTTTCTTTCACCAAATCTTGTTTTTTGTCAACCTCTAAAAATCAAGCATGAAAATTAGCACATAGGCTTAGCAATACAAGAAAAAACATGCTTCAACACTCACAAAATGAAATCTCACAAAAAATGAACCTACATTGCTTAAAGAGACACACCTTCTTGAAAAACTTATTTTCACACAAGCAAAGAGGGAGAAGGGTGGAGAGGGAGCACAAGTATTAGGAGAGGGGCTAGGTAGGGGTGAGGAGTGGGGAATAGACAGGAGGAAAGCGAGGTCGTCGAATATAAGGTGGGAGGAGAGATTTTTGCTTCTCTTGCAATAGAGATGTGAAAGACGGCATCGTGCGGGGTTTCGAGTTTTAGCACCTAATGTTGCTATATAGCGACATTGGTCAGTCACTATATAGCGATGTTTATATCCTAAAAGCATCGCTATATAGTGATGGAATAGGACAAAGCATCGATATATAGCGACGCTTCAGGGCATGGGGCACTTTTTGTTAGAAGAGAGGAAAGGAGCACATGGGTGGCTATTTTTTGGATCTTAATAGATTTCCTTGCAGCTCATGTTGTGATTTTGGAAGTGTGCAGATGGAAGGGATGAATGGAAGCTCGTCAGATGATGCACCAATGCCCGGGAGCATAGAGTGGCTTATGGAGAGGTTGTATTGTCATTGCACTCATTGCAAGCGAGAAGTACGACATCAACATTGTATTGTCATGCACCACTTGCATATGTATGGGGAGGAGCCCAAACCAGTACCCACCATTAGTGTTGCATGTGGTAATGGATCATCGGTAAGTCAATGCTATTTGAGTTCGTGATGATTAATATTGGATACCATTATGACACGAAACCTTGAGACAAGATCTTATATTTACATGAAATCTTGAGACAGGATGAGAAGGGTGGCAAGGATGTGCATATACCTTCATACTTTGAGCAAGACTATAGTCTCTCGAATCTGCTAGATGATGACGAGGGTATGGTGGACATGATGGATTCTATTTTTAGGAGCACTACATCACATGTACACTTGATGTCAAAGTCTGAGGTCAATATGCAAGAGTTGCAATCAACACAGTTGTATGAGGATGCTAGGATGTCTATAAACTATGGGCTTGTCTCTCAATCTTGAATTTGCAAGCAAAGTATGGGTGGTTGGATACAAGTGTCTCAGCTTTAATGAGGTTAGCTCCCACATTACTTTGACTCATTATTTGGATATTGTTTGTTTTAAGAATCATCATGTATGTTTGAGAATCATCATTATTCGTCGAAGCCTATGTATGTTTGAATTGTGATGGGTTTCTCCAAAAGATATTGCTTGTACCAAATACCATGCCCATGTCAAGAGATGAAGCGAAGAAGATGCTAACAACGGTGGGTATGGATTATGATACCATCCATGCTTGCCATAATGACTATATTCTCTTTCATCTTGTGAGCATGGAGATTTGGATAGTTATCCGAAGTGTTGGAAACAACGATATAGAGATGACTTGTAGGGTGAGTAGATACCGGTAAAGGTCTTGAGACACTTTCCCATCATTGCAAGAATATAGCACATGTTTTGATGCAAATCCATAGCGGAGATGATGACTTGGTATGCACCTCATCGGTCCACTGATGACACATTGAGGATTCCCGCAGATTGTGCAGCTTGGAAGCACATAGATAATCCATGGCCAGACTTTGCGAGAGAGCCATGCAACTTACATCTTGGGCTTGCCATGGATGACATGAATCCTTTTGAGTTACGCTCGACATCTCGGTCGACATGGCCCATAGTCTTGGTGAATTACAATATCCCACCATGGGTAACAATAAAGAAGAGACACCTCATGCTTGCACTACTTGTGCGAGGGAAGTACAAGGCAAAAAATATGGATGTGTACATGGCACCTTTGATAGAGGAGTTACAGATCTTATGAGAGGAGTGCGGGTCTTTGATATTTCTAGAGCTCCTAGACATACCGATGATATTTTGGTCAAGGGTATCTTGATGTGGACCATGCATAACTACCCAGGATATGGAGAGTGCGCAAGTACGTGGTTGTGTCTTCACATGTATAATATAGGATTATGCTTTTATGACTCTCTTTCGGGTGCATGTCTTATACTAATACATTCATGCACGCATGCAGGACTTGTTACAAGTTGGTACCATGCTTGTCCTATTTGTGGACTGGGTTTGAAATCACTTGCACGATACTCCAAACATACGAGGAAAAATGTTTATGGTCATGCTCAATACCTTCTCTAGACCATCTCATGCGTGGAGGTGAGCTTGATCAACCACCACCACCACCACCATATTTGAAGGCAAGTGATTGGATTCAGGCTTGGAGGGCAAATGGAGAGGAACCTCCTCGTGGTATGAAGAGGCTATCGATCTTTCATGAACTTCCTTATTGGGGTCAGTTACAAATCAATCATCTCTTGGATCCCATGCATATCTTCAAGAATGTGGAGGCTACTATTTGGGCACACTTGGTTGGTTCCAAAGACTCAAGAGGAGTGGGAGAAGACTTGCATACTATGAATAGGATGTCTCGTTTGTGGCCCCAAGTGCATGCTTCAGGAAAAGTTGTCCTCCCAAAAGCAAGATGGATCCTCTCCACGAGAGAGGAGGCAGCGATCAAGGTGGACATTGCCTCTTTTCAAAAACCCACAAGGTACATGCATTGCTTGAAACGAGCATTTTCAAAGGAAATAAGCTTACCGGACTCAAGTCCCATGATTGGCACAAGGTCTTACAGGTATTCTAAGCTGTAGGATTAGTGTACTGATAATCGTGATGCATTAGTGTAATTATGATTATGTTATATTATTGACATGACTTCTTTGTTGCTTTGATAGTTCATCCTCCCAATTATAGTAAAAGGGTGCTTACAAGAAGATGTTAGAAATGCTATATTCAAGATCAGTGGTATTATGAGGTATGCTTACTATCAAATCACATTGATTGCATTTTCTTCAATTTAAGCTGAATAATCTATAGACTGATTATGAATATATCTTACATGGGCATATGAAATAGGTGGATATCTCAAAAAGAGATCTCCATATCAAGCATCAAGAAGGCTAGGTTGGACTCCATCGAAGCTGTATGCTTGCTTGAGAAGCACTTTCCCTCGAGCATTATGACAACTCAATTGCACTTGCTTGTCCACATAGTTGATGAGATGGCCATTGCAGATACCATTCATAGTCAGTGGATGTTTTTTCTTGAGCAGTTTATGAAAACTTTAAAGGGATTTGTAAGTCAAAGAGCAAGACCAGAAGCAAGCATGGTAGAGGGATGGCTTGTGCAAGAGTCATGAGTATATATCACGAAGTTCCTTGCATCTATGGATCTTGATATGCCGCAAGATTGGCATAACAAGGATGATGATCACATCGTTGGCGAGGTTCGCCAAGGAAAAGGGATTGAAAGAAAGATGAGCGAAGAGAAAATGGAGAAATTCAATAAGTTTTGTATCCTCAATAGCAGGGAGATGCAAAAGTGGATTGAGAAATATGAAGCGGCCAAAGCAGAAAGAATAGTTGCAAGGAAGAGATTCAGAGTAATTTACAGGCGATCGCAACCATATGCATGGGATCTTGCTCTTTTCCCCACTCACATGTCACTTGATTGGCTACAACTAGCTCTACGTAAAGCCAAACGCGATGGAGAGACAATAAACAAGTGCGAGTGAGAGTTATCATTTGGATGTATGATGCATGTAAGTTTCTTACCTCTTGACGTAATTAAGTAATTATTTGTGGCAATATATGCTATAAAATAGATACATCTTCATTGTTTTAATGATGCTCTTTTGTAGTACAAAAAGTACAGTGCATTATGGTCATATGGATGACATTTTTGCATGCAATGCATCGATTCAAAGAGAGTCATGTATGATTGTGGAGTCATGGCTAACTTCACACAAGATAGTCGAGCAAGTGTTTCGGATACCAATCTTCTCTCCTCACAGTTGAATTATTGTGGAACCATATGCGAAATCTATGAAATTGATTTTAGATGATTTAGTATTTTCATTCTTGATGTAAAATGGTTTAGAACTATTTACAATGGTCCCCATGCGACAGTGAGAAAAGACAATAGCGTTTTCTTTGCAATAGACTCCACCAAACTTTAGACCGTTGAAAGTGATACTTTTGTTCTTTCCAAGCATTGTGACCAGGTGCATACTAATGATTTAATTAATAAGCTTTCCTTTTTAAAGATCCATTGATACATATACTTAAGCATAATTTCATATATATAATTGATGGCATTTGGTACCCATCTTTAATATAGGTGGTTTTTCATTCGGATCATTCTGATCCAAGATGGTGGTACGTAATCCAAGTTGCACCATGAAGTAAGAAAATTTTTGAAGATAGAGATGTGGATATGGAGATGCCACCACCAATGTTGGATCCAATTGATCCAGATGGATCTAGCAAAGACGATGAAGATCACAATATGAGCCAAGAGTAAGATGTGCATAATGACATTGTATGGGAGGAAGATGGAGATCACAATATTGAGGAAGAAGATGACGATCATCAAGAATCACCACACTTTATTGAAGAAGATGATCAAGTCTAAGGTGAATGTATGATGCTAGAGTACGATGATGATATAGGAGATCAACTCAGTATAGAGTTAGAGATAGACTTCTTTGGCACATTAGACTTGGCTCAGGATGAAGTTGTTGATGTTAATGCTCTTCAAACTTGATGTACATGCTCTTGTACTTTTATTCTCTCAGGATCAAAACATGTATGAAAAGGAAAAAAAAAATATCATTGGGAAAAACTATCTTTTAAGGTCGGTATGGGAAAAAACACACACTATAAAATGTCGCTATAGGAAATTGCCTTAGTGTCACTATATAACAACCATTCACAAGTCTAATAAGTGTAACTATATAGCGATGCTCTTTAAACGTCGCTATATAGTGACACTTGTCTAAAGTTGCTATATAGTGATACTTAACAATGATTATCGACGATTAGCGCCTTGCGCATGCTAAACATTGGTGCTTAAGTGTCAGAATAGGGATCATGTGTAGTAGTATTTCAAGCTTATTTTGCTCCAAGTAAAACCAAGAGAAACTTACTTTTTATGATGCTAATGGAATGTCCTCAAAGTATGGTGAAAATATTAGAACACATGTTTTTAGTTCATCGAGAATTTCAAAACATTGAACTCGATATCATCGGAATGTCCTGTTATCTAATTTAGGAGCCAAAATGAGCCTGGAAAGGGGTGAAAAAAACAATTGCTTTATTATGGAGCAAAATTTAACATAATATATGATGGATGTCAAAGTGATTAATTGCAAAATGAATTTACTTCCCCTAGAGCACAAGTCTATAGCAGTGGTTGTCCATGAATTTGGATGCACCGTCCACACTGTTGTGACATCGTTCACTATTCCCCTGTGTCTGGATCCTCCCACTAGCTAATTTCTACATGTTGTCAGGCATTTGCAGTGATATTAAAACGTCAGCTTTAAAACGCTATATTAAAGCATTTAAAACGTTTTTAAAGTTGCTATGGGGTGTTTCAAAATGCCCTAGTAGTGATTTTTATCTGTAACCGCGGTTCTAGCCAGTTCTCGGCCGGTATACCTATACACTGGTTGATATCTTCATACCATATCGATCGGTATTTTAAAATACCGATCGGTTTAGAATATACCAACTGGTATATACTTATACCAACCGGTATACATCTATACGACTGATATACATCTACATCGATTGGTGTTTCTCGACACTGATTATTATAATTAGCAACACTGATCGGTGTTTAATGACATCGATCGGTGTTGCTAATGTTATATATACCTATGCCGTGCTTGTACTATTCATAAAATCTGAGATTCCTAGAATATTGTGGAGTCTTGGGAAAGAGAAGAAGCATAAGAAAGAGGATAAACAAAACTACAAAAAAATTTGTAAGTTTTGTTAGTTCTTCAAGTATGAAAAAGTATTTAGTGCCGGTGGTGGGCTCGCATTTGTCGGTCGGAATCCACTCGCACTTAGATACTAATTGGAAAAGTAGCAATTGCATTACACATACTATTAGGTGAAGAGTAAGTTAGTTGCATGTGACATTGTACTTAGCTTTGAAAAAATAGATGATTTTGATTTTATGCATGAAGTATATAAGTTGTTACTTATCTAGATTGAAAATTGGAATGACTTATCACCTAGGACTAGGTAGTTTCATGGCTTGGAATTTTAGTTTAGTTTCATAACTTATAGATGAAGAGTAAGTTAGTTGCATGTGACATTGTACTTAGCTTTGAAAAAATAGATTATTTTGATTTTATGCATGAAGTATAGAAGTTATTAGTACGTAGATACTAGCAAAATTTAGGAAAATGGTAGAGTAGACATTAGTGCATGAACTGATTTACTTTTGGAATAGTTTATGTTTGTGTATGATTTTCTTACTTTTAGCATATGTATTTATTTACAAGCATGTAACTATAGCTTGTAACTATGCCTAAAGAAAAAGTCAATGGGCCGGTTGGAGGTTCGCTTAAGCTGACTTGTAACAACTTGTTCATTGATGAATAATATTATACCATGTGCCGGATGGAGGTTCGCTTAGGCCGACCTGGAACATCTCATATGTGGTTAAAATTCATCCTATATATTATTGAAACTCTACAAACTAGTATTTAAGAGTAATGGGAAAATATTTGACTTTGAGCCGATTGCAGGCTCGCTTATGCCGGTCGTTTGCATTTCGCTCGAAGTTTAGCCAGTTGTGGAGCTCGCAATTGCCAGCTCATAGCAACTCGCAAAATTATGTTGCGTATGTGTGGAAAGATAATGATATACATAGGTTCACTATCCTTATGTTTTATAGATTATTAGGTGAAACAAATCAGGTATGAATATATTATATCCGTTTTAATTTGTAGCTTTTATTAGAATTGAAACCCCATAGTACATATATATATAGAAAAAAACAATATTGAGGATTGAGGATATTAGGTTAACAATTTCGCCTAGCTTAGAAAGTAGTAGTAAAACAATTTCTCATAGCTTAGAAAGTAGTAGTAAAATTATTTATAAGTACTTGTGTAAGTGATGCTAGCTATTACACCAGTGTGTGTAAAATACCGACATCCGTCAATAGAGCATGATGTTGCGGTGGCAAATGATCACGATGCAGATAGATGCTTAGTTGAGAGAGAGTGAAACATGGGAAAAGGAAATTTGCCATCCCATGCCTATTTCAAGAGGTAGATTACCACGTTCACAATCATCCAATTAGGTCAGGAGGGGACAAGAAAGTTGGATGATTTCTCTCTCTGGAGGTCTAGCAAGCTTGCATGGAGTATTCTAAGTCAGTATTCCAAATAGCCACATTGATTTTGGACATAGAACTACAAATGATTCAAGATAATGTGATGTGTCATAGATCCTAAATGATCCAGTAGTATCTAGAACATGATTACTAATGTGAATATATATAGAACTTATCTAAGTTTTTGTATGTTTCTCTTACAGCCTTTATTAGAAGCATGGCTCCATAAAAACGAGGAAGGAATCCAACAAAGGCTCGCGATTATGTTACGATGTTGCCTAACAAGAAGTTAAAATGTAACTTTTGTCATGAAGAGTGCTTAAGCTTTGGCACAAGAATGCAAAAGCAGTTCTTAGGTGATAGCAACAAACAGATTGGAAAATGCAAGGGACCAGGAGTTGAGAGAGTTATAGCCACTCTAGGTGGCCAAATTCCTAAAAGTACGGATAACCAAGTAGATGATATAGTCACATGTCACCAATCCTAGCCTCAAGAATGCATGCCTGATGATTTAATCACACCTCCAACTAGTCAATCTGTAGATGTGCCACCTCAAAGTAGTGGTGTGTCCTCATTCACACAGATGGCAAGCTGCTTTATGAAGTATATGGATAGTGGACAATGTAGTGACATTTCTCGCTCGCAATCGCGTGCACATCTGCATTAAAGGTCTTTGGAAGAGTCATTTAGACAACAACATATAGAGAAAGCGCAACAAGATGTTTTTGAGGCCATTTGTCACACTGGTTACCCACTAAGCATGGTTCAAAACCCGCATTGGAAGAGAGCTATGGCATCTGTAGCAAAGGTGGGTCCAAGCTTTACGTTGCCCAGTTACAATGCTATTTGTAACAACTACTTGGATGCATACTATGAGAGGATGAAACTAGAGATGGAGCAAGTAGTATACGATGGTATTGAGAGAATGAGATGTACCATTGTTCTAGTGATGGATGGAAAGATATCACTAAGAGGCCTCTTATCAATATCATGGTAGTGACATTTAAGGGGGAGACTTTTCATCAATGCCTCGACACAAGTGGGACATCCAAGGTAGGTGAATACATTGCTAAACAATTGGAGGCTGCAATCCTAGATGTTGGGGAGCATAACCTTGTTCTGATAATCATCGACAATGCGAAGAACTATAGGAAAGCTGGAAAATTTATAAATCGAAATTATCCTACCATTTGGGCATCACCGTGCTCTTGCCATTGCCTTGACCTTGTGCTTGAGGATTGATATAAATCAACAGAGACTGTGTGGTTCAAAGCCACTATAGATGAAGGAAAAAGATTGGTGCTATACTTCCTCAACCACGAGAGATTGTTGGGCATATTCAAAAACCACCAACCTGTAGAACATCCACTAGAGTTTTTGAAACCTAGCGGAACACGTTTTGGAACAAACTATATAATGTTGGACCATTTGATCAAGCTAAAGGAGTTGTAACGGAGACATTATTCAAGTTAGAAGCTAGCGAGTGGATAGCTGAGTCAACCACACAAAATACTCGCATTGAATTCATAGAGATGAAGCAAATGACTCACACTGCTAGCTTTTGGAAGAGAATAGCTGATGCTGCTAATGAAATGAGGCCGGTATGGTTTGCCATTCGAAAATTAGACATGAAAGGTCCAAGTTTGGGCAATGCTTACATGGCGTGGTGGACTGCCAAGCAAGACCTTTTAAAGGAAAATAGAAGATCCACAAGTGACAACATTGGCTACAGCTCCATTCATTGTGTCACTTTGCAAAAGATGTTTCGAAAGCGATGGAATCATGCTCACAATGACCTCCACTATGCTGGCCATATTCTAGATCCCCAATGATGGGAGTATTGTCTGAAAACATTGGAACACATAATGCAGCCTTGGCATAATATCTTGGGACAATTTTTTGAGGATGGATCTGAATATGCTACTACTGTCAAGGAATTATCCACTTTTCAAAATAGGGAAGGTTTGTTTACATATACAAGAATATGAGACCTTGCAAAGGAGATGCCTGCATGGAGATGGTGGGAAGAGTGTGGAGCTTTGACACCTCATTTGCAAACGTTGGCATTGAAAGTGCTATCCTAGCCTTGTAGCAATTCGTCAAGTGAATGAAATTGGAGTAATTACAAGTTTGTTCATTCAGTCACAAGAAATCTCTTGAAGACAAAAAGAGCAGAGAAATCGATATGTTTATGCAAATGGTAGAGTTTTGGATGATATTAAGGGAGAGAGCAATGATGAGATTTAGCAAGTGGGTACATTGTGATCTTCCAAGTCCGTTGCATGATCCTCCCAATGTTGGACAATTGCAAGTTGCAGCAGCAGCCGAAGCAAGCTCTAGCGATGAGGAGGATGAGGAAGAGGAAACTTTGTGATCACTCATGAGCAATCATTCCCAGGATTGAAATACTATATACACTGTTGATCGTGCTTACATTTTGACTTATTAAATATTGTGCTAATTGATTGACATCATATCAATTTGGTTGATTGATGTCATACCATGTGGAATTTATCCTAAAGCATTTTTTTGTTTGACATCCACATCAATTTTGTTAATTGATGTCATGTCAATTGGAAATTATGCTATAGCATTTAGATGATATTACAATTGTGCTCACATTCTGTTAAAATAAAATTAATGTATATTGACATCATCAATTTTGTTGATGGATATCATACCAATGTGAAGTATTGCTACATTATTTAGATGGTATTACAATTGTTTTACTTCAATGTTCAAACTTGGAAAATATTATCCAATTGCTTGCGACCTTGATGTATTTGTGTAAGTGATGCTAGCCGTTGCACTAGTGTGTGTAAACTACCGAAATCCGTCAATAGAGCATGATGTTGTGGATGATCATAGTGCAGATAGATGCTTACTTAGGAGAGAGAAGGATGTGGGAAAAGGCGACTTGCCATCCCATGCCTGTTTTAATAGGTAGATTACCATGTTTATAATCATCGAACCACATTAAGAGGGGGCAAGACAATTCGATGATTTCTCTCTCTCAAGGTCTAGCAAGCTTGCATGGAGTACTCACATGTTGGAAGTTTGGTTGAAAATGCATTTCAAAGGGATAAATTGTTTTCGATGATTATGAAAGCAATTGAATTAACTGAACTCCTTAATTTTATAGTACGCAATGGCTCCAGAGAGGAATGGAGGTTCAACAGTAGCATGCAACTACATTACAATGATAGCAGGAAACCGTTGGAGATGTGATATCTACCATCAAGAATTTCGAGGCTCACCAATGAGGATGTTATGGCACTTCATGGGAGATGTTAATAAGACAATGCCATGGTGTAGAGGTGATGGTGCACAAAGAGTGGCCGCCATCTTACAACCACCTACTAGTATTGATGTTGACATAACAATACAGTCTACAGATGCGGGTGAAGTTGTCACAAATGTGGAGAATAATGTTACGATGCTAGACGATGGACGGTGGAGATGTAATATCTATCATCAGACATACATTGGCTCTCGCCTAAGAAGGAGGTTGCATTTCTTGGGTGATGTGCATGGAAGAATTTCAAAATGCAAGGGACTAAGAGATTAGGGCCTGCAAACTCTTGTTGCTACTATTTTGGGACTTGTTGTCCAACATTACTGTTTTGAGGCATTGTAAATCACCTTTTTAATTTTGAATTGACGTATGGTAAAACTGATTTTGCAAAAGATGAATATGGTGAAACTAACATTGAATTTTTATTTCACTTCAAATTATGCTCATTATAATTACTTCAGCAATTGCACTTAGTCCTAGTTTTGTAAGTTGACTGAACTATCCCTAAGAGAACATCACTCATTGATGCACTTTCTATGGATTTTATAACTCCATAGTCTTGAAACTCCTCTACTCCTAAGAGAACATCACTCATTATATCATTGTGCATGATTTCCATAATTCCATAGTTACTTGGTTTGACTCCAAGAACTTTATCAATATCCATGAAGCCACCATGCTTGATATGATATCACTTTTGACATCTTTGCCCAAGTTCTCAATGTGCATGAACTCATCCACCCCAAATAAGGCATCACTTGTGAAATCTTTTTCTTTCTCGGTACCGATGAACTCATCGACTCCTGATAAGATGTCAGTGCTATAGTTGAGTGCATTGGAATCATCTATCTTTGAAGGAATAGAGCTTGGTATATTGGCATATTCTTTCAATTCTTTGATGTTGCCGCAAACTGTGATCTCTTATTAAAGTTCCTCGAGTAGGCCCTCTTTAAGTGGAGTGGACGTTGCATTATTTACATTGTTCCACTACAAAGTATGACAATAATAATGCATCCACATTAATTACTTCAATAATTTTCAACAATCAATGCATCCATGTTAATTACTTCAAAAATTTTCGACAAACATTGCATTTTCAACAATTTTACTTCAAAGGTATGACAATTCAACATGTAGCACTTTAGGCTTTAGCCTTTCCAAAATAATAATTATACATGGATATTGTGTGTCCATAGTTTGGAAATATTATTGTTCCCACTATTCATACAAAATGAGGCCATCTAAAAAATTAGTTACAACATGGGAACATATATATTGCCCAATACAAAATGGCCTCAGCAAAAAATGGCCATTACAAAATGGCCTCAGCAAAAAAATAAGCCAAGAAGAAGCTCCACACATATAAGACAAGTATCAAAATAAATTAAATTGAAGTGTTTTCTAGCTGGTTCATGCGACAATGGGTGGTTGATGGGTGCCCTAGGCTACTAGTAAAATGTGTAGCCCATGGCGATATAGGGATGGGTGTGATTTTTTGGTGAGCTTTTTGTCATGAGCTTTTTTTCAATTTTCATGAATATTGCGAGCTTTTCATTCACCTGAGAGAGAGAGAGGGGGGGGTTCATGGAGTGGGGTGGGTTGAAAGTTTGGGTTGTGGTTGCAGTTAAGAGGAGAGAGGGGGGGGAGGGGAGATAAAGGAAAGGGGGAGGGATGGGCGCATGGGTAAGGTGGCATGGAGAAGGGAGGGGAGGGGAGTTGGAACATATATTCGTTATCATAGTGGAGAACATAGAGGGGGAACTTATAAGGTATGCAAAGAGGAGTGCAAGGAGGAGAGAGAGGATAAGGAATGTGAAAGTTATGTTCATCTACTAAATGCAAAGGGGAAGGGAGAGCATGTGGGAAATTTGTTCATTTTCAAAGTGTATAATTTGACAAGTTTGACCTCATATTTGGATTCCTCGTCGAATTCCGGTCATTTTGAGTACCAACATGACCATATTCCGATAAAAAATTTAAAAATGGTGTTTTTGTCATGAATTCAGTTTTGGCCTGTTTTGGGCCTATTTTGAGCTCAAAATAGGCCCAAAACATGCCAAAATGACAAAAACACCATTTTTTCAATTTTTATCGGAATATGGTCATGTTGGTACTCAAAATGACCGGAATTCAATGAGGAATCCAAATATGAGGTCAAAAGTTTCAAATTAAACACTTTTAAAATGAACATATCTCCCATAGTTCCTCCCTTCTACTTTGAATATGGACATATCTTCCATAATTTTTTGCCTCCTACTGCCACTCACATCTGCCCCCCCCTTGTGCATAGTATACACTCTTCCACCCCTCCCACATGCTATGAAAATGAACATATCCTATATCCTCTCCCCCTCTTTCTAACCTCCCCATCTTTCTTATAACAAAAACACATATGGATTTCTAAAAAAAGCTCGCAAAAAAAAAGGAAATGGTAAAAAAACTCACATTAAAAAACTCGCCAAAAGATTTTCCCCGCGATATAGTACCATGAAGTAGCCACAAATAATTGTTACCTCGAGCAAGGTGTTAGCGATGATCATGAGGACAACAAGTAGAATTGCCATGACGATCATCGATTACTAAAACAAAATATTGCACTTTATGAGAAAACAATCCATTTCCATTATCATCATAAATAAATTCCTCCATAATTAAAAATAAAAGGAATTTTAATTCAATACACCTTTGAAATAAACCTTCAAAACAATTATTGCAAATAGATAATACATGTCCAAAAATTAATTTGATATTATAAATATGTTTGTATACAAAATTATTCCTCTCCTTAGCGTAAATTGAACGTAGCCTCAGATCAGGAGAGTATGTTGTGCTGATGCCGAGCATGTCATACAACTCACGTGCCTTAGGAGCATTGCATGCCACACATACACTTCTCACCTTTAAGGTATTCACCAGACAAACAAGGTGAAAGCGATGATCACAAGGGAGGGCATAATATCATGTGGCCCTATCAAAATGATCTTGGCAGATTGGGCAACATGGCCCATCCATGATGTATTGTAATGTTCTAGGTATCGTGGATGGTTTGCGCATGGCGAGGCCAACAAAATCACGATTGACTGTTGCCGATTAGAGTTCATGGTGGTAAATGTTTTTCAAAAAATTTGGGGATTTTATGATTAATTTTAATTTTTAGGGTTTTGATATATATTAAGGGGTAAGAGCCCTTTTTACATCACATTCTCACTTTCACATTTAGAGAGCCATAGAAACTCCCATCCTTAGAAGCTACTCCTTGCATCAACTGCTATTTGCCATGGATTTAGCTAGAACTGCGTTCCATGACTTCATCTCACGAGCTGCATTTGCAGATCATGAGGAAGAGCTATTTTTAGTGTTTGATAGGACTTTAGATGTCCTAGGCACATATATGCGAGCTAAGGATGACTTCTTAGATCTCATCCTTTACATGTAAGATAATTTCTCAAATTTTGCCTATACACTTGACCACACTTCAAAGAGATGGGTTCCCATAGATTACATAAAGTGTTTGTTTGTAGAGGAACCTAAGTTTGTAAAGCGCTTAGCCTGCTTTTGTGACAACCTTATAGATAAAGGGTTTAGGATAGTCAAAGTTCAAGACATCCTAGATGCAGGGATCACAAGAAATATAGACACCAAATTCCTTTCATGGGAGATGACATTCATCTTCCTTCTCCAAGAAGGAAATTTAGAGGAAGAAGCCTCATTGTCTAGCACCCCCTCTATTAGAACTGCTGATGTGGTTGTCCCTAGACTAGACTCGGACATCTACATGGAAGAGAGTCTTGATGATCCAACAGAGGAGATGGAAGCAGCTCAAGCATTGAGCCTACTTTAAGAGCCCCAAGTAGAGCAAGAATCTGCATCGGAGACCACTGAACCAAACTCAGAATTATGGTCCTTGTCCCCGCTCATCATCGATGGAGAAGAGTGCATATTCCTCCATGACATAGAGATTCTTTTTGGACTATGAGAGGATGAGGCACTTGGAGTCCTATCGGGGTTTGATGTTGACACAAGTGTCAAAGATACCAGGGTTTTAGGTATTAAAGACCAGACAATGGAAGACTTTCTCTTGACAATGCTGGTTTCAATGAGGGATGCAGACATGTTCATATATGATGCACAACCCTCTCATGCAGAAGCTTCCACCTCCAACACAGGTTAGGAGAAAGTGTCCACCTCCCAAATGGAACATCACATAGCACTTGGTTCCATCAACATTGCAAATGAGGAAGGGATAGAAGCCAACGACACTGTAGTGGTAAGTTCGAACAATAATTTTTATTTTAATGTTCTTTCAGTATAATTTGTTTTGTCAGTCTTCTAATGTTTGTTGAATTGTTGCAGGATGCAATCGAGCTATGAATTCTCATCTCAACGGGGTAATGTTCACAACACATTTGGGCGAGATCATTCTTTGGCCCATTACCTTGGCAAAGTTGCAGAGCATATCGTGGTCTTTCATGGAAAATTTTCTCCTCGAGGTCCTTCGGAGCTGCTAAAGTGCAAGGCATTGTCATGTGCTATCGGATACTCCAACATTACTCGGAATTTCGACAAAGTCATTTTGGTACACCACCTGGCTACTATCAATGCCTTTGGATCGAACGTTCATGGCATGGCATTGACAGCAATGGCTATGTCTTTGGCAACAGGAGAGGAGGATGTTAGTGCTATTGCAGCTAGATTTATATATAGGAATCCACTAGGGGATTCAAAGACCCCTATTCTTGATGTACTCGAACTAGCCAAGAAGAAAGATAGCCTGTGAGGCCTTTTGTATATAAACATATATTTAAATGGATACATGACTACATGTCTTTATTATTTGTTTTAAGTTATCATTGCTGATCACGAATTCCATTGTATTTTGTTTAAGTAGTTGATGATATATTTTCTCCATCATTTTAATTGTATTAATTTAATAAATTTCTAGCTAATTTAGTATCATCTTCACCAATTCTGTGTATCAAGAGTTCATTTCTATAAAATCCTGAAGGAATTTCACCATCGCGCAAAAGGGAAAAGTGTCCGGCACATTGCCAGGACCCCAGAAAGCCCAAAACCCACCACAGCACGAATTTGGGCATTCTGGAAACCTGGCGATGTGCCAAGCACTTTTCCCTTTTGTGCGATGGTGAAATTCCTTCAGGATTTGATAGAATTTAAAACTTAACTTAAAATGATCATTGACTACAAGCATTGAAATGGAAAATATACAACAATGCGAGAGTGTAGAGAATGTCGATATATTTTATTTAAAAAAAATAATCCTTGGGCCTTAGATACAAGATAGTGCCTTCAAGGGCAGGGGGTGGTCTAAGTCCTAAGAGTGGGCTGCAAGAGAATCTAGGGCTTCAAACTTGGGTCACTCCGTAGCCGCTTCACCCGAGCCATGTCCTTGTCCATGATTGTGACGCGCTTTGCATGGATGGCACACAAGTTGGCATCCTCGAATAGAGCGGTGGTCACTTGCTCTACAGCCTCCTAGAGTGCCCCCATAGCTCTTGTGCTAAAGCGCACATCATCCTTGTATCCCTACGTGATCTCCCATACCATGTTGGAAGGGAGCACATGGGATCAAGTTGTCGATGGTCTTCTGCATTTGCCTGATCTCTCTTAGGGCCCGTGCTCCTGGTTTTGCATAGTACGGCTTCTTGACTCTTGGTTTGGGCCTTACAGGTACTTGAACACCTTCCCACGGCCTCCTGTCTGCCTTGAACTTCTTTCGTTGCTCCTGTTTGCATTGGTCCTCCTCCGAGTCCTCCTCTCCCTGACATCTAGAGATTTGGCCTTCTTTGGGATGGGGCTTCCTCAGAGTCTGCTTTACCCTCCTCATGGGCACAGGGGTCATCTCTGCCATGGGCTGTATCTCCGGGAGAGGGAAGATGGTGCTCTTCCTTGCAGTCTGTTGACCCTCAAGAAGCCTCTCTATATCCAGGAGGTTATCGAACACATTTTGTTAGATCGGGAGAGGGATCTCATGGGTAGGGGAAGACTGAGGGGAAGGCTAAGGGGAAGGTTGAGGGGAAGTTTGAGGAGGAGGCTGAGGGTCAGGCTGAGGCTGAGGTTGAAAGGAAGGCTAAGGGGAAGGTTGAGGGTCATGCTAAGGCTGAGGCTGAGGGGAAGGCTGAGGGGAAGGTTGGGGAGAAGTCTTATGCTCTTGGGGCTGGGGAGTGGGCTCACAGGACTTCGGAAGAGGAGAAGGCTCAAAAGACTAGGGAGTGGGCCCATGGGACTTGGGGGAGGGCTCACAAGAGTCAGGGGAGGCACCATCAGATAGGTATGTGTGTGCAGATGCCATGGAGGTGGTGGAGCTAGGGGAGGAAGGGTGGGGGCGGCGTCCAGTGGGTCTAGCAGTGTTCTTCACTCTTGCCATTGAATAATGAGAGTTAGGGTTTTTTTAAACTTTATATAAGGGCCCATCATGTTTTGACATCCCTTTTAATTACATTTAGGGTTTCATCGTGCCCCTTGTCCCTGCCCTAACCCCTCCAACCCCCCCACCCTCATCGCCCTCCCCCCCCCTTGCCCTCCCCCTACTTGCCCCACCCACACCCATCGCCGTCCCCTATACCCCGATCCCCCCCTCCCCCCACCCTTGCTACCACTCCACCCCTCCCCTTGCCCCACCCCATGCCCCTCCCTTGTCTCCCCCCTCCTTCAACATGTCCCCACTTTCCCCAATGTCATGTGAGTATAAAAATTGTGGTCAAAATAAGCAAGATATTAAAGAGAGTACACAAATTGTGGTCAAAGTAAGCAATATATTTATTTCATATTTGTATACAATTACACCATAGCTTCTGTTGGTGGTTGGAGCCATCTGCTCCCTTCTCTCACTCTAGCTTGCAACCAACGCGTGCGACTCCTTGACTCCCTATGGATGCTTTCCAAGCACTATGCCTTCTATTCTTTGATACAATTTGAACTGCTTTTGCAAGTTCTGATGCCTTTGCCTTTTCAGACTTCAAAGTCCTTCCTAGTAGACATCTAAAAAACTAGTCGAACATCTCATGCAATGCATTGCTGTGAGTGACACCACCACCATGCCTTGAGTTCTTGAAGTAGGCTACCTTGGCTCTATAGTCTTCACCATGCCTTGTGTATTCCAAATTGACAAAGGAACCCAATTTTGTACAAAGCATGGTCCGTGTGCATAGAGAATATGCTGCAAACAGGATGAGAATCAAATCAACAACAAAAACTATTTATAAAGCAAGTGCTAAATATTATGATGGTGCCAAGATTACCAATCCGATCAAGTACTTATTGGATGGAAACACTACTTTTCATGCAAGTAAATACCATCTAGGATGAGATGCATACAAAGTGGTGTCCATTGGATATGATTGGCATGCTCGATCACACATTATACACAATTTTCCTGCTAGTGTTATGTACCATCATAAAAAAATGCGCTCCCAGGTGTTATCCAAACATATACTTATGGGATGGACGTGACACTTTGCATGCATGTCAATACCACCTAGATAGAGGCCTGTGCAAAGTATTGAGCCCATCAGATATGATATGCATGGTCGACCAAGCACTAAACTCTACTTTTGCCTTAGTGTCATGCACAAGCATAAAAAAACACTGTCTTAGGTGTGTTATTCCAACAAGTACTTTGTATGCAAGTAAATACCACCTAGTTTGAGGTGTGTGCAAAGTATTGTGTTGATTTGATATGCAATAGAGGCTTATGCAAAGTATTGTGTCCATCATGTATGATTTGCATAGTCGACCAAGCATTAAACTTTGTTTTTGCCTTAGTGTCACACACAAGCATAAAAAATGACTGTCCTAGGTGTGTTATTCCAACAAGTACTTATTGGATTGGTGCACCACATTGCATGTAAACTAATACCACCTAGATTGAGGAGCTTGAAAAGTATTGTGTCCATCAGATATGATTTGCATGGTCGATGACGCATTATGCTCCATTTTCCCCCTAGTATTATGCACAACCGTAAAAAAATGCGCTCCCAGGTGTGTTATGCAAAGAAGTACTTATGGGATGGGCGTGCCACTTTGAATGCAAGTAAATACCACCTAGGTTGAGGTACATGCAAAGTATTGTGTCCATCGGATAGGCTTTGCATTGTTGATCAAGCATTAAACACCGTTTTTGGCTTAGTATGATTCACATCCATAAAAAAATACACTCCTAAGTGTGTTATTCCAACAAGTACTTATCAGATGGGCATGACACATTGCATGAAACTCAATACCACCTAGGTTGAGGTGTGTGAAGAATATTTTTCCCATTAGATATGCTATGCATGGTCGATCATGCATTATACACGGTTTTTCCCCTAGTGTTCCTAGGTTTGTTATCTAAATAAGTACTTATGGGATGGGTGCACAACTTTGCATGCAAGTAAATACCACCTAGGTTGAGGCAGGCGCAAAGTATTGTGCCCATCCGATATGCTTTGTATGGTCGATTCTCACATTAAACACCATTTTTGCCTCATTGTGATGCAAAACATCTCCTAGGTGTGTTATCCGAACAAGTACTTATTGGATGGGCACACCACATTGCATGCAACTCAATACTAAATTATTTATACTATCTTTTATAATTCTAATCTGTAAAATCACAAATTTAAATTTGAGATTCTATTAGCTAAATGCTTGTATCCTTGTATCACCATCAAAATTTAATTAAATAAAGTAAAAGTTAAATAAAAGAGATTAATTTAATTGTTCCATAGGAAGATGGCAACAAAATTTCATTCCTGGGATGGAGGTGATATTATGTTGCCAAAGAGAAGTAGTTGCATTTGCTACAATCCATGATAGTGATCCAAATTCTCTTTGTCACTTTCAAAGACTTGGTGAAGATAAAATTGTAGTTATTGTATCAAAGATTCTTAGTGCACATGAGCTAAAGAATAAGTGTGGGGATATGGTTTGGAGATGTTATGGCTTATAATGTTTTCAATAAATCATTTATTGCATGGGATAGAGATGAGACTTATCCAACACATATCATCGGGAATACAAAGTGCAATTCTTTGGATTTCAGTGTGGGAGATATTTTGCAAATGATATCATTTGCAAATAAGAACATATCGGAAGGTCAAGTTTTAGGGTTTGAACACTGGGATCAGTGGCCATTTGCAAAGATGAGGATTGTGAAAGTTACTAATGATGGCATGGATGATAACACAACATCATTGGATGGTCCCAATTATGAGGAAGAAAAAGATTTGAGATGGAGCATGCATTTTTTGAAGATTAAAAAGGGACATGTGGTTTTCAATAACAAAGATAGGGTATACTATAATTTCAAAGGACTTAAAGAATATGTCTACAAGCCAAGCTTTCTCCCTTCAGACATGGATGATTTTTAAGAACTCAAGTATAAAAGGGACATCTTATCAGGAGTGGATGAGTTCATTGATATTGAGAAAGGTAAAGAATTTAGAAGCAATGCCTACTCTGGAGTGGATGAATTCTTGCATATTGAGAAAGGAAAAGGCATCAAGAGTGTTGTCTCTTCAGAATTAGATGATTTCAATGCAACCCTCTATAGAAGTGACATCTTATCAGGAGTGGATGAGTTCAGTGGAACTATGAAGGCAAAAGACTTTAGAAGCGATGTCTGATTTGGAGTCCATGAATTCAAGCACATCAAGAAAGATAAAGATATCATCTATGAGTTCATTGGTACTATGAAGGAAAAAGATTTCAAAAGCGATGTCTTATCTGGAGTCGATGAATTCACGCACGTCGAGAAAGATAAAGATATCATTTGTGTTGTCTCCTCAAACTTGGATGAATTCAATGCACTTAACTATAGGAGTGATATCTTGTCAAGAGTGGATGAGCTCATTGGTACCAATAAAGCAAAATATTTCAGAAGTGATGTCTCATCTGGAGTGGATGAATTCATACACATTGTCAAGGAGTGCAAAGAGTTCAAAAGTGTTGTCTTATCAAACATGGATGACATGGATATTGACTCAAATGGTTCGAAGATTACTTCAAAGACAAGAATGAAATCAACAAAGGACTATTCGATATTTGACTTTGACAGTGATAAGATAAACGATGCAACATCCCATGAAAACATGGTGACAAATAAATTCAACGGGGAGAAGTGTACAATTTCCAAAAACTTGGATGTACAGAGGAAACCAACAAAGGACTATTCAGTATTTGACTTTGATTGTAATAAGATGAAGGATGCAACATCCCATGAAAATAAAGTGACAAATAAATTTGATAGGGAGAAGTGTAAAAACATACAGAAGAAATGTACATACATATGCATGAAAAGAAAGTGAGTCCAGGCAAATGTAGAAAAGCAACCAAAGAGAATATGAATGAAGATGTTATGCTAAAAGCACCGCGATCTACATGTTACAAGCGAAGTTGTATGCATTCCATTAACTTACTTGACATCAAGCGATGTAGAACAGGTGTGGCAAAGAAGAGGGAACAAAAGAAATGAACAGGTTACTCATGAGGCTCTCTTGCTTTCTGGTAAATGACACGAAAAGCCAAATTTTGAACAATAGATAAAGCCTTCTAGAAATGAAAAAAGTATTTGCAAGTAATGCATATCACATTACTACAAGATTATCACATGGCACATACTGGGATTTGGCAAACAAAGCAAAGTATGGAGTAAAGTTTAACATTCATGGACACATAGGAAGGTGCAAAACAAGAGCCTCTCGTGGCAACATCAATTTTAAAAGACTACATTCATGAAAATGCTTTACCTCAACCCCATCTATCTGAAATGCATCTTCCAATAGGTTCAACAAAAAAAGAAGTATTTAAGTCAATTGGAGAAACATAGAGGCAAAGAGGGCATGCTTTGACATCTTTTCATAATTTGTATACTCTTTGGAAGAAGGAGATGATGGATGACTTGATAAGAAAATGTGGGAGGCAAGTTGGTGGCCACAACGAAGGTACAGTATGCTCCATGGTTAAAAGGATGTATGATTGGAAGAGCTTTATTCTACCTTTCATACAAAAAGGTGGTGATGCCCTGATTGGTCAAAGTGCTCTGCACTACTTTCGCTTTTTCGTAAAGGATGAAAAACCAGTGATGCAGTGGCAGTACTATTCTCATGATACAACATGGGAACCCAAAGAACCTTACTCTCTTAACTTCAATCTCAAGAAAAGAAATGCATCTAGTATGGGCTCCTATAAAAGAATTCCATAAGAAATATAAAGGTGAAATAGACGGATTTATTACATACAAAGAGGAAATGATTTGTAGATTTTCCGATCGAAAACCCTCTTGGAAGGAACACACTACTGTTGTAATTAACAAGACCTAACAATTGATAAAGGACCTTGAGAAAATGCGAGCAGATGATGCTAAGGCAGAACAGCCTTTATTTTGGCCAAATGTTGGTAACAACTTGCGCCCATCATTTGATGTCTTTGAAAATGAGTTTGATTCACTACTCCCACATCCATATTGTGGTCTGAGGAAGAGAGAGTTTATGCCAAAAGTAGACATAGACATCCACTGTTTTATTGCAGTTCGACAATTGGATGATGAGCATGAGAATGTTAAGTTCTGGGTTGCAAAAGTGGTGGACGTGAGCATGGATGACAAGGGAAAAGTTGCAACATTTATAGCACTATAGTATGAGCCAGGGGGTAGGAAGAAAAACCATGATAACAATACAATGTATATTAGTTGCTTGAAAAAGGAATGGGTTTCAAACCATGAAGCAGTTTCAAAGCTTTCCATTGAGACAGTCATAGTATCCTGGAAGTCAAGGACAAAGAAAACAAGGAAGTACATGGGATATGATGTAGAAGAAAAAATAAGAATACCACTATCCATTATTTTGCACATTACAGAGTTTTTGAAGATGCTCACTATGAAGAGGAAGTAGAAGGAGGTAGCACAAATGAAGAATGCCCATGACAATACCATTCAAGCATCAACAAGTGATGATGAATCGGACATTCAAACAAACTAGTTACCTATTTGTACTTAACATATTTGTAAAGGCAAAATTGAGTTATTGAAAAGGCTGTGTGTTAGACTCCTTTGTACAAAGACTCATGGAGAGCAATATTTCTTGTAAACATATGACAATGTAAAATTACAAGCATAGCTATTACTATTTTTGAAGCACATTTAAAGAGTCTTCCATGCCTCTTGTCTATTTTAACCTTTAAATTTTTTGGGACTTCAAGAGTGTTATAGTTTTCTACATGAAATTTTAAGTGCATTCTTTTGGATTACATTATATATGTCTTTAATTTGAAAGTGATTTTTCATGGATTTAAATTAATAACTCATTATTTTTTAAAACATGAATAGGATTGTTAAAAACAAGAAGTAAAAAGTAGGATTTGAAGTTTTCACATTAGTAGTGCACCATTATAGAGATAGATTGTGAAATTTATTATGTGGAAATGATAGTGGAAAAAAGTATACTTTTGATTCTCGAATGATATTTTACTGACAAAAGGTTCTTGCTGAGCTTCGGAACATATAGCACATCTTTCACTAATCATTTTGTACCAGTGAAATTGTTCATAGGGACAACGCCTGTCCCTTGAACTGGATTCGGTGTATTGTCTGCTGTGTAGATGACATTTTTCTGACCTTCTAATGGTTTCATCTCTGTAAACCATTCCTGATGATTTGTCATGTGAGATGATGCACCGCTGTCGATGTACCAAGGATCCTATTCCACTTGGTTGACTTGATAGCTATAATCCTCTTTGGATTGAAATCAGTGTCTAGGTACACTGTATCAGTCTGATGCAATTCCTCGCTTGCAAGAAACATATTTCCATGTTCATTTGCAAAATGACTATGACTAGAATGTCCACCATGATGATTTCCTCTACCTCAGGAATTCCCTCGATTATTGCTAGATTGACCACCTTGGTCGTACTACTTCTTGTGGCAATCTCTTTCATAGTGTCCAAACTTGTGACAGTAGTTGCACTGAATGTTTGACACATTGGTGGATGCATTCCCTCATCCTTGGAATCTTCCTCGGTTGGAATGATTTCCTCTTTGCTGATTCTGATGTTGCTGAGGAGGATGCTGATGCTGATGTTGATGCTGACTTTGATTTTGTTGCTGATGATGACCACTTTTCTGATATGATCTACCTCTACCTTTGCCTCTGCCTCTGCTTTTGTCTAAAGCTGTGAATGCTTGATCATTAGAATGATCTTTACGTGCTTGAATTGCCTGAATCCTGAGTTCTTCACCAAGTAGGACTGACTGAAGTTCTTCCAGTGTCGGAATTTGCTGTTGGATGGCAATACTCTGGACTAGATTCTCGTATCCCTCTCCTAGTCCATTCAGAATGACTTGAACCATTTTTGCGGGGTTCATAGTCTCTCCTGCTGTTGCAAGTTGATTGTGGTAGTCTTTTATGCAGAGTACATAAGCATGACCGGTTTCACTGCTGTTACAAAAACTTTGGTTGATTTGGTTTCTTAGTGTGAGAATCCTGGATGTGTTCTTGGACTTGTAGAGAGCTACAAACATATCCCATGCTTCTTTTGATGTCTTGATTGTGTTGAGCTATCCTAGCATGACATCTTGCACATTTTGCTTGATCAGGTGATAGGCATACTTGTCTTTCTTATCCCATTCTGCCTGAGCTCGTGCAATGGCATGATCTGCTACTGGTGCGAAAACTGTTTGTTAGATGTAGATTCCATTGCTGGTGCTGTGATAACAGATGGAGTAGAGCTACTTGTGGCTGGATTGGCCAATGGTCTAGGTGTAGACCCATCAACATACTCCCATTTGTCCTGAAGTACAAGAATGGTCTCCATTCGGTACTTCCATGTACCATAATTGGAATTGTCTAACTTAGCAGATGCCTCTAGATTGAGGCTGCTAGTTGACATGGTGCAAGAAATGTACTCAAAACTTTCGTGAAAATCTCTATATGAATCAATTGCAAATACACTATCTATGCCAAGTGAAATCTCTAAACCGTTGGTGAAGATAGAACTACAATATATAGAATTTGATATGTATTACAAGGCTTGTGGCGATGATGCTGGGAATAGCCAAGAGGCTTTACAAGGCTGAAATGATGTGCACGATGCCGTGAGATAGTCGAATAGGCTTTAATATGGTGGCATGTGTGTGTGAAATCACATGCTATCTGCCCTCTAAAACAATCTGCAATGGCTATAAACTTTGAAGTCTACTCACTGAACTGATGAACGTAAGGTTTCAGGTAATGTAATGATGTGAAACCGTATGTGAGCATATGGACTGTAGGTACAGTTGGGAATTTCAGGCATGGCTTAGATTGGCAACTTGGAGAAATTCAAAGCGTCCCCTCTATGGTGATCTAGTCTACTATGATACCAACTGTCGATCAATGAAAGAACAACAAATAATTCCTTTTCTTTTGTTCCTTTTAAGTGCCGGGTCAAATGCGTTGATGTAGAGGCAAATGTGCATGAAGGAAGTAGTTTTGTCAGCGAGGCTAAAATGTGAGTGTAACTTGTGCCAAAATGTGCACGTGATGTGACAACGCGTAGACAACAAAAAAACAAGTGACTTTCCTTTTTGGAGCACCCTTAAATTCTTCCTGGATCAAGAGATATGACTTGATCTATGTGGAGGGGCAAAAGGAGTGCAAATCCGCTCAATGATGATGTGTCATTGTGAGTCACATGCAGTGATGATGTGGCACTATGCCTAGCAAGAGGTGGCAGAAGTGGTCACATGCAGTGACTGTGAAGTGCTGTGTGTGCCTGCAGAGGTCAGTGTTGACTGGATAGCTGAGGTGGCACTACTGATGATGTCAACAGATGATGTGGTAATGATGACGCGGCATTGATGATGTGGACCAGATGATGTGTCAATTGAATTGGCAGGGGTGATGTGGTAGTCTCACAGGGCTACTGACATGTCAGATAAGGTGATGTGGCAAGTGCAGGAGGTTGCTGGCATGGCAAGCTGAGCGGGGCGATGATGTGGCAGATAAGTGGCTACTAACGTGGCAGATAATCTACCAAATGTCAAATCGTTGACCACTCCTGAGTTGAGTGGTTACCCTCAGATAGGGTTGCCATGTGTCATAATATCGCTTGACGGAATCTTTTGAAGATTTTGATGGAATCTATGAAGATTCTGTCTTCGTGTTCATTGGAGCCGTGAAGACTAGGAGCTACTACTTCTTGGTCGCTTGCCTGCGGTCGCTCGTTGTAGGATGCTTGTAGATGGAGAAGTTCAAGCACAGAGAATGGGTCATTTGTCGAGCGCTGCGAGCACACTGTCGAGAAGGCCTGTTGCTATTGAAGTTGATGGAGAGCGCTATGCGATGAGGTTTGTTGCAGGCTTTGGAGCTAGAGCTAGGTCATTGTTGTAGCTTGTTGGTTGAAGCCGTTGATGGAGTGGTGGCCCGTCTACAGAGTTCATTGCCTGAAGGCTTTGAAGAAGGTCATTGTAGGGGCGTTGGGCTACGAGGAGCTTGGGATGGCATTGCGAGACTTTACAGTCGTTACCTCATCTGCGAGGCATTTGCTGTAGAGGTCAGTGTCACTGAAGATGCTGTGGAGGAGCCAGGTCAATGGAGAAGCTTTGGGCTCTGGGCGTTGGAGAGGCCGTATGCCTTGGAGGTCTTCCGCTAGTAGTTGCCCCTCATATGGAGTTGATGAATAGACATTGCGAGCCAGGAACAAGCTCCAAGCAAGCAGAAAGAGCTCCACAGAATGTGCTGCTTCGAATTTCCTGCTCATGCAACTCATGGTATCGTAAGGTGGGTGTATGCTTTGTCATAGCAATCATTAGCCTTTGCATGGGTGCTGGAGTCAGCATTGCTAGTGTCATGCTTTGTTGCAAAGCTCTGTTGGAGAGCTGCATATGCCCTAGAGACCATGAACCATAGGGGCTTGGAAGCGAGACGTAGTTGGCGGATGCACTACTGAGCAGCTCATTGTTGGATGTAGATACGGTCTGCCTTGTGTGGTAAGTCGTATATTGTAGCGAGGAGGCGATTGTGAGGCGATGAGTGTTGGAGGTCTAGCACTCGCTGATGCATTGGTTGAAGTTGAAGCTGGTTGCAGATTCACTGGCGTGTTGAGAGCCGTGGCATTAGAGTTGCTAGGCAAGGTATATCTCTCAAGGGTCTCTCTCTCGAGCTAGAATAGGAAAATCTCCCCATCTATCTCCCATCAAAACCTTTGAAGACACTCCCTATTGCAATGCAATAGATCCAAAGTCTCTCTTTCTTAAAGAAAATCTCACAAGAGAAATGGAAATGAACGGAAATTCGAGGGAAAGTCTCCATTAACAGAAGTGAAGATCACTCAAAAAAGAACTCTCTCAATCTTTCAATCTCTCTCACTCTCTCAAGGATCACAATGCCTCAACGGAAGGCAAGGGAGCTATGATACCATGACAAAATTGTTGGTAAGCTGAAAGGAAAGCAAAGAGTGGACACAAACTCAGAATACTTGCATTATGGAATGAAGAAGAGTGAGGTCCTTAAGTAGAAACCTCATACATGCTCACTGACATCACTGATGACTTCAGAGCTCCACAATCATCTCCACAATCTGCTCCTAGATTCTCTCAATCATCCTATGTGGCTCTCCACCACCTAACTATGCTTGTGGGCACCTAACTGTGCCTCTAGCACTCACACATAGAAACCAAGGTGTGCCAGAGGCATACACCTTGAGATATCCCATCAAACCCCCCCTCAAGGGAATGCCTCAGGCTATGTCAAGGATACATCTAGTCTCATAGTTTCTCATGCCATCTCATGGTGGTCAAGGATAAATCTATGGCTAGGTTCTCATGCTAGCAAGGGTTCCCATGGGTGTAAGGTAAAAAAAGGGATACAAAAAGGACCTTCCAAAGGTTATCTCCCCTGCATGTATGTACATGCACACAATGTCTGCAGGAGGTACCATGGAGCAAAACATACACATGGCCTACATCATAAGGTGACCAGAGGTGTTTACAAAACACACAAAACACAATAGTTTATTTTCATTCATTTTGGAGGACTATCCAGGCTGAGTACCTTGACATAAAAAGAGAGATCTAGAGCATACATAGAGATGATTTAAAATGCATAATCTTCAAAGGATGCCTCATCTTGTGGAGGCTCATCAACTGAAAGTAGATTTGCATTTTCTGTCTTTGCTTTGGCTCTGTAAAACTTCTCATTATGGTTGTTCTTGCCACAGTGCTTGCATGGATTAATTTTGAAGCAATCCTTTGAAAGGTGATTTGTCTTTCCACAGTGATTGCAAGGAGTATACTTGCCCTTTTGGACTTTTACAGCATAAACAGTGTCATTGCCTTTCCTGAGCTCCATATGCCTTTCTTCTTCTTGAAGAGCAGAGATAATACCTTCAAGATTAGGATTAGGAAGATTTTTCAAAGTGCTAACTATGTGATCATAATCTTCAGGCATACTCTTAAGTAACACTGCCATAGCATCATCTGGAGTAATAGGAGAGTTGATAGAAGCTAATTGAGTCATAAGACTCCGCATATAGTTGACATGAGCTGCCAAAGTAGTGCCACTAACCATCTTCAATTCAAAGAAAGAGATTTTAAGTGATAGTTTAGAGATGTGAGAGCTAGCACCAAAAATCATGTCAAGCTTCTGCCAAGCTTCTGAAGGAGACTCTAAGTCAGAGATGTGGTGAATATAATCATCTCCTAAAGCAAGAGCAATGATACCGTATGCTTTTTTTTCTCTAGCAGGATCCCTTGCCAGTCGTGTCAGAGTTGAGGATTCTCCAGCATTGGAGGCTATAGAAGAAGCGGTTGGAGACGGTTTGACAAGTCCCCAGAGGTTCTCCCTCATCATGCAAATTTCACCTTCATCTGCCATGTGTGGAAGCCCTTTCCATTGAACTTCTCTAGATTCAATAGGGTAGCCATGAGAGGGTCTAACCCAGATATTGGGCAGTGTCTTTCTCTCTTATAAGGCAAAAAAATAACTGAAAGGCTTCCAAAATATAAGCACTTGATGTAGCAAAGACTAGTGACCAATATTCAATCAATGATGCTTCTTCTTACGTGCTTCATAGAAGTGGCTAAAATGAATACTTTCCAATCAAAACCAGGTCTAGCAATTCAAAACAAAACTAAAGCCACACTTGTACTGAAGTTATTGAAAGTTTCAAAAAACCAGAAATGCTAGAGTAGCATTTTATATAGCATCATCTTCAAAAACTTGTCCAAAAACTGTCAAAACCAAAAGGCTGAACTTGGAGGGCTTGTAGCTCACTCTTCAAAGCAAGGAAAAGAGAGCTTTTTAAAGCAAAAGAAAGCTCATGTACCAGAGAGGATCCAACATAGAGGTTGGACGAAATGGTGCGCGCTTTTGCCCGGGGGAGTTGCTACAGGCTGAACCTGAGTTTTGATGATTTCTCCTTTGTTACTAAACCAAATGAGCTGAAAAATGGCTCAAAATCTTCGTCTTGAGGTCGCCCATCCACTCCTAAGAGGGCTCAAGCAATGGTGTAGCAGGTAGGGAGTATTGAGCAGTAGAAGAAATGCGTTGTTTGGAGAATGGCAGCCAACAGAGACGTTTTTTTTTTCAATTGCTTGCAGGTGGAAGTTTGCCCATACTAGAGGAGTTTGTAGCTCAGAGGGTTTGGGAAATAGTCGTTTGTAGGCAGAGAACCAAGCTCTCAAAGATTTTGGGAAGAAGGAGGAAAATGGGGAAGAAGAAGATGAAGAAGAAGAAGATGATGTGGCAGAAATGGGATCAAGGGGGATCAAAGGGCTCTGATACCATGTTGGTAAGCTGAAAGGAAAGCAAAGAGTGGACAAAAACTCAGAATACTTGCATTATGGAATGAAGAAGAGTGAGGTCCTTAAGTAGGCACCTCATACATGCTCACTGACATCACTGATGACTTTAGAGCTCCACAATCATCTCCTCAATCTGCTCCTAGATTCTCTCAATCATCCTATGTGGCTCTCCACCACCTAACTGTGCTTGTGGGCACCTAACTGTGCCTCTAGCACTCACACATAGAAACCAAGGTATGCCAAAGGCATACACATTGAGATATCCCATCAAAAATATGAAGAGGGGAGAGGAGAAGAGTGGAGATGAGGAGAGAGGAAACAGCTAGAGAGCACACCACAAATGACTAACTGTACACTAGATTTAGTTGAAAAAATAGAATATATACAAACCCATTTAGGGTTAGGGTTAGGGGTTCTAACCCTTTCCTTTATTAGGCACCTCACCTACATCAGTGGCAATCAGCCCCTACATCAGTGGAACTGGCTAAATCAAAGGAGCCTCCCATGTGGGGGCCTTTGTACTTACATCATCACTTATGTCATAGACTGGACACCTCATAGCACTAGGTGTGCTTCTACTACTACTACACACACACACATACACACACACATGTGACTCCCCTAGATGCACACATGCACCTTAGCGCAATCCCTTGATCACATTTTCCCAACAGGTTTCAAATAAAGTGATTGGATAATGCTAATGAGAGAGGAAGAGATTTTGCTATGATGAGAATAGGAGAGCACTCTACTATTAATGTGAAGTGACAGGTGCAGAACTATAATGTGAGATGAAATATTTTGAATAAAGTGATTGAAGTAAATACTTTGAATAAAGTCACTTGAAGATTTGAGAGAAAGTGATTGGATAATGCTAATGAGAGAGGAACATCTTTTGATATGATGAGGGTAGGAGAACACTCTACTGGATAGTGTGAAGTGAGAGGTGCAGAGCCATAATGTGAGATGAAAGATTTTGTGAATAAAGTGATTGATGTGAAATATTTCAAATAAAATGAGTTTGAGATAAAGTAATTGGATGATATTGATGAGAGAGGAAGAGCATGAATGCTCTACTAGATAGTTTAAAGTGAGAAGTGCATAACTGTAATGTGAGACGAAATATTTTGAATAAAGTGATTGTAGTGAAAGATTTCAAATAAGTGAGTTAAACTTCGGAATAAATTTATTGGAAATTTCTAATAAGAGAGGAAGTGTTTGCTTCCCCTCTCTTCCACTCCCTCCCCCTTACTCTCTTCCACTCCCTCCCTCTCTTTTACTCTTCCACTCCCTCCACTCCACCCCTCAGCCACCCTTCCCACTCCCTCCACTCTTCCACTCCCTTCCTAACTCTCTTCACTCTTCCACTCACTTCCTTTCCCTCCCCCTCACCTCGTCTCTCTCCCCCTCCTTCAGCTCTCTACCCCCTTCCACCCTCCCACTCCCTCCCCATCCCACTTTTCAACTCGCTTCTTCCACTCCCTTCCTCTCACTCACCCCCCCATCCTCTCACCCACCCCATCTCTATCCCCCTCACCTCGGCTCTCTCACTCCCTGTCTCTCACCCACCCCCTCATCTTGCCTCACCCTCCCCCTCCCTTAGCTCTCTCTCTCCTCCTCCACTCTTCACCTACCTACCCTCACATCTTCACTCCCTCCTGCTCCCACTCTTCTACTCCTCCCCATCCCACTCTTCCACTCGCCCCCTTCCATGTCTTTCCCTCATTCCCTTCATAGCATCCCTCCCTCCATCTTTCCTTTCCACTCCTTGAATAAATCAATCCTTCATTCCTTCCCTCCTCACCTCCATCACAACAGGCCCTCAATTTCTACCTGGCTCCCCCACTTCCCTTGCTCTCTCCATGTAGCCCTATCATCCCTTGCCTCTCCAAGTGACAGGCATGTTGCACTCAAACCTCTACAAGCAGCCGCCCTCTAAAGGTAAACCTTAATCATTTAATCTCAGGTATTCCCATCTTATAGGGGTAAATGAACCATTTTATATGGGTCATTGACACACTCTGGTATTTATAAAATACTTAGCAAAATTGTGTAAATGACCCATTTTTAAATTTATAGGGGTCCATCTAGGCATCCTTCTTGCAAAAGTGGTACAATTTTTTGGTAGATTGGGGCCCTCATTTCAAGGTTTCATTCACATATTCTTGAATTTTCCAAGGTGTCCATTTCCTAGTAACTAAATCTCCCAAAAGTGGTGGTTCATTTGCAAGGGGGATGCCTTAGCTAGACCCCCAAAAATGAGTCATTTGCACACTTTTCCTAAGTATTTTAAAATTCTTAGCAGAAGAGTGAAAATGACCTATTTTAAATTTTCTAGGGGATGTTTGAACCAATTTATGGGGAAGAACTTGAAAAATTTTCAGCTATGTGAATGAAACCCTAAATTGATTGGTATATACTTAAAAATATTTTCAAATTCAATTCTCTATTTGATGAAATATTCAAAAAAATAAATAATATATGTAGTTACTATATATTGAAATGAAATATATTATTAATAGTCATAATATATATTTTCATTTATGTGTTTTGTTATCTATATGTATTTTATTCCTTTATTTATATATATTTAAAAATGATAATCTCACAATCATTCTACAATTCCTTAAAAAGTAGTGATTCATTTGCAAGGGAGATGCCCCATTCGACCCCCCAAAAATGTGTCATTTGCACACTTCTACTAAGTGTTTTAAGATTATTAGAAGAAGTGTGTGAATCACCCCTTTTTGGGGTCCAGCTAGGGCATCCCCTTTGCAAATAAACCACCACTTTTGGGAAATTTAGTCAGGTAATTTGGACCAATTTATGGATGCCTTGGAAAATACCATGCCATGTGAATGAAACCCAAAATGAGTGCCCCAATCTGCCAAAAAAATGGAACATTTTTGCAAGAAGTATGCCTTGGTGGGACCCCCAAAAAATGGTTATTTGCACACTTCTACTAAGTGTTTTAAGATGCTTAGTAGAAGTGTACAAATGAAACATTTTTGGGGGTTCCATCTAGGGCATCCTGTCTACAAAATGAGCCACCACTTTTGGAAAATGTAGTTAGGTAATTTGGACCAATTTATGAGCACCTTGGAAAATTCCAGGCCATTTAAATAAAACCCTAAAATGAGATTCCCATCTGCCCAAAAAATGGAACACTTTTGGAGGAAGGATACCTTGATGGAGCCCCTAAAAATGGGTCATTTGAACACTTCTGGTAAGCTTTTTAAAACACTTAGCAAAAGTGTGCAAATGACCCATTTTTAGGGGGTCCAGCTAAGGCATCCCCCTTGCAAATTGGGACAATTACTTAGGTCCCCAATCTATGAAAACACAATGTAACACTTTGCAGGAATGATACCTTGGCTGGACCCCCCAAAATATGGGTCATTTGCACACTTTTGCTAAGCATTTGAAAATGCTTAGTAGAATTGTGCACGAGCCATTTTATGGGGGTTTAGCCAAGGCATCCCCTTTGCAAATGAAGCACTACTTTTGGGAAATTTGACCAATTTATGGAATCATTAAATGAATGCCCTAATCTGCAAAAGAAATGGAATGCTTTTGTAAAAGGGATGCCCTAGTTGGATCCCGAAAAATAGATCATTTGTACACTTTTTGATAAGCCTTTTAAAATGCTTAGTAGAAGTGTTCAATGACCCATTTTTAGGGGTCCAGCAAGGGCATCCTCCTGCAAGTTAACCACCACACTTGGGAAATTTAGTTAGGACACCTTGGAAAATTCCAAGCCATGTGAATGAAACCCTAAGATGATGGCTCCAATCTATAGAAGAAAAGAAACATTTTTGCAGGAAGGATGCCTTAGCTAGACCCCCAAAAGTAGTTCATTTGAACACTTTTGCTAAGCATTTTAAAATTCTTAGTAGAAGTGTGTAAATAACCTAACCGATTGTGGGGGGACCAACTAGGGCATCCCCTTACAAATGAACCACAATTTTCAAAACAATTGGTGAGAGAGTTTGGACTAATTTATGGACACCTGGGAAAATTCAAGCCATGTGAGTGAAATCCTAGAATGAAGGCCCCAATCTCTCAAAAACATAGAACACAATTGCAAGAAGGATGCCCTGGCTCGACCCCCCAAAAAAATCTCATTTGCACACTTCTAGTAAGTGTTTTAGAAGTGTGCAAATGAGCTTCCTACACATGAACATCCATTTTTGCAAAATTTTTGGGGGTTTTCTAAACCAATTTTTGGAGACCATGGAAATTTTTGGCCTATCTGAATGAAACCCCGATACATTTGTTCAAAAGATCCCATTTTGGGGCATTTAGGCAGGGCATCCTTCCTATAGATGAACAAGCATTTTTGCAAATTCTTTGGGGGTTATCTAAACCAATTTTTGGACACCTTGTAAATTTTGGTCGATGTGAATGAAACCTTGAGATGTTTGCCCAGAAAAGCCCAATCTCAATTTATTGATTGTACTAAGGATTGATGTATGGCTAATAATACATTTTAAATTAAATTCCCGATTTGATTAAATGTACAACAAATTTATTGATATATCAATTACATTTAATAACCATAATGTGTATATTTATATATATTTATTTTTATCTATATGAATTTTATTTATTTGTGTGTGTGAGTGCATGTGCGTGTGCATGTGTGTGCATGTGTGTGTGCATTTCCATGTACGTGTGCATGTGCATGTGCATGTGCATGTGCACGTGCACGTGCACATCCATGTGCATGTGGATGTGTGTGTGTGTGTGTGTGTGTGTGTGTTGTTACCTAGAAAAGAAATCAAGACAAGAGGATAGACACTAAGCATGGTGACGCTCAAGGGCCATAGAGGAAAGAAGAACGTGAGGGCGAAATGTTATCATGGGTGGGGAAAAGGGATTAGAAGGGGAGGGAATAAAGAGGGAGACTATGGCACAAGGGGAAAGGGAGAGGGGAAAGAGAAGCATGTACATGATGGGAGGAGGAATGTAAAGATGGAGACATCAAGGGAAGAGGGCCATGCTTTATTTGGAAGGGGGAAATCAAAGTACTAACTACGTGGCTTTACAAGAATAAGCGTGTCCCATCAAGGAATAGCCCCCTCCTTTTATAGCCAAGAGAAGGGGTCTCTCCCAATAAATGCATCCTCCCACATGCATGGTGTGTGTGGAAAAGTCTCCCATGTGGGCTAGGTGGTTACGCACTCTCAATTGTGTGCGACAACCCTTTGCCTCATTTTTCCACATAAATCAAGCCCCATATCTCAAGTCTATGATACTCCCTTGGTCTCTTCCCAATTTTATAATACGTTCAAACCTCTAGGAGGACAAGTGGAGGGTTGGCACAAGGAATCTTGCCACCTCATCCTATTTTCCCCATTATTTAACTTGCATCTTTGGACTATCTATACCCCCCCCCACATGGGCCTATCCTACATGGAGGGAATAATCCAATATAATATCCATCTCCACCTATTTTCTATTACTTCTCTCATGGACTTTAGGCCATATCTCACTAAATGCAGGCATGGGACCGCCTAGGTGGAGGGGTGGCACATGGAGGAACCATGCCACCTTACATTTTATAATATTACTACCATGGATTATGTACAACACACCTTATGAGTCCTCTTACATGGAAGGGTGGCACATGGTCATGCCCTGCCACCTCAACCCTAGGCCCTATGCACACCATATTTTATTATGCTATTGCCACACATACAAACACACACATATTTATGCCTTTTTCCTTAGACAAATTTATCCATAACAGTCCCCCCCCCCCAGGCAAGGAATGCATAGCATTTCCATGCCTGGGTCCATCACGCACAAAGGAGGGCTTGAGGTAATGCTTGTTGATCACCTTCTTGCCATATGGCTCATGCAGCTCTCGAACTTCTACCGACCCATTGCTACTTCCTTGATGACTTTGTATGGACCGGTCCACAATGGAAGGAACTTCTTATCCATTTGGTGGTCCAATCTATTATCAAAGCATAGCACAACATCCCCCTCAGCAAAGTGTCTTTCCCATCCCTTGCGAATCTTAGCATCCAAGTAGGCCTTTTGTCGATTCTTTTGAATCTCTATTTGATGTAGGGAAAGGCGTCGAGTTTCATCCAGCTTCTCAAGTTGCACCAAGCAAGTCTCTACATGTTCATCTTCTATCATCCTCTATTCTTGTGCAAATCTCAAAGCCAAAATCTTTATCTCTAGTGGTAAAACGGCCTTAGTACCATACACCAACTCAAAAGGAGTGTGAACTGTAGACATTTTATGAGTGATGTTGTAAGCCCATATGGCTTCTGTGACCTTCTGATCCCACTGGCTCCTATTCCCTGTAGCCATTTTTCCCATGGTTTTACAAAGGAGGCCATTGGTCTGCTCCGTTTGACCCATGGATGTTGGATAATAGATGCTAGAAGTGTGATGGTCAATACCCATGCAATCCATGAGTAACTCCACTGCTTCATTTAGGAATGGACTCCCATTGTCAGATACTATTTCCATGGGTGTCCCAAACCTTGTGCAGATACATTCAAATATGAAATTGGAAACTGCCTTACCATTTGCTATGGGGAGGGCGATAGCTTCAGCCCACTTAGTGACATACTGAGTGGCTACCAAAAGATACTTCTTTTTACAGGCAGTCATGGGCAAGGGCCCGACAAAATCTATTCCCCACTTTTGAAACGTATGGATGGACATCACTGGGTGATGTTGCCTAGGACGCAAATCCTTCTACCAAAGAATTGGCATGGTTCACAAGTTTTGCAATGCATAGTGACATCCTTGAACAAGGTCAGCCAATAGTACCCAGCATGTAAAATCTTCTTAGCTGTATAGTCACTGGCATAGTGGCCTCCACAAAATCCATCATGATAGTGCTTCAATACCTTAGGTACTTCATCTGCATCAATGGCCCTTCTTAGTACCCCATCCATGCCTTGACGGTACAACACCCCATCAAAGAGGGTGTAGCACCTACTATCTCTACGGATCTTCTTTCTCTCATAGCTATTACTTTCTGGAGGAAAGGAGAAAGTAGTCAGAAACCTATAGATACCACCATACCATGGATCCCCAACTTCTATGGCTACTACAAGGGTTATATCAAGATACTCCTCTAAATTAATCAAAGCATTCTTCAAGTTGGAAGAACCCCCTTTTACAAATTTGAAAGAAAAATCATATTCTTGTAAAACTGCCAACCATTTGGCCAACCAACCCATGGGATTTGGTGATTGAAGAACCTGCTTTGCAAGACCAGTGCTAGTGAGTATAATGAAGGACTTTCCAGCCACATAATGCTTAAATTTCTCAATGCAGAACACTAAAGACAAGGCATGCTTGTCAGCCTCTGAGTAGTGTCATTCGGTGTCAAGCAATTGTCGAGAAGCAAATCAAACAGAATACATAAACCGATCCTCCCTTTGCTGGAGAAGAATACCTGCCAGAGTGTGCTCACCAAACCTTGGATTGATATAGAAAGTCTTTGACCAATCTGGATTACATAGAATGGGTTCTGAAGCCAGAGCATTCTTGATTTGTGCAAACCCATGATCACAATCCTCATTCCAAGAGAAATCAACCCCATCTTTCAATAGCATAGTCATGGGTCATATCAAAGCAGAATATTGATAAATGAAGCAACAATAGTATCTTGCTAGATTGACAAATGAGCATACTTGACGTGTGGTTGTTGGTGGGGAGAGCTTGAGGATAGCTTCTACCTTCTCGGGTCAGGCTTGACACCCTCAGATGAGACAATATGTCCCAGCTCAAAGGCTTGGTCGCACTCTTCGGTCCATAAGAACTCCACTAATAATTTGTAAAGTGGTCTCGCTATCATGGCATACCGCAATATAAATCTTCTATAATAGCCGACATGTCCCATAAAGACCTGTACACCTTTGGAATTTGTAGGAGGAGGCAATTCCATGATGATTTTGATTTTGTCCATGTCAATTGCAATCCCATGTTGAGAGACGATGTGTCCCAAAACAACTCCGTGGGTGACCATGAACTGGCATTTTGTTGGATTTAGGGAGAGGCCATACTCCCTGTATTTGATTAGCACTTCTTCAAGACATTTGAAGTGGTCCTATTTGTCTGAATGGACGCACAAATCATCCAAGAACACCTGTAAAAACTTATTCAAAAATGACTTGAAAGCTATGAACATGACTCGCTGGAATGTGGCTGGGGCATTACAAAGGCCGAATGGCATGACTTGATATGCAAAAATACCCCATTCTGTAGCAAATGCTATTTTTGATTAGTCTTGAGGAGCAATTTGCACTTGGTTATAGCCACTGAAGCCATCCAAGAAGCTATATATTTCAGATCTTGCCACCTTTTCCAACACTGTTTCTATTAAGGGTAGGGGGTAGTGATCCCTAATTGTGGCGACATTCACATTTTTCAAGTTTATGCATATTTTGAGCTTCTTGTTGCTTTTAGGCACAATGACAATGGGTGAAACCCAATCAGTGTGCTCTATCTCGTAGATGAATCTGGCATCTAGGAGTTTTGCCAGCTCATCATAAACCATGGTGCCATATTTAGGATTTGTGCAATAAGGTCCACATACCTTAGGGTGAGCATCTTCCCTTATAGGTATCGTGTGTACTACCACTTCTAGTGAAATTCCTTTCATCTCTTTGTATGACCATGCTAGAAAGTCACGGTATTCCATTAGGAGTTCTTTGAGTTTGATTTCATCTTCTTGACGGAGCTGTTTCCCAATGAAAACCAATTTTTCTTCCTCCCCTTCAAGGGCGAGGTTTATTGTGCGTGTTTTTGCCGGTCCCTCATAGATTGGAGTTTCTCCAATGCTATCGGTTTCTTAAACTTTAGATTCTCTGAGTGATCGTGGCATTGCTATTGGCGCACTACCACTTGTATAATTCTTGAAGTATTCCGGCACTTCTCGTAGATCGGCCTCTGATGGGGTTGAACTAGCCTGACATGTGTCGTTTGGACTGGGTGGCATAGTTGCATTTAGTAATTTGTTAGGCTCTCCTTTTCTTTCTTTTTCTGAAGTCTCTTGATCGAGCTTCATCTGCACATGTGGCTTATATTTTCGAAACTTCTTACGTTGGGAACTGTGGGGTAACTTTTCCACTGGTAAGGTGTTTCCAAGTAAGGGTTCATGTGCTGCGCATACTCCTTCCAGTCCCTCAGGGGACCATTTAAGAGGCAGTGGTTTTGATTTTGAGGGAGCTGACTTTGCAAGGTACAATTTGACAATCCTTGATTGGACTCGTTCGAATTCATTGAAGTGCTCGGCCTTGGCTTTTCTGCGATTTCCTCTTGCAGCTTTCTTGCGGGATCTTCTGCTGTTATTCAACTGTGGAGGTTCAACTTTTGGGAGCTCGACTGCCATTAGGGCATGCAGAATGGCTAGGTCATTATCAAAGATTTGATCTTCAATTTCAACATTCGTAGCCTCTGTTTCAAGGTCCCAAGGAAAATTTGAGTCATCATTGGTAGGGGTACCTTCTTCAGGTTCATTATCCCACTCGAGGTCAGCCATAAAGAATGGCATCTCTAGATCAATTGGTTCTTCATGTGTCGATGGAGGATTGACCCATAGTGCATTAGCATCTATCTATGAGAAGATGGGGTCTAATGAATGGCAGTTGTTGATGGTTGCCAATGTTTGTATCTAGTTATTGACATTGCTTTGTGAGTCACCTGCTATGGCATGCTGTTGCAAGGGAGCTGATTTGCTTGAGATTGTCGTGGAAGATGTGTCATCCAATGCTCTAGGAACATTTGTTTTAATAGCTCCTGTCCCCACATTCACCCTGACTACAGTGTCTCGATTCCGGATTGTCAGTCTATTAGTTCCCCAGTCATGGAGGACTGATGCTTCTCGTAACCAAGGATGTCCCAGTAAGATTTGATAGGATTTTTTGGGGAGATCCAAGATTGTGAATTGAAGGGAAAAGCGGACTCCTGCGATCTTTGTAGACATGCCATTCACTATTCCCAAGGGTTTAGCCCGTGAATCATCGGCAAGGCGTATGTTGAAATTAGCCTTTTGCATTGGTGGGAGACCCCATTCTTTGTAGAGCTCCTTTGATAGGACATTGACACTTGCTCCACCATCCACTATGGCTTGGACTTCATTATATGCCTTGTGGATCAACGGCACAGTAATGTTGCATGTGTCATCTCTCTCACCCATCCACACAGGGATATCTTCAATGTCGTTCATAGGTGGAGGGGGATTTGCGAGTTCAATCCATCCTTTGAAGCTCTCCCAGAGATTGGGACAATTCCGTAAGAGAATTCCAATGGGAATTGACACAGGGCAACTCAGGATGCTAGAGAGTGCGGCTCCTTCAAGTTGACATGGCAGTACATTTTGTTGTGGAGTCTATTGTTGGAACAAAGGCTCAAATATAGTATCAATACTGTGTGGGGCCAAGTCATGGGTTGGGTCTTGAGCTTGTTTCTCAGCCTCAAATTGAGCTTGTTCATTTTGGACCCATTGTTGAAGTACCTGAAAACGAGCCTTCTCCACCTCTGCATTTGGGTATGGAGCTTCTTTTATTTGAGGCTCGGGAGTTGATGTGGATGAGGTCAGCTGCTCATTGCTTGGCAGAGGTGGAGGCACTTGTGCTTTCTTTTTCAGAAGTCGCTTTGGTTGGATTGGAATGATAGGGTCCTTCATGGCCTCTTTCTGTTGGCGTGTAATTACATTGATATGTTGTGACCTTACACTTGCCGGACCCAAACTTTGATGGTCCACCCCAATGATGCCGATGGGGACATCAAGCTTAACCTTTGTTTGTTCTGGGATCTTATTTTTCATGGGACAATCCGTACAGGCATGTCCTATGCCACAATCTCTGCAGAGTGGTTGGAAAGTAGCTGGGCTACCACGATGAGGGCACTCTGTGATCCGATGATTTTCTCCACAACCGTAACACTTTATTGGTGCTCGATATGTGTTGGGTCATACTTGATTTGCATAAACTAGTATGAGACCCTCTGCACCTTCTACATAGTACACTGGATACCCTACTTCATATCAAATAGCGAGTCTACTTCCTCAGCTTTTGTAATTGATGTATGGGAACTGCCTGAGGAGCTGGATTTGGTGCTCTTGGATACGGTCGTAGATTTGGATTCCTGAGTAGTTGTGGGACTTGTGTCCGAACGAGAATAGGATTTAGCCTTGGAGCTGGGGGTGCTTGTGCAAGTGCCGGTTGCCTATATACTGGCATGGGTGCCACTTGGTATTGTGGAGGTCGAGGCAGATTGTTGCGCATGTTGAAGATGCAACTGTTCTCATCATGGCCGCCGACGACACAGATATGGCACCACAACCGTGGCGGTGGATTTGCTTGTGCACAGATCCTTGCTCTTAGGACTGGGCATTCATTTGCTAAATGATTTGCCAAGCAGTGTGGGCACTAGACATTTTCTCGCCGTGGATATGTTTGAGTTGGCGGCTGAAACAAGTGGAGTTTTTGATCCATGGCCTGCATCATATCTTTTTTTAGCTTCAAGGTCATGGCCTCTAGGCAATCTTCATTGGATGTTTCAGCAGTGTCCTTTGATTTACCTTTTTTTGAGCGCTTATCTCATGTATTTTTTTTGATCTGGCATCATCACTACTAGTGTCTGAGTCTGTCATGCCATCTTCGATGTCAATGGCTACCACATGAGCATCACTGAATGTTTCATAGCTACTTATCTTTTTCATATCCTTATGGATTTTCTTTCTTAGACCTGCTATGAACCATGCCGTGAGGTACTTTGCATCTGGGTGTGGGTCGCATTTGGCAATCAATCTCTTCATCTTTCCCAGGTATGTGCGTACATCTTCTCTCCGGCCTTGTTTGATCTTGTTGAGTTGGAGAGCGGGATCGTCTTGTAGCCTCTCCATTTGAAAACGTCGTTTGAATTTGGTTTGAAGTAGGTCCCATGTGGCACATACTTCCACGAGAAGGTCGAGGTACCATTCTGATGCTTCATCAGTTAAGGCCATTGGAAACCTAGCCACCTTGGTTTCATGGGATTGATCACCACCATGAGGCATCAAAATGCTGGAGGAAGCGGGCTGGGTCTCCCCTACCATTATATTTGGGAAGTTCCAGTTTTCCCAAGGGGCGTCGGCCTTGATTTTTGTGATTTCGTCGATTGAAGAAGTTGTCAGCCTTTGCATCAAGCTCGATATCCCCATCATGTTCATGACGGCGTCCAGCCATGTTGGGGCGTGGAGGAGTTAAAGGGAGTTGTTGAATCTCAGGGGGGGATTCGGGGTAGAGAATTGGTGGGGGTGGTTGTTGCAATTGAGTTAGATGCAGAAGGGGTGAGCATTGGAGTCGAAGTCATTGGCCGGAACGTAACTGCATGCAGATTGTGCATGATTTACCAAGGTTGTCACTGCCCCAAGTGCGGGTGTGGAGGTGGTGTTATTAGGAGAGTTAGAGAGGTGTTAGTTTGTGTAGGGACCATCATGTTAATAATGTGCCTAAGATTGTCCTACGTGTGTAGGGAAATGTGCCGATGCAGACAGATCATTAATCGGAGGTCACGGCGTGAAAATACGAGTGAATTTGTGCAAAATGAGGCCCACATGGGGGCGCGAATGAACGAGTGCTAGGGGTGCCAAAATGGTGTGCAATGGGTTGGAAAAATACCTCATAGCGTGATGTTTTCGTGTGTGAAAGTTGGGTTCAAACAGGGTTCCGTTTGGGTCCCAAATGGATGAGTTTCGCGGGGTTAAAGTAGGAATAAATTTTGCGTTGGGGGGTCCTAATGGTGGTGTGAATGGACTTTAAGTCCAACTGAGGGGTTGAAACCAAGTTGATCTAGTTAGACTAACTGACCTATTTGTCTAGTTAGAGGTGAATCAATTAGTCTAACCTAACCTAGTGAGGGTTAGACTGACCATAGTCTTACTTAGTTAGTGTAACTAACTACAGTTAAGTTAATTGAGGTTAGGTTAAACTAATCGAACCAAAGGCAAAGCTAACCTAGTCTAGGTTGCTGCCAACTAACCTAGCTTAACCTAATCTAATTGAGTTAGACTAACTAGCCTAGGGTTAACCGACTAACTTAACCTAACCTAGGTTAACCAACTAACCTAACCGTAGTTAGTAACTAACCTGAGGTTAGTTTTAGGTTAGGTTTTTTTTTCTGTGGGGGGGGCATCCCGACGGCGGCGCCCGAGGGGGTTTCACGCGGGGGGGTTGCGTGCAGGGGGGAGGGGTGTGCATGGGGGGTGAAGGGCGGGGGGAAACGGGGGTGAGGGGCGAGGGGGGACGGGGGGTGAGGGGCAAGGGGGGATGGTGCGGAGAGAGAGGAGGGCGGGGGTGCTGTTCGGAGCACGGGCGGAGGGGGTCGGGGGTGTGGGGCACAGGCGGAGGGGGTCGGGGGAGAGGGGCGGGGGTTGAGCGTGGAGGGGAGAGGGGCAGTAGCACCGCGAGGCTGGCATCGCCGCCGCTGGTGGGGTGGGGAGGGGGCGGGGCGGGGTGGGGTTGGGCGGGGTTGCGTGGGCGGGGCTGGGCGGCCGGGAGCGGTGGGGGCGGGTGAGGGGGGTTGGGCGCACGAGGGCGGCGGCTCTGTGGAGCGCCGCCACAGGGCAAGGGGGGTGGGGTGGGGTGGGGTTGATAGGGGTAAGGGGGAGGAGGAGAGAGAGAGAGAGGGGGGGGGGAGGGTTGACCGGGGTAAGGGGGAGAGAGAGAGAGGGGGTGGGGAAGAGAATGAGGGGGAGAGAGGAGAGAGGGAGAGAGAGAGGGGGGGGAAAGGGAGAGAGAAAAGAGAGAGAGAGGGGGGGGAAGGGGGAGAGAGGAGAGAGAGAGAGAGTAAGGGAGGGGGAGGGAAAGAGAGAGATAGAGAGAGAAAGGGGGAGGGATAGAGAGAGAAAGAAAGAGGGAGAGTGAAAGGGGAGGTGGTGGGGGTGGTGGAGGGGGGAGGGGGAGGTGGAGATGGAGGGGGGAGGGGGAGATGGAGATGGAGGGGGGAGGGGGAGGTGGAGAGGGAGGGGGAGGGGGGAGAGGGAGGGGGAGATGCAGGGGGGAGGGGGAGGGGGAGGTGGAAATGGAGGGGGAGGAGAGAGGGGGAGGTGGAGATGGACGGGGAGGGGAGAGGGGGAGGTGGAGATGGAGGGGGAGGGGGAAGGGGGAGGTGGAGATGGAGGGGGAGGGGAGAGGGGGAGGTGGAGATGGAGATGGAGGGGGAGGGGGAGGGGGAGGTGGAAATGGAGGGGGAGCGGGGATGTGGTGGTGGAGATGGAGGGGGGAGGGGGAGGTGGAGATGGAGATGGAGGAGGGAGGGGGGAGGTGGTGGTGGAGATGGAGGGGGAGGGGGGAGGGGGAGGTGGAGATGGAGGGGGGAGGGGGGAGGGGGAGGTGGAGATGGAGGGGGGAGGGGGAGGGGGAGGGGGAGGTGGAGATGGAGGGGGAGGGGGAGGGGGAGGGGGAGGTGGTGGTCGAGATGGAGGGGGAGGGGGGAGGTGTAAAAAAAGAGCAAAAAAAAACCTGAAAGACAGAAAGCGAAAAGGAGGGAGAAGTGGTCACCTGAACGCTCTCCAAGTCTTTCTCGATGTAATAGGATTGTTGCGGAACAATGGACGGTGGGTGGAAGGCTGGGTTATCGCTGCAAGAAGGGCTCAAAGTCACTTACAATGCGAGGATAGGAGTAAGGTGGTGGTCGATGGAGAGGGAGGAGTGTCTTGCGTGGGGCTTAGAATGAAGAAGAGAATGGAGGCAAAAAGTGAAAGATGAAGAATGAGGGGGTGGAGTAGGTTTTTATAGGATTTGATTTTAGGTTTAGGGTTTAACCCTAAACTCTTCCCGAGCCATAACTCTTTATGGAGAGCTCGGTTTGCTTTTCTATAAAAAGGTAAAATGAGCGAAATTGCAAGGTCTACGCATTCATGTCCACTACCTAGCTTGATTGTATATCTTGTGGCTTCTATTTAAGAAATTAAGAAAATTTCTTAAGGTAGTTACCCAAGGTTGATGCTTGGGGTTGATATGTTTGGCTAGAAATGGAAAAATTTTTTTACTCTCCTTGCCCTTGAGTGTTATGTTCGTGAAAGTTCAAAGTGGTGTGTTTTCTACACATACCTGTGTATGTTTACTCTTACTTGAGATGCTAGTCTCCCCGGCAGCGGTACCAAATGTTGGCTCTTTCCTACTGCTTTCATAGGAAGAGCTGGATATTCTATGTTTGCAAGGTTCCGACGCTTTTTGTCACCTATAGATATATTGGGATTGTCGGTTGTAGTATATGTGTAGCTTAGGACCTCCAGTCATGTTTCGGTGAGAGATGTAGGCTTAAGTGTAATTAGCGAACAAAGTGCATGCATGTGTAAAAGGAACATAAATCATCTTTGTTGAGGTAATGAAGGCTTTCGCCTTCATTGGGGGTTGTAGGGTTTAGGAGGAGTTTAAGGGTTCAGAAGGAGGTTCCAGGCTTTAGAAAGAGTTCCAGGGTTTAGAAGGAGGTTCCAGGGTTCAGAAGGAGGTTCCAAGGTTCAAACGGAGGTTCCAGAGTTTAGAAAGAGTTCCAGGGTTCAAAAGGAGGTTCCAAGGTTTAGGAAGAGTTCGAGGGTTTAGAAGGAGGTTCCAGGGTTTAAAAGGAGGTTCCAGAGTTCAGGGTAGAGTACATGGTGGAGAACTCATCTCCCTCATAGATCATGGAGTTTTAAGGGTTGAGGAACAAAGGGTTTAGGGGAGCATAGGAGTGGAAGAGGAAGAAGGTGTAAGAGCATGGGGGAAAGAAGAGAGAGGAGGGAGGAGGAGGAGGAGGAGGGAGGAGGAGGAGGAGGAGGGAGGAGGAGGAGGAAGGAGGAGGAGGGAGGAGGAGAGCGAGAGGGTGGGTTGCAAGGTTGGAGGAGAGGGGAGGAGGAGTTGCAAGGTTAGGACATGCTTTTGGACGTGCAGTGCAAGGAAGCATGGACACTTGAGACAAATGCTTGGAATACCAAAGTAGACTCAACACAATGCCCCAAAGAGTGTGGGCTTCATTCCATTATGGGGTATTTATACAAGTTGGAGAGCTTCTCTCTCTGCATATAACACAAAGTCGTATCACAAAGTTGTAACACAAAGTTGTTACACAAAGTCGTAACACAAAGTTGTATCTAGAAGTTGTAACACAAAGTTGTATCACAAAGTTGTATCACCTTCCCTTTCTACATAAGTTCATGTTGGCATAGAGTCAATAGGTCCAAAGCCATCCGGGATCATCTGAGGCTCCAAATGGGCCCTGCAACCGGAGAGTGGGCTGCCCCGAGAAATGCTCCATCATCCTCAGTGCGGTCAGTCGAGGGATGCCTTCCCGCACTTGCACATAGCCTAGTTGGTGGTGTGCCAGCTCTATCTGAAGTCGTCTAGCCATCAGGCCACACATGGCCCCTATCTGGTGTCCAAACCAGGATCTACCGGATAACCAAGCTACTCAAATGCCTTCTCCTCATATGGGGGGCTTACAAGTAGAGTTAGCTGGTCCCCACGTAGTTACACGAGAGTGGAGCATTGATATCTAACAAGAGAGAGAGAGAGAGAGAGAGAGAGAGAGAGAGAGAGAGAGTGGGAGGGAGAGAGGAGAGAGTGGGAGGGAGCACGAGAGGAGAGAGTGGGAGGGAGAGAAAAAGAGAGAGAGGGGTGTGCTACCGCAGCAACGCAGGAGAGAGAGAGAGGGGGGGAGTGGGGGAGAGAGAGAGAGAGAGAGAGAGAGAGAGAGAGAGAGAGAGGAGGGAAAGATAGAGCGGCGAAAGAGGGAGAGAAAGAGAGAGAGAGAGAGAGAGAGAGAGAGAGAGAGAGAGAGAGAGAGAGAGAGAGAGAGTGGGAGAGAGAGTAGGAGAGCGAGAGAGAAGAGAGAGAGGCACAGTGCACGAGTGTGAGAGAGAGAGAGAAAAAGAGAGGAGAGAGTGGGAGAGAGAAGAGAGAGAGAGAGAGGAATGAAGCGAGAGAGTAGGCGATGCGATAGAGAGGAAACAGAGAGGAGGGGAGAGAGAGAGAGAGAGAGAGAGGGGGAAATGAAGAGGAGGGGAGAGAGTAAATAAAGATGAGAGGAAATAGAGAGGAGAGGGGAGAGGAGAGGAAATAAAAAGGAGAGAGAGAGAGAGAGAGAGAGAGAGAGAGAGAGAGAGAGAGAGAGAGAGAAAGAGAAGAGAAAAAGAGAGGGAGAGGAGAGACGAGAGAGAGAGAAGCATACTAGCGTGAGAGAGAGAGAGAGAGAAGAAGAGGAAGAGAGGAGATGAGAGAGATTGACGAGAGATGAAAAGAGAGAGAAGCGTACTAGCATGAGAAAGAGAGAGAGAGAGAGAGAGAGAGAGAGAGAGAGAGAAAGAGAGAAGAAGAAGAGGAAGAGAGGAGATAAGAGAGATTGATGAGAGATGAAAATTTAGAGAAGGAGGGAGCAAGAGAAAGTACAAGAGAGAGGGATAGAGAGAGTAAAAATGAAAGACTATGACTCTCGGAGATAGAAAATCTTACCAATGAGGAGGAGAAATGAGTGGGCAACGATTAAGGAGGAATAAAGGAGAGATGTTTTGATGGAAGAATTTGGGAGCTACGATCAATGAGGGATATTAGAGGAGAGATAGTGAAGGAGAATGTAAACGTGTGGAAACTTGCAAACAAAACTATCTACCTTGGTGTGTGATTTAGTCGAAACTTAAATAAACAAAACTATAAACTTTGGTGTTTGAGAAGAGAAATGTGTGGAAACTTGAATTTCAAATTTCCCACCTTTTTTAAAACTATGAAACCTTGTTTGAAAAGACAAACATGTGGAAACTTGAAAATTGTGTGAAAAGACAACCTTGTGTTTGAAAAAACAAACGTGTGGAAACTTGAAAAGTGTGAAAAGACAAACATGTTCAAAAAGGAAAACTTGTGGAAACTTGAATTTTAAAATTTAAAAAAAAAATTAAAATGAGTTTCACTTTCATTTTCAATTTACTAGTTTAATTTCTCAATTAAAATTTTTGAAATATAGTAGAAAAAAATGCATTTTGTATTAGAATATAGAAAGTATAATTTTAATTTTATCACATTTTTGAAAATTTTCAAAGTAGTTTAACTTACATTAGTATATTAATAGTTTAATTTATTTCTTTTTAGGGAGAATTAATATATTATTCTAGGTTAATATTAATTTTTTTATTTTAAGTCTTATTTTCTTAATTTTACATTTAAATTTTTATATTTTTTCATAAACTTTAAGTTAAATTAAATTTATTTATATTTCAAATTTTGTGATTTCAAATTAATAAGAATTTACTTTGTCAAAATTTAAACTTCTTATGATTGTGAATTTTAAATTATTATTAGCTTTAAGTTAAATTAATTTGAATTAAAAAAGAGTTTCGGGGTTTGGGTTTAAGGTTTGGGAACTGGGGGTTTAGGGTTTAGGAGTTAGGGCTTAGGGTTTGGGGTTAGGGGTTTACGATTTAGGGTTTGGGTTTGGGGTTAGTGTCTAGGGCGTAAGTATTTGGGGGTTAGGGTTTAGGGTTTAGGTTTTGGGGTTCAAGGTTTAGGGATTAGGGTTTAGGGTTTAGGGGTTAGGGTTTAGGGTTTGTGGGTTAGGGCTTAGGCGTTTGGGCTTAAGGTTTAGGGTTTTGAGGTTTGGGTTTAGGGTTTAGGGTTTTGAGGGGGTTTAAGGTTTAGGGTTTGGGGGTTAGGTTTTAGGATTTTAGGGTTTGGGGGTTAGGGTTTAGGGTTTGGGAGTTTAGGGTTTAGGGTTTGGGGTTTAGGGTTTAGGGGTTTGGATTTAGGGTTCAGGGTTTGGGGGTTTGTGTTTAGGGTTCAGAGTTTGGGGTTAGGTTTTAAGATTTGAGGGTTTGGGTTTTGGGTTTGGGGTTTAGGGTCTAGGGTTTAGGGTTTAGGGTTTGGAGTCAATTTAAATTTGTAGTTTTTATTATTTAAATTTAAATTTATTAAGATTTTAACTTCTTATTAATGTGAATGTTAAATTCTTATGAGTTGTAAGTAAATTAGTTTTTGTAAATAAAAATTTTATCTTTTTTAAACTCGCAACCTGAGTATATTAAAAAGAACAATGGAAAATAGATTATTTCTTGCTTTTAACTCGCAACCTAAGCATTTAAAAAGAACAATGGAAAATAAATTATTTCCTACTTTTCTTCTCTTCGACGGTTGGTGTAGTCTAGATTAGCATAGATTAGTTTGTCCTTAGAGGAGAGAACTCCAAAAAAACCAATTAAAGCCATGCGAAAAATTTCTCGACTAGTTCCTAAGTCCATTCGTTCACATTCAGTTTCACACTCACAACAACCCTACCATTTAAGCAACAATCAAGGTTTTAAAACTTTCAAGATGATTGGAAGTTGTATTTGTGGACAGGACAGATTACAGTTGAATCAGTTAAGGGACTGGATAGAGCAGATTATATTTGTACCAATTATGGGAGTTAACAGAGCATTTTGCACTTATATCTAATAGACTTTAAATTTGTATTCGATTGTACTTTATTTCATTTTACACTATCCACGAGTTCATTGTAAATCCTTATTTTTTTTCACATTTATGCATGTATCTAAGCCTTGTAAAGCCTTTTAGGCTATTCCCAAAGCATGAAATTGACACTTATACAATTGGAAAGAATGAAAACTTGTGTTATGGGATTCTCAAATAGTTTACTTTTAAACAAAGATTTGCTTCCATATATGTATAGAATAATTATTTGATGTTTTAAAAATATTTGGGATATCCTATATAATCCAAGATGCATGCTTCAAATTCTCAAATTTTGTGATCTTTTTACCTCAAATTCAAGCTGAAAATGTGTAGATTAATTAAGGTGCTAAGGTGGGCCTCAAGGGTCTCTACATTTTTTGTATGGGACCTCAAAAGTGTAGTATTTTAGTGTTCTCTCTCTACTTTTAGTATCTCTCTCTCTAGATCATGATTTTGCAAGTATGTTTAGATCATTTTAGAGAGTGTTTTGGATATCCTTATTTCCATCAAATCTACTTTCAAGCTCAATTTATTACAAGAAGGGCTATGCTAGTCCACACACATCATGATCTCATATTGGTTGCTCTTGACTATGGTTTTGATCCTTGTCGTGCCATAGGGTTAATAGCTCCCCAAACTTGATTTGATTATCCGTAATTGGGTGTCTAATTTTTAAAATAGTATTTTCCTTTCATGGAGTTTTGTGGTTTCTAGGGTTGGATTGGTCCATAGTTGATAGAACTTGTTGATTTGATTATTGTTGTCAAAGTAGTCTTTGTCTTTATGTTTATTCCTCTTTTCTTGTGGATGTCACAAAAATCAATTTTAGGACGAAATGTGTCACAATGATGGATATGTGATCTTAAGATTATTGGACATCATGTATACCTAATTTTGCATGATGATAAATTGGTATGCTCTCTTATTGTATTTTACCTAGCATGTAGACTCTCATGTTGATGATACTTTTGTTTTGTTACCTATTTGGCATAAATTTTGACTCACAAAAACATTCTCTATTACTTTATATATTCTATTTGTATAGAACATAGGACTTGTAGGGTGTAGGAATTTCATTCATTGTTTGTTGAGATGAATGTTTGTAAGAGAGAAAAGGATAAGGCTTATGAGTTGCATGTACATCTTTGAATCCCATGGGTGAATTTGTAATATTAAAAATGTTAATAATTTTGAGTTGATTATACCTTCTTCTTTTATCAGATGTTGTGCTCTTAAGAACTTTCTATATATAGATTTTGAAAGTGCATACTTGATGCTTGTTGGGTATCTTGAGCTACCTAAAGTAGCCTAAAGTAGAATCAAGATAATCACCTACTCACCTAGGGACTTTGTGGACTATGCCTTGATATTGAGATTGATAACTTGACATATTTATTCCCTTTCCTTCTCAATGGGTTTCATTCATGCATCTATCATGTCTAAATTAATAAACCATGTTTGTGTGTTGAAGGACCTTCACTATGGGTCCAAGTGTGCATACTCATTTTGTAGAATTAAAGGGAATCTTATATGAAATTCTATTCACTTGTATCATGGTTGTGAGAACTTATTGTTCTTTTTGGTTCGCTCCTCAAATTAATTTTTACCGAATTCCATTTCTTTAGTTTTTTTAAATATTTCTTTCTTTCAAACACCAGGATCATTGTTGGGAACATCTTACATCAAGAAATTGCATTCTTTTTTGTATTTGCTATTCTTCTAAATCTCTTCAAGCCTATCATTTGATTCAATAGGACTATTGGCAAGCTCTACTAGTACACGAAGGGACATGAACATATTATCCTCCATGGCATGAGTTAAAAAATCCCTCAAAGTGGCATGAACATCTTATGAACATATAATGAAATAAATGGTACGTGGCAAAAGATAGCAAAAAAATTCAAGTACACAATAGAAAACTCAAGAAAATAAAAATTTTGTATACCAAAATATTGGCTATTGTGTTGTCCACACAATACAAAGCTGGAAAATATAAATTTTTTGATATAGCAAACTATTGGCTTTTTTGTTCTCCACACATGCGCTCTCAAAAAGGGAGCTTCGATGATAATCTAGACATATGTTGGAGGGAGGATTGTGAGAATTGATGACTCAAGGAAATGATGGTGACTAATATATAGTGTACCATGTGGTCAGTTAGACAGATTGGATGACTACAAATCCCTTATAAGTACACTTGATCCGACTATAGATCATATAGAGGTCATACCGTCAAAGTCTCAAATGCACCCTTGAACCCTTTATTGTGGGGAATGACACCCTTCTTAGGGGTAGACACCCCCCAAACCCCCCTTCTATGCTGGTATCAAGCTCTAACACAATCAACTAGATGTCAAGTCTACATAGGTAATTTTGGTAACTGTCCGGTCTACAAAGTAAGAACCCTTCTAGTTTTTGAGAACCCTGTTAATAGCTAATTCCCATCATAGCTTCTCTTCATTTGGGGTCCTTACAACATTTGGCACATCAACTACTATGGGGTACCTTACATGAGATGTGGACATTAGACCTAACTCTAGCTTATAATTCTCTAAGGCATGAGTACAAAAATTTACTTGATTGGAATTACAAAAGGGTTATACAAATTCATAATCTATAGAAAATGAGAAAGAGACCACTAGCTCCAACTTTGAGCCCTCATCAATATCCTCAATTTTCATCACTCTAAAATGTAGAACCTATTTGTAGGATTTAGGGAAGATATTGGACTACACAAGTCAACAATGTCTACTTGGATTTTGAGAAACTTCAATGAGAAATGGTCAAGATGTATGGAAAGAGAGAAGATGGTAAGAAATTCTATGGAATGAGAGAAGATGGTTAGAGGAACTCTATGGCAACACTGCACTTTACTTAGATTCAATTTCTAGATCAAATATATCCTAACTCTTTTTCTCATTTATTGTATAGAGTGTAATGGTAAGCTCATTTTTGTTATCCAAATGGATGGGCCAAAGAGTGCAAGCTAGAGAGGGTGAGAATTTGTATTGTTGTGAACAAATACTTAGCCTTTGTAGATAAGACAATGTGACAACAATGAAGCACTGGCGAGCAAGATTTGTCACAAGATGAGAGAAGTTCCTTTTCAAGGCAGAGGAATATCTACTCCAAGAAGGCATTGGAAAAGATGAATGGTTCCCCTTCTTGATTAAGCATTATTATCCCTAGAGATATGTCATGCTAAATAGATTCACTGATATTTTTCTTTTGAAAATATGGCATTTGGGATTTGATTGCAATCCATTAAGTCCTCATAGTAGGAAAAAACATTGGCTACATAAACTACTTGATGAAGGACTCTGTAATGGTTCAAGTTGCTAATTGGAAAGGTTAATGCAGTTTGCAAAATATTGTGAGTTCCTAAAATGTGGTAGTGGACAATGAGCAAGAGACAGTGTGCATTGCCTTTGGTTGTTTCTCTCTATCTTTTCTCTTGAAAAATAGGTCGTGTTGGTTTGTGCAATGGCTTTGAGTAGATTCATGGATAGGGATAATAATTGGGCCTCATAATTATGTGCACAAAGGATGCATTTGTTAGTTGAAGCTCTTTTGTGATAAAGACAATATAGATAAGCATCCTACTATCTCCAACAACCCAATCCAAGGCAAAGCACAACAAAGCTGAGTGAGGGTGGGATTGTATCCTATAGGTTGAAGAAGCCCCTGCTTGTTCCTTAACTAGTGAAGTGGACTGATGCTAAAATCATCAATTGGTATCATAGTATTGTTCAAGAATTGTTGCAGTACTTTCATATCTATTATAATCTAAGGGAGGTGAAGGATATTGTGGAGTATCACGTTAGGTGGTCGGCCATTCAAAATTTGGAATAGAAGTCCCATTTCAACGAGCGTGAGATTGTTGCCTTGTTGTCTAGAGAGGATGTCAAGGAAGTGAAGAGGGGCATGAATATGAATTCCAAGTTACAAAGATTCAGGGCTCTGAGGGTTCTTGCAAAATCATTAGGTTCAATTAGAAAAGAAGAATATAATGTTATTATTTTCTTCCTCATCCAAGGAGACTTAAATAGTTGCTAATGTTCCCATTCAAGATAAAAGGGCAAAATGAGATGATGCAGTGATTATATTAATTTTTCGGTTGCTATGTGCCTTTCATTCACTTGAGACCAAGGAAGATATTGTTGCCCTCTCATCTTCCTCTCATGCCCATTTATTTTTATCACTCTTGCAAGTTGGGCATAGCTCCCATGAGTAGCATGGTGGAAGAATTTGCCATTGGGAGTAGAACTTGTTTGTTGTAGGGATTCACTTGAAAAACTAGAAAAATATAGCTTTAGGGCCAAGAAAGTGCCTAATACCAGATGTTAAGGTCCCAGTTGGTGATTGGAAATCGCCCAAATAATAAATGCATGTTGGAGAATACATATGAGGATGTGAATGCCCAATATTGGAAGTATTTGATGCCCAAAACAATGAAATAAATTTTAGATTTGGAACCCATTGCAAATGTAAGTTTGGGATGCTCTTGAGGGCCATTTGATGCCATGATAATACACATGTATAGAAAGTGAAAATTGATATTGTTGCATCGCTAAATGCATGTTTTGATCCCTAAAACTGGCTTGATGGATGCCAAAAATTGATGCTCTTGAATGCCTAAAAATAGAGCAAGTATCTACACTTGTTGCAAAGGGATAATCTTAGCTTTGGATGCCATATTCCTCACATGAATTGAGTGGAAATTGTTGTGCATACTAGAGAAGTGCCAACACTTTGGATGTTATTGCATTTGGAAAGTACTATATACATAACACTTGGGAATCAAGCATGGCTGAAACCTCTCAAGTTACTCAAATTATAGAGGAGAAACTCACCAACGACAATTAGTCCCAAATTACCATGGCGGGATCCATCGGATGAGAATAAATTGGCATATAGGATGGGTTGTGAAGTCAAGGTAGGTGTTGCATTCAATATCAATATGCAATGGCTTCCAAATTTTAGATTTGGAAGTATTTGATGCCCAAAACAATGAAATAAATTTTAGATTTGGAAGCCATTGCAAGTGTAAGTTTGGGATGCTCTCGAGGGCCATTTGATGCCATGATAATACACATGTATAGAAAGTGAAAATTGATATTGTTGCATCACTAAATACATGTTTTGATCCCTAATGCTAAAAATTGATGCTCTTGAATGCCTAAAAATAGAGCAAGTATCTACACTTGTTGCAAAGGGATAATCTTAGCTTTGGATGCCATATTCCTCACATGAATTGAGTGGAAATTGGTGTGCATAAATCTAGAGAAGTGCCGACACTTTGGATGTTTTTGAATTGCATTTGGAAAGTACTATATGCATAACACTTGGGAATCAAGCATGGCTGAAACCTCTCAAGTTACTCAAATTATAGACGAGAAACTCACCAATGACAACTAGTCCCAAATTACCATGGCAGGACCCCCATCGGATGAGAATAAATTAGCATATAGGATGGGTTGTGAAGTCAAGGTAGGTGTTGCATTCAATATCAATATGCATTTCAAAAACACTCATTCCACATATCAAGAAAGCCAACACTCCAAAGGAAGCATGGGATATAATTCAAAAAATGTATGGTACAACTGCTGAAGCAAGAAAAAATCAGCTTAAGCAAAGACTCCATGGAATGTGGAGAGGTAATAGAACTATTATAGATTATGTTATAGAAATTAGGAAAATCATGGAGGATTTAGCCTCTTTCAATTGCAATGTGAGGATGATGGCTGTCTATTACCTTGAATGGATTTGGGGCCTCAAGGTACTTCTTTGGACAAGTCTTTGGACACATCCATATCCCCATGAGAGGTACCATGCCTGATTTTGAAGAGCTAGTTTCTTTATGCATGATGGAAGAGGTGAAGTTTAGACTCAAAGGATCAAGTAGTAGTGGAAGAGACAATTTATTCTACCATTAGGGAGGTAAAAGTGATTTGAGAGGGCATAGTTGACCCTCAAGAGCCATGGGAATGCCTCATATGCTCATGAACACAATATGGATAGAAATGAATATGTGCAAAGAGGCCATGACTACATGTATAGAGGAAGGGAGAGAGACCCAAATCATGGTAGAGGAAGGGCCAACCATGTGCAACAAGCTACAATTTCCCTTTTTTATGGAAAATCTAGTCATTTTGAAAGAGATTGCTATGCCAAGGAAAATTCTAGCCATAGAGGCCATGGTGGAAGGCATCAATATAACAGATATCAATGCTCCACTCTTGTGTAACTACGTAGGAACCAACTAACTGTACTTGTAAGCCCCCATATGAGGAGAAGGCATTTGAGTAGCTCGGTTATCCGGTAGGTCCTAGTTTAGACACCAGATGGGGGCCATGTGTGGCCTGATGGCTGGACGGCTTTAGATAGAGTTGGCACGCCGCCAACTAGGCTACATGCAAGTGCAGGAATGCATCCCATGACTGACCGCATTGAGGGTAGATGGAGCATTTCTTGGGGCAGCCCACTCTTGAGTTGCGGGGCCCATTTGGAGCCCCATATGATCTTGGATGGCTCTATTTTGTGCCACGATTCTATCGTGTGGTCGGTGATCTATTTCGGGACCAGTCGGCCATTCTGGGTGGACTGGGTCGATCACCCAATTGGGTCTAACCAACTATGATTGGTGGCTATATAAGAGCAAGCCCGTGAAGCCCATTATCATCACTGGCTACAGCAACCCTGATTCCTTATCATCCAACCTCCGTCCTCTACTGTTTTCAGCACACCATCAAAGCTTCTCACACAGGAGCACATGGCTAGGAGGCAGTGCCATCTATTGTATTAGTTTTATAGTAATCAAATTTTTGATTCTCCATACTATTTGCTTTTCTCTCTTGCATAGAGATCCTGTTATCTGTTGAGCACAGACATTGTATTGTTTTCTTACATGGTATCAGAGCTTGGACTCTAGCAAGAAGATTTGGTAGTGTGTTTTTGTTTGTGAGTAGATTGTGAGAGATGGCCCAACCCGCGAGACTGCGAATCCCACCGTTCAGTGAAAGCAAAAAGTTGGATGGCACTAACTATCCACTCTGGAAGTTCAAGATGAAGACCATCCTAAGTGCATACGAGCTTTGGGATACTGCTACTAGGGTGGACGTGAAGCCGGTTGCGAGACCGCGGATCCAGCCAATGCAGGACAACAAATAGTACCAACTGCGGATGAGATTCTCGTGTGGATAAGAAGCAATACAGATGCACTGTGTTCTATTGTCTGTAGTCTAAGTGATTCTGTCATGGTGTTAATTCAACATGTTACCACAGTAGAGGAGGCATGGATGGTCTTGAAAAATCAATACGAGACCAAGAATCAGATGTGGATTCAGAATCTGGAGACTCAACTCGCGAATGAGAAACTGTCTGAGTCTGAAGCGACAGAGAAGTTCATCACCAGGGTGAAGAATCTGCACGATTAGATGACTACAATTGGCATCACCCTCACCAGTGAGAATCTAGCATGAACGTGCATACGGATTCTCCCACCAAAGTACGATGGTCTTGTTACAGCACTAAATACGTAGAACAAAAATCCACCCCTCAACTTTGAGGATTTCAGCACGATGCTTCTGGAGGAGGAGATGTGTCAAAAGATGAGGACTGGAGAAGATTCGGATTTCTCGGCTGGATCAAAGAAAGGTAAGGGTAAGGACTCTGGTAACCCATCTTCTTTTGATGATAAAAAGAGAAAGAAGAAGACCAAGTGCTTCTATTGCAACAAGGCAGGGCACAAGCAGAATAAGTGCCAAAAGAAGATTGCAGATGAGAAGAATGGAGTAAAGAAAGAGTCCACATCAGCTTTGGGACTAGTGTACTAAGCAGGTTTTCCAATAAGCCCCGAGAGAGCCATTGGAGGGCAGGGATGCGGGTGTTGAAATACATCAAAGGCACACTTGATTATGGCATCACCTATACCAAGGGCAACATCTTGATCAGATTCTATGACTCGGATTGGGCAGGAGACGTGGATAGTAGGAGATCAGTGACAGGTTACTGTTTCTCACTTGGATCTGGAGCTATGTCATGGGTCAGCAAGAAGCAACCTACAGTTGCTCTTTCTTCGATCGAGGCTGAGTACAAATCAGCATGTTTTGCTTCTTGTGAGGTAGTGTGATTGAGGAGGATTTTAGGGGACATGGGTGTATTGCAGAACAAGCCTACACAGTTATCATGTGACAATCAAAGTTGCATGGCAATTGCAAAGAACCCTGTGTTCCATGCTTGCACAAAACACATTGAGATTCAATATCACTTTGTATTCGAGCTCATCATGGATGGAGAGGTCGACTTGGTATACTATTTGACTACAGAGAATGCTGTGGATATCTTCATGAAGGCTCTTGGAAGAGACTTGCTGGAGAGACATCTTCATCGACTTAGCATTGGGCCGAAAAAGTAAGTTCACTTGCGGGTGGACATTGCGGGGGGTTGTTAGATATCAATGCTCCACTCTCATGTAACTATGCGGGAACTAGCTAACTCTACTTGTAAGCCCCCCATATGAGGAGAAGGCATTTGAGTAGCTCGGTTATCCGGTAGGTCTTGGTTTAGATACCAGATGGGGGCCATGTGTGGCCTGATGGCTGGGCGGCTTTAGATAAAGTTGGCACACTGCCAACTAGGCTACATGCAAGTGTGGGAAGGCATCCCATGACTGACCACACTGAGGGTAGATGGAGCATTTCCCGAGGCAGTCCACTCTCGAGTTGTGGGGCCCGTTTGGAGCCCCAGATGATCCTGGATGGCTTTGGGCCGAATGTTCTATTTTGTGCCACGGTTCTATCGTGTGGTCAGTGACCCCCTAGTCAATCATTTTGGGTGGAGTGGGTCCGTCACCCAATTGGTCTAATCGACTACAATTGGTGGCTATATAAGAGCAAGACCATGGAGCCCATTATCATCATTGGCTATAGGAACCCTGATTCCTTAGCATCTAGCCTCCATCATCTAGTGTTTCCAGCATGCCATCGAAGCTTCTCACACAGGAGCACACGGCTGGGAGGCAGCGCCATCTATTGTATCAGTTTTACAATAATCAAATTTTTGATTCTCCATACTATGTGCTTTTCTCTCTTGCATACGAGATCTTGTTATCTATTAAGCACAGACGTTGTATTAGCATAGACGTTGTATTGTTTTCTTACAGTAATAACATGTAATGGTATAGTACATGTCTTATGAGTTTGATCAGTTCTTGTATAGTAAAGGTATAAAGGGATGGGTTACATGTAGATACACTCGATAGCAAAATGCCATTGCAAAAAGGGGAAATAAAGTGACTGGAGGCACATGTTGGATGAAATGAAATGAATATGCCCTTTATATCATTGAAGTGGTACACATGGTGGTGTACATAATGAATAGAACCCATGGATTCCATACATGGGATGACACCCTTTCAGAGGCTTTATGGATATAAGCTAATTATGGCATATTTGAATGTGTTTGGCTACATTTGTTATGTGCATATACCCAATGAGGTAAGAAAGAACATGAAGCCAAGTGCTGTAAAATGTGTGTTTTTTGGATACCCATATGAAAGAAAGGGTTATAAATGCTATGATCCCACTATAAGACAAGTATATGAGCTTGGGGCACCAACTCAATGTGTAATATGCTACAACGGTTACCCTCATTCCAAAATCTAGGTTATGGGGGGACAAGGTCCATAAATAATATGCATGGATTTCCTTTAAAAAATTTAAATATGCAAGGGAAAAATATGAAAATTTCATGTCCCCCCTCCCATAAAATATAAGGTATATACCTTGAAAAATATGCAAGATACAAAAATTTGTACATATTTTTCATAATATGAGGCCTAAGGGGGGGTAAAACAAAAAATACACTAAAATATGAAAACCCATCTCCTTTTAAATGAATGGAACTTTTTCATGTGTTACCCAAATTTCAAGGTGTAAAGACATATTTGAAGCTCTTTTACTGTAGAGCACAACTATGATAATTTGAATAATTTCTATGAATGGCATATTGTTAAATTCATCTTATCTTATATTAATAAAGGAAGAACATATACAACAAGTTTGATATCAAAATACTAATATATTCACGATGAACTTTATATCACAATTTTCAATAATATCCCTTTTGGGTGATTCATGAGACATTGGTTCTTTCCCAATGTCATGTTCTCCACTTTCTTGCACAATATCGTGATCTTCATATGCTTTCCTAGATCTATCAACATTAGCTAATTGCATTGGCATCTCTGTATCCACATTTCCATCTTTGAATGTCGATTTACTTTGAGAAGCAACCCCATACCACCATCTTGGATCAGAACGATTTGGATGAAAGACTACCTATGTTGAAAAAAAAAAGTCATTTATTATTTTCACTTAAACTTAAATATACTGTATGAACATATATGTTACAATTGTTTTAAAAGGAAGGCATTAGATTAATTCAATAGTGTGTACCTATTCACACGGTGTTTAGGAAAACAAAAGTATCACTTTCATTGGTCTAAAGTTTAGTGGAGTCTATGGCAAAAAAACCACCAGTCTCTTTCCTAACTATGGTGTTGGGGCCATTGTAATAGTTCTAAAACATTTTACATCAAGAATTAAAAAACTAAATAGTCTAAATCCAACTTCTATTTCACATATGGTCCCAATAATCTACCTGTGAGGAAAGAAGATTGGTATCATATGCACTTGCTTGGCTATCTTGTATGAAGATAGCCATCACTCCATAATCAAATGTGGCTCTCTTCGAATCGATGTGTTCCACATGAAAATGTTGTCCAAGTGACCACATTGCACTGTACTTTTTGTAATACAAAAGAAAATGATCAAAATGCATTTTATAGTTATTGTGACCATGATTAGCTTAAGCAAACAAAAAGTAAGAAACTTACATGTTGATCATATCCTCGTGCAAACTCCCACTCTCACTCGATTATAAGCTCTTCATCATTTTTTGATGTATGAAGAGCTTCTTGTAACTAATCCTGTGAGATGTATTTGGGGAGAACAACAAGGTCCTGTGGATATTGTTAACTCCTATCATGTGCTCTAATATCGTCCTTGCATTTACTCTTTCTATTTTGGCCTCTTCATATCTTTGAATCCACTTTTGCATGTTGTTGCTATCAAGAATAGAAAACTTGTTGATTTTCTCGCTCAATAATTTGCCCACCTATTTTCAAATCCTTTTTCCTTGAGAAACCTGTGATATGATATGATCATCTTAGTTGTTATGCCAACAGAGTGGCATATCAGGATCTATGGATGCAAGAAACTCAGTGACATATACCAATGACTCTTGCACAAGCTAACCTACTGCCATCATTTCCTCGGGTCTCACTTTTTGGCTTACAAATCCCTTCAAAGTTTTAATAAATTGTTCAAGGAAAAATATCCAATAACTATGAACGGTTCCTACAATGGCAACCTTCTCTACTATGTGTACAAGCACGTACACCTGAGTTGTCATAATGCTTGAGGTAAACTGAAAGCACATAGCTTCAATTGAGTGAGAACCCTAGCCTTTTTAATGCTTGCTAAGGATTTCTCTTTTTGGGAGACTATCTCATATGTAAATTAAGATTTAAATTTACATGTCAATAAAAATTAAATAGAATATAAGGTAATGTGATAGTAAGAATACCGAGCACAACACCAATGATTTGTAGATAGCTTGACTGGCATCTTCTGATAAGCACCCTTTTACCATACAATTGGGAGGATAAAGTATCCAAGAAACAAATCAAAAAGATATAACAATGCATCACAAACCTTAGAGCATCATAACATTAATATCAATTTTTGAAACATATAAAATACCTATAAGAACTTGTGCCAATCATGGGACTTGAGGCCACTCTGGTTATTGTCTTCCATTAATGCTTCTTTTAAGCATGCATTTGTCTCATTGGTGTTTGAAAAGAGGCAGTATCCTTCTTTACCATTGCCTCCTCTCTCTTGGTTAAGATCCACAATGCTTTTAGGAGAACAACCCAACCATCTTGGGTTGGGGGCCACAACTCCATCATTCGTATCTTTACTTTTAAGTCTTCTCATACTCCTCTTGTGTCTTTGTCACCAACCAAATATGCCCAAGTAGAAGTCCCCACATTCTTGAAGATATACATGGGATCCAAGAGATGATTGATATGTAACTGACCCCAATAAGGGAGCTCGTGAAATATAGATAACCTCTTCATACCGGGTACAAGCATCTCTTCATTTGCTCTCCAAGCTTGAATCCAATCACCTACCTTTATATGAGGTGCTTTATGACCAAGTTGGCCTTCATGCATAGGAGGTCAAGTGAAAGGCATTAGGAAAAAAGGGAGCTTATTTTGGGGCCTTTTGGCCAAAATGAAAAATAGCTCTCAACTAATGGCCATAGAGCCAACATAACATGGGAAAATTATAAAAAATTTGAGATGTATCTGGATTGTCACAACAAGAAAGAATATTTTACTAATGTACAACTATAAAAAACAATTAAAAATTTTGGTCAAGCTACTGACACGATTCTACTACCTGACAATGTCTCATTCAAAATACATCATTATCTAAATTGTGCTTTCCCCTCAAACTACTCTCCCCTCCCAAATTACTCTTCTTGCTCTCTCTCTCTCTCTCTTCCTCTCCCTCTCCCTCCCTCTATCTCTCTCCCTCCCTCTCTCTCTCTCTCTCGATTTCCTCCTCATATACATTCCTTCAACCTATGGATTGGGTTTCTTTCCGTGAGTTTTGGGTGGCGATCGCAAACTAGAACTCAAAGTACCTCTAGGACCAAGGTACAAAAGCAAGCCCGTTTCTTTGTCAATCTCTCTCTTTGAATCTAATCTATGCTTGTGCAAAACTATGTTTATCAAAATGATGCAGACTAGAATATAACTCTTGTAAGTTTTTCATGGGTATGGCAAACCATTGACAGGACCTGGATCTTTGAGAAGCTTCGTTAATCAAAATATTGAGGAGCAAGGTACAACAGCGAGCTCTTTGTTTTTTCAATCTCTCTTTTTTGAGATTTAAGATGTGAAAGTGTTAAGTTGGATAATATTCTTAAAGTTTTTGGTGATCAAGAGTGTATTTATAAAGATGATGTAGAATGGAATGTAACTTTTGAAAGTTTTCCATGGTCTTAGTTTTTCAGGAAGCATTGTTGATCATAATATTGAAGTGCAAGGTACGAGAACGATATTATTGCTTTGTCAATCTCTCTCATTGATAATATTCTTAACTTTTTAATAAGAATATTGTGCTTATTCAAGACTAGAGTCTAATGCGTGCTCTTTGATATGTCCATTGAGTTTCAAGTGTTTGAGTAAAAGTTTGGATACTAGTCTCAATGGCATGTATCGATAATCAGAACCCTTCTTGTGCCAATCGTCATGTTGATCAAACTATCAAGGATGAAGCTATGGACGAGAGCTCCCTCAATCGTCGACCTCTTTCCTCTATATTTTCCATCGATGTTGCCAACAAGGTTACACTAGATGGCTCCTGGCAAAGACTGATTGTATCAAAAGGAAGTTGGGTGCTCATGCAACCAAACAGAAGGAAGAAGCCACGTTCAAGTAATCTCTTTTTAGCATCTTGGAAGGGTAGGGTGAAAGGTTTTAGAACCAAGTAGGGGATGAAATCAATAAAGGAAATATTGGTTCAACATGTGTACATGCATAGAGAGCTTGTGTTGTGAGAGAATTATCCAACTTATCTTCCACAACACAGGCCAAATTGTAAGTGACTTCATTGAAAATTTTTATTTCATAATCAGAGAATTTCCTGAACCTCAATGTCTTTATTTTTATTTTCAGATATATATCCTTCATCTTATGAGTAGTGGCAGCCTACCAAATGCATTTTAGGATTCATGGATGTGTTACATGGGTCCACAGGAGAGTTGCAATATCAAGGTAGATCAGTAGCATAGTTAGCTGAGTCAAGAGTCTTTTTCTATGATCATTTTTACCAACTATTGGATAAAGCCAACACCCATGGTGTGTTGAAAAAACTCTCTCTTCCAGCATGGAATACAATTAATTGGCCAATTCCTCATGGTGTTATAAAAGAGTCATATAGAGCCAGGTTGTTTTCAGAAGAACAATGATCCTTACAGCTAGGGATTGCTAGTAGAATCAACAAAATAACTATTTGCATGCCAATAACAGTCTTTGTAGATCTATTCAATAAATTTTATATCAAGATTTGCAAGATGATGCTCTCTTTCTCTGCAAATGGTGCTGAAAGGATTCTTGACTTCTTGGATTATGGTCATGACATGATAACATCCAACCAAGTATACTGTGAGGTTGTGCACAACTCCATTAAACTGAAGTACATGATTGCTACTCAAAATTTCATATTAACATTTTACTATAAATGCAGTAGAATAATTGGGAACCAATTGGTTCCAATGGATCAAGATTTGAACTCTTTTGGTCCTGAGAATGAAGCATTGGATATCACCATTAATGAGAATGACAATTTATTGGGAATTATATCACTTAGACAATGATGCACACTTGCTCAATTACGCCAAGACATTCAAGTGGAGACAGAGGGTAGTGTTGCAGAAAGATTCTCATTCATTCTGAATAAGAAGAAGATAAACAAAGAGTTGATGTGACTCAATGTTTTTTATTTATTATTGAATGAATCATTGATTTACACTACATGTTGACAGGTATTGGAGCAAAGGGAACATAGAATTCTATGTAGAGATATCCCAAATGGAATTATTGAGATAATTCAAAATTCATGATTACAGGTACGAAATGATTATTTTCATAGTATGCAATTGTGAGGCAACAGATAAACATTATACATTATATTGTCAAACAAACTAATGATTCTCAGACAATTAGTGCCATTGAGGTGATGGTGGATGCTATGACTCGAAGACAATCAGTGCCATTCAGGTGATAGTGGATGATCCTATGAGGAAGGTTGACCAAGGAGCTTCTGCTATGCCTTTTCTTCATACACCACCTTCTCTTCCATGTTCTGATCTCGCCTTTGCTCTAGTAGCTGAGCCTTTCTAGGCTCATATTGTTGGAATCAGAGAAGTTCTACTATAGTTTTGGCTCTCAAGTTATAGCCATAATCATCATTGCAACTATACTTTTTATTATTTACAAAAAACAATGGAGAATCAGTTTCTTTGCTCTTGTAACAAATTTTCATTCAAAGTTTGTAATACATACGTCCATATTCATGAGTCAAGTCTCTCTTTCTCTCTCTATCTCTCTCTCTCACTCTCACTCTTACTCTATGGATTACAAACTAGAGTCTCGAATATAGATGTATTTCATTTAACATTGTTATGCATTACAAACTTACAAGAGTACAATTTGCCTCAACTAATCTAGGAGGCTCCAAAGTTTGTAAAGGATTCTTAGGTCCAACATCAGTAAATGGATGGGAAAGGGGCTCACGATCCTTAGGTCTAGGGTCAGTAGTTTAAGGGGCTAGATGAGGGGCCTCATGTTCAAGTTCAATGGATTGTGGAGGCATATGAGGTTGGGCCTCATGGTCCTTTAGTTCCATCAAAGGACCTTCATCCTGCTCTGGAGTGAGGTCCTCTATCACTTTTGATCTTTGTCCCTCATCTATCTTCTTATAGCTTTCCTCCTTAGTGCTTTTCTCTTGTGGTAATGAGGACGTGTATTTAAGGAGATCTACGATCATCCTAGCTTTGAAATTTAACACAAATTGATCATCATAGCTTTTTTTTGTCATCTACAGAAATGCAAACAAAACTTTAGTTTCAAGTTTTGTGTTATATTATGTTATGTATAAATTTTAAATGCATCAATAATGTATTTACCTCCACTGTATCTCCTGACAAAAAAGCCTCCAAAATGTACTTGCTATTTATAAGGACCCTCCATCCACAAGAGTGGGCATTGTACTGTTGTGGTGTTTGTGAACCATCCAGTCACTTGTAAGCATAAAATTATTCTAATTAATTTTAAAAAAGCACTGAGAGGGCAAAGGATTTTATATCTTATGTCCAAATGCAGCGGCTCAATTGCTCCCAACTTAAATGAATTCTTTTCACAAAAATTGATTGCAAAAGATAGTCTCTTCAGACCACTACAAGTTGCATATGCGAGTGTGAACAACTTTCTACAAAATAAATAATTTATTTTTAAAAAAAATTACGATACTTATTTTATGCATTCAAAAATTCACTTACAGATCGATCTCTAGGTGAGTATCTATAACTGAATTGAAGTAGAAGCATCTTTGAAGAAACTAATTATGGTTTAAGGAGTGTCCAATACTAGGCTACAATTATGAACTCAAATTTGAGGACACACTCAATATCTTTCTTTGATTTCATTGGAAAGGCAAAGTGTTAAAAAAAAAGCAATTCACACTTATGGAGCTAATGGACTTCACACTTATGGAGCTAATGGATGGTGGTCTTAAAACTAGGATATTTGGTGATATTTGTAGAGTAATTCACCCCTCCACTAGAAAAACGTGCAATGCTCTTTGAATCATTCCATAATTATTTAACATTTTGTATTGGCTATTTTTTAAGTCATTACCTCACAATGAGGCACATAAGCATGCGAGAGGTGGCTCCATTTCTAATCCAAAGCAATAAACATGATATATCAAGGCATTTTTCCTTTTTCTTTTTTTCAACCATTTTTGGCCTCTTTGCACTTGTTTAGGGGGTACAAGTTGGTGATGTGTATAGCTAGAGGTGGAAAAACATGGGCATCATTTTCCCCTAAAATTTGACATCTCCTACTTTTCCATTCAATATTTCACTTCTCCCATGCTAGTAAATCCCATATAAAGTACACAGTGCACATGGCATGTCTTGCATTGTCACTTGTATGCTTGTTGTGTACAGAACATGACACCATATTAGATGAATTTTGGGAGTTTCTAAATTGGAAATATTTCATTATATTTGAGAAATTGATTATTGGAAACTTTGTTAATTATGCAAACTAAGCTATTATGGAAAATTTCATTGATTTTAGAAAATTTTATTGGGGAAATTGATTATTGGAAACTTTGTTAATTAAAATATTATGGAAAATTTCATTGATTTTGGAAAATTTTAACTAGCACTTGCAATTGCAAGCACTCAAAATGCTTGTTAGCACCCCAAGTTCTTGTTAACACTTGTTAGCATATTCTTATTAGCACTCTCATATGTTAGTTAGCACATGCAATGCTTGTTAGCTCATGTACTTCTTAAGAGCCAGTGCCTGCAATGCTTGTTAGCACCTACAATCCCTGCTAGCGCCAGCTAATTGGGACTCTCATCTGCCATTGCCATATGCTAGTTGGCACATGCAATGCTTGTTGGCACTAGTAGGTGCTTATCAGCACCTACTAATTAGCACTCTCATCTACCATTGACATATCCTAGTTTGTATATGTAGGAGATATGTAGTGTTAGTGCATGCAATGTCTGTTAACCCCTGCAATGCTTGCTAGTGCCCCTACTAAGTGTGTTAATTCTAGCACTTGCAATGCCTACTAGCACATGCAATGCCTTTGATAGTGCACCAGCTTACTATGCTAATTCACACTTTTATGCATGTTAACATTGGAATGTCAGATAGTGCACCTATTACCTATGTTAATTAGCACATACAATGCTATTACTATTACAATACTTGTTGCACCTTGAATACCTATTAGCACTTGCAATTCCTGTTAGTGCACCTAATAGCTATGCTAATTAGCATATGGAATGCATGTTAGTGCACTTTCATCTATCATCACTGCCATATTCTAGTTACCACATGTAGTACTAAACTATCATATGCTTGTTAGCACCAGTAGAGGTGCTTGTCAGCCCTACTAATGAGCACTATCATCTACCACCACTTACATATACTAGTTGGCATATGAAATGTTGTTAGTGCATGAAATGTCTACTAACACCTGAAATGGCTGCTAGTGCCCCTACTAAGTGTGCTAATTAGCACTTGCAACTGTGTGCACATGCCTATTAGCACATGCAATGCCTAATAGTGCACCCACTTACTATGCTAATTACCACCTTAGTGCATATTAGCGAGATGTTAGCACCTGGAATGCCAATTAATACACCTACTACCTATGCCAACTAGCACCTGCAATGTGTGTTCACACCTCGAATGCCTCTTGTTAGCACATGCAATGCTTGTTGCACTTGGAATTCTTGTTAGAACATGTAATGCTAATTAATGCACGTACTTACTATGCTAAAATTAGAACTTGGAAATTATATTTACAAGATTATCATTTTTTATAGTTTCCTAACCATTGTATATGTGTAACAATAATTTTTCATTCTTTCATGTCCCTTTCAAGAACCATATCATGGATAGATTTCTCATTATTATAATTTGTATAAAATGAGGATTCTACTTTAAAGGATAATAAGCCAACCTCTCATTAATTATTAAGTAGTAATTGCCAATATTTAAATACTTCTATTAACCTTAGCTGAGTGACAAGGATAACCATTGTGCACTAGCAGTGAAGCCTAGTTACCACAACAAATTGTTCTAACTATCTTTTTGCTGTGCATTTTCAACTCATTTTCAACGTTATGTTTATCAAACTCAGTATTATTTAAAATGCTTAATTTTCATCAATAATATTTGCAAACTCTAGTTGTTGCATTTTTTAGCTTAGATGTCTCAAACTTTTTTTTCTTATATGTTTCCATTTTTTTACCTTAATTTTTATCCAATTGATGGAATTAATTGTATGGCTCAATTATTCATGGGACTTTTAATCTAAACACACACACACACACAAATTTGATTAGTAGTTGTATCTCACACATGCAAACACTTATTTATTTACACACACACAAATAGCTCTAATCTTGTGTTCTACTCCCAAGACATCACCTATGTAAAGCGAGAGGAAGGACTGCAAGAAGTTTGAAAAGATCATGCAACCAAGGCCAAAAGAGCATGCTACAAGTTGAAAAAGCGTATCATCAATCTACTTACATATCTTTTCTACTCACAAGTTGAAAAAGCATATCAGACATTGGTTTGCTACTTTTTCATGTCAACGGTGTAGCATGATTTTATACGTGACCCCCACAAAACTCTTTACCATGATCCTTTATACTTCTGTGAGCTCTGTGGGCTCGAAGGGATCTAGTCAGACTACATGCCTTGACTCAAGGTTACGTCGTGAGGCTCTCGAGGAGCTGCATGTCTCTATTACACCTTGCTTCAATGGCATGTGCTTGAAAGACAACGTTCTTCACCTCCTTGGACCTTGCCATTTGAGTTAAGCATAGCTTCATGGTCACTATGGGTAGAAAACTTGCTTCTGATGACCATCCAAATGTAGGGCATGGAAGAGATAGCTTCATGCATGGAATGGAAGGACTCATATCGCTGCCCTTGTATGGAGTAATAGACTCATCATTGTCCTTGTATGGAGTAATAGACTCTACTTAGCCTCTTTCTACTCGTTAGTACCACCAAAGATGAATCAATGTTATTATTGTCGGCCTTTCATTACAAAAGATGAATCTAGGGATAACACAAGCACTCCATATTTCATTTGCATAAATTGCATGTGTTGCATTCCCTTGGTGAATGGTCGTTGCTTCAAAGAGACAGACAGAACCTTACTTTTGTGGTGTAACGTGATGTCCCTTATTGAGGGGCAATGATCCACACACTTGGGCATATGATATAATTTTTTCTATGTTAAACTCATCATAGTCTAGAAAAAATTGCTCCCTTGAACCCTCTAGTTGCTTCTCCATTTAATTGCTCCCTCTAGCAACATGGAACCTAGGTTCTCAGTCCAAGTGTACATGTTGCTTGGTGGTCTAATAACCAAGAGTGACCAGAGAAATCACCACACTCCTATCTCTTGTGAAGACTTACATTAGACTGCCTTTGTGCTCCTTCACCTTATGTCTACACAGTTGACATGATTGCTAAGACAGCTTGCAGTAGCAAACAATGAGCAAAATTGTTCTCCTTAAGTTTGTCGGGTTAATATCATCACTAGCTTTCTTAGGTACTAGTTGTTGTAGGGGTTTATACTCATTACCATGCCGGTCTACTTTACCTCAAATGGCAAGATTTGAAGGGTTGCTAGCCCATTGACAAATAATAAATATTCACAAGCTGGTGGATTATGCATCGAGAACATCTCTTCCCCTTTTCAATTTTGATAATCTTCAATGATTCACTAGTTGTAATGTTGCATATCTCCATAATTGTGAGAAATCTCAAAATATTAGTATAAGTTTGAGACAGCTACATTAGGATTTTATTTTTCTACCCCTTGTGCTTTTTTCTTACTGATGACTTTTTATTTATTAATTTCCAGCTTCTTAGCTTTTTAAGAGTGCTCTCAACTGGAATCAGAGCCTGGGTGATCTAGCTGAGTGTGCGTGAATGCCTGGAGGCTCAGCAGCTCTGTGGGAGGAAGGAGAAGCTCTGTGGGAAGCTTTGTGGGTGATTTTACTTGCATCCGAGTGTGCAGAGACCTTGGAGGAACCTTTGAAAAAGTCACTTTGGTTTTGCAAAGTGGTTTTGAGAGCCTGGAGCTTGGAAACGCTATGAAAGGAAGATGTAATAAATATGTTTGCATGGAATATAGGCATCCAATTTGCATGATCGTCCAATGAAATGGAGAAATGTCAATCTTGTATTCAATACCTTTTTGCATTGATCCTTCTATAGAAACAATGAACTCAGCATGCTCCATGGCCTTCACGACTGTTGCGTCCTTACAATATGCATTTCATGACCAATGACCTCTAAATTCTATCTTCCATTTCTTTGGAGATTTTGTTTTGCCATCTGATTGCTTTGCCATCTCGACGCCGAGGTCGATCTTCATGCAATACTATTGTTTCATCATGGGCTTGAATTGGTGAAGCACAACTTGCACCCACCATTGGAGTTGACACTCCTAATATGACAAACCCCGAGCTTGTCAACCTGGCAATCTCTACACTTGTCAAGGATGTTCCTGATTGAACTTCCACCTTCCTACTGATGGTCCTAGAATACCTGTAATGCTAGTTGATGGCTTCCATGTGTGGGTTACATCATTTCCACAAAACCAAATCATTTGGGAGCGCACTCCAATTGGTGTTTGAATCCTCCCAAAGAATGATGGTGCAACAACTCCATGTCGATTTTCATGATCCTTTATATTGACAAGCTTGTTACATTTTCCTCCTTGTCCTAAGCCAAGCCTGGCAACAGACTTGGCTTGTTATAGGAACTCTTTGTAATGCCCAATTTGCATCATGCACTTCATATTCTTGTACACTCTTGGAATCATCATCCTCAAAACTCTCTGTTGCAAATTTAGTACTAGATTTTGGAGACATGGAGTATCTTTTCTTATTTGCATAACTGTACTCAGGGCGGTGACTATCATCCTCACATATATTTAAAGGCATTGACTTTGGCCTTTTCCTTCGCATAGTCTTTTCATCTCCATCATTAAAACATACTTCAGATACAACACCCATTTCCTTTGCAACATTACTTGTTAGATCAACAACTGTTTTGGCACTAATGTCAATCCGAGATTTTGAAGAACTTTTTTTTAAGGTCTCTAGACTCGGCCCACTTCCGATAAAATTGGAGAGGTCACTAATAGAGGCATTGTAGAGACCAACATATTTGACATGGTTCAATCCAGCCCTCCAACCACCATGAATAGACTCTGCTAGATTTGTTCGAGGTATCAAGTACTTCTCATTATCTAACATACTCTACAAACCAAGCATTGTAGAGATATTGTAATGGCAAAATTACATTATTAACATGATAAAAAAAATTCAAGAGAAATACAAAACCAACCTCTATGATGTAGTGGCCCCAATGGGAAATCCTAGCATGCCACCATGCAAACCAAGTTTCAAGCCGTGGCAAGTCTGAATCACTTGCATGGCCTGCATTCCACCATGCCCTTAGGCTTCTCATTTCGACTTCTACAGCTTGCTCTGTAGAGGCATCCTTCCAGTGTCTACATCGAATTTTAAATTCCTCTTGGCTGCCAACTTTTATACATGCCTTTGCATGGGAATGAAGACTTTGCTCCCAATGGAAAAGGCAAGAACGCTCTTTCCCTTCCATTATATTGTCAGGGCCACCATTGAAAGTGGCACATACAGCTCTCCAATTGGCTTGGGCCTCATCTGCCATGAACCCTTTGAATTTAGCATTGTCAAACCCTTCTGAAACCATTACTTTGTTGAGAGTATCGCAAAATAGAATTTGTGCATCAGTATCTTCCACCTTGAAGTCACAAGTTGCAATTGTTTGCAACTCTTGGATAAAAGGATTATACACATGGCAAGCCATGGTAGTCATTCGCTTCACAAAGTCAAACAACACCCAACAATGACCCAATTCTCCTCCAGGTCTCATTTTATTTACCAAATCAACCCCTGAACCAGAACCTTGGGTAGACATTTTAAATACATGACACCTGCTGAATGAACTATGTTGCAATTGTCCAGGAGACACTACACTTTGGAAATAATTATATCTACAATGTCTTTTAGAGTATAAAATTCCATCTAGCCCATCTGACACAGGTCGAGAGTCACGTCGACCCTCCTCAATCCATCTTGATAATCTATACACAGACATAAAGTTGGTCAATATTCATTGTCAATAACATAATTTAATAAACCAATGCAATAACAAATATTATGGTAATTACCTTCTTTTGTCGAGCAAAGGTTCACATTGTTTTAGCAAATCTTGTAGCTCAACATCCGACATCTTAATCCCATCTTGCACTTTTTTAGACAATAAAGTTTTCAGAATAATGTCTTGGACAACTATATTTTGTATCCCTTTAGGGCATATAGCACCACCAACCCTCACCATTTCATAAACTTTGGTTTTAATGGCATCCTTTGTTCTTCTAGTCAAACCATCTCCAACGGGATGATTATGATGGCCATGGTGTATGACTGCACGAGTAAGATTCACACCATCTCTACATTCTGGCATGCAGAGTAACATTTCATAGTAACATCTCTCCAAGCAAATTGGTGGACGACCACAATGTATACATGATAAGGAGCCATATGATTCAATTGACACATTTGCTGGGGCCACTCTAATCGATATCCCATCCCATTGTGCCTCATTCTCTATCCCAATTCTTTTTTTATAACCACAAGTTGCATTTATACAACGGAGGTGACCTCCACATTCCTTTCTATGAACCATACCAGGAAATACTATATTTGTTGTAATAGGATCACTCCAAACATGACCATCAAATTTTGACTCCGTACCTTTTGTGCGATGTCTCATTGAAGTAGCTGGTAGCTCAAAGAAAAAATCACCATCATAAGTAGAAGACAACTTATCCACAGTGACGTGCATTTCAACCTTCTCATAGGCCTCACGCAATCTGTTCTTTATAGGTAGTTGCATAATAATCTCAACGACACTATGTTGTTTGTCATTGTCAATGTTGCTAGCTGAATCATGTTTCCTTGCCTCACCATTTTTGTTGCAAACAGAGTAGAAATCTTTTTTGTTTTTGTGCACTAGAGTCTTCGGAAGTTCATTGTCATCAAGCTTGAATCTTTCTCCCTTCACGGTGAAAATATCACCAAACTGTGCATCAAGGTGAAACATTTTGTATCCATCATCATGGACTTTGTATTGCAGCTCCATTGTCAAATCAGACCCATTATCACCAAAGTGCTAATGGATAGATATGGACCCAAGTGTTAATTAAAAATGGCTAGCAAGCACCATCTCTGACAACACTCCTCTACCTATGGAAGTGTGAACAAACATATGCAAAGATCTATCCTCGTTCTGAATTGTGATAGATTCCATAAGAATGGAATGGTTGAGCTGTGCAACTCAATGAGATATAGTCCAAAGGGTGAGATCAAGAGCAGAGTGTTCGCTTCAAGAACTCATTTGAAACAAGAGTCTACTGCAAGAAAAGTTGCTCACAAATGCTTTGCACACACTGCCCATTGTTTATACTCACAACTTTGTAAGATAGGTCTTGTGAAAGTCGGCACAAGTGTGACAATGGTACTGAACCATGATGTAAATTTTAGCCATCATTTGTTAACAACAATACTATAATACCATGGACTCTTAGACCTTTTAATCCCCATTCTTCTTTGACACATATGGGAGTTATTGCAAGCCATTCTCGCTAGCAATTACATTTCATTATTGCTACATATTCATTCCGACAATTTGATATAAGTATTTTAAAGTTGATAAATATATATAAATTATAATTGTGGTGAACAAGAAATGGCTGGTCAGCACATCTCTAACCTTTTGAATATAAATTATGATGTTAAAAATTTTCATCAATTATTGATGAAAGGTAGAGGCTAATAGACCCCTTTCGTCGACAAAAGGTGTCTATGGGACTCTATCTTTCATGAACCATTAATTAAATATAGAGGCTAATAGACCCCTTTCATTGACGAAAGGGGTCTATTGGCCTCTATATTTAATTATTTTCTCCAAAAGGGGTCTATTGGCCTCTATCTTCCATTAACAATAAATAAAAATTATTTTCTCCAAAAGGGGTCTATTGGCCTCTATCATTAATTGAATATTAATCAAAAATATATTTAATTGTATGTCGATAAAAGGGATCTATTGGGCTCTATTTTTTTTTAATTTTCAAAAACAATTATGAAAAATTATCAACCTATCATAGTAATGATGTTTAATTAAATTATCACTCATCATTGCTGCATTCTCATTAGCAATCAAATTCGTATGATAATCATTATAAGTCATGGTTTATATTAACATCATAGTTTGGTAGCATTTCTATGGCTAGTATGTCGTCCTGTCATGGTGAATAAAATAAACGCATTGATTGTAATGATTTGAAATAATAAAAACGAGTGCTAGCTAATAAAGAGGCAACGTTAAGTACTTGGGTCAGTCGAGGACATGTGGTGGTCCCTTGCTAGCAAAGGAGTTCTTTATCATGGAAGAGGGATGATTATTTCTACAAATATCAATGTGAAGTTTAATTTTTATGAGAGCCCTTAAGAAAATTAAAGGCCAATAAACCCCTTTCGTCGACGAATGGGGTCTATTGGCCTTTAATTTTCATGAGAGCCCTTAAGAAAATGAATGGCCAATAGACCCCTTTTGTCGACGAAAGGGGTCTATTGACCTTTCATTTCATGAGAGCCCTTAAGCCCTTAAGAAAATTAAAGGCCAATAGACCCCTTTCGTCGACGAAAAGGGTCTATTGGCCCTTAATTTTCTTAAGCTCTCATGAAAATGAAAGGCCAATAGACCCCTTTCATCGACGAAAGGGGTCTATTGGCCTTTCATTTTCTTCTTCTTCATCGTCTTCGTCTTCCTCTTAAGCTCTTCTTCTTCTTTATCATCATCTTTTTCCTCTCATCCTTCCTTCCTCCATTGCCCTCCTCCCTTGCTTCCATTCCCTTCGTGCCGCACATCTTCCCTCCTTCACCTCCCTTTGCCCCCGATCTCTGCCCCCAGTAGCTTTTCGAGAATTTCAGCGCCTCTTGGCTAGTTTTGCACGAATATCGGGCGGCCGGAGCAAAGAGGTTTAACTTGTAGGAGTAGCCCTCATGCAGAATCTGGTGGCTTTCAGCGGGCACGGCAGGGGGCAGCTCAGCCAAGATGCATTGCCTCCCTTGCTCCCTTGCTTTGCCTCCCTTCGTTCCCCAAGAAAGATTTCAGAGAGTATCAGCTTCTCTCCCCTACAAACCATCGCGTATTGATCTTGCCGGCCATGACTCGTTCTTGGAGCATTGTAGCATCAAGAACAATGGCACTTTGAGAGCGAACAAGCTAGCAAGCAAGCCAGTCTAAAGAGTTTTGGCAAATTTTGTGTGTCTGATCGGAAGATGAAGGAGATGGTCCTTCAGTGAATCACACAATTTGACACTGATTTCTAGAGATACTTTACAGGAATGCCATCACTTCTTCATAGCGGTTCTTTGCCAATGGATGAGAGGTATTGAAGAGAAACACACAGCTTACACAAGCAATTTATTCAAAAATCTCATGCCTCCTTTTCCTCATGTGCCTCTTCCTGCTCTCATTCCATTTCTGTCTTCCCCGCTTGGGAGTCTACAGATTGTGCTTTCGTAGCGTCTATGGATGCATTTGAGTTATGTTCATGGATGGAGCTTTGCGCCTCCTCTGTTGCAGTCTCCCCATTTCTTCTGCGCCCACTCAAATCCACAAGTTTGCATCCTTGCCCATGGCTTCACCCCACGGTGGCTATTTCCATCAAATCAAACCTTTTAATGCTACACTACTTTCTACATATCAAATTCATCAGCCGCTTGTGAGGAAATCGATTAGCTGCAAATATATGGGTGAATCGAGGAAACAAAAATTTGCAATGGTCCACTTTTTACTGTGTTCGACTAAACGCGTTACAGTTTGGCCTCTGCTGAAAGTTTGGCTCCCTCGCTCTGCCTCCCTCACTCCCTCGCTCTCCCTCCCTCGCTCCCTCCCTCCCTCTCTCCCTCCCTCCCTCCCTCGCTCTGCCTCTCTCCCTCCCTCCCTCCCTCCCTCCCTCCCTTGCTCGCCTCCCTCCCTCGCCTCGCTCTCCAAGGCTTCCATGATTTGCATACTATGTTTGCAGCATAAACTTCGATATTTTGAAGTTCGGTACCTCTCAAGGCTTCTATGATTGTTGGTTGCCTATTTTGAGTAGTAGAAGAGACTCAGTAGGAGTTTAATGATCAAGATTCTTGGTGCTTTCCCCCAATATCTCCCTTGTGATATTAGGGAGGTTTTTAGTACATATTTTTTGAATTAAAGATGTTTAAAATGCAAAAAAACATGTCTTTTCTAGTCAGTCATTGCAAATTGGTTGACTAGATCATTATTGCACAGTGAACATATATACCAAGTTGTATAAACAAAATACACTGTATGGTTTAAGGGCACATCACGTGGTTTTCCTATACACCACATGATATTTTGACATATGTACGCATAGCTCTTCGAGATTTTTTGTTTCCCTTTTAGACACATGCACTATTATAAAAATAACGCAAGGAGGGGGAGGCAAGGAGATGAGGAGGCCTTAGGAGACACAACACAGTATATTCGAGATATTGTACGCTTTTGTGGTTAATAACTTGTTCTTGTATGCTTAATAACTTTTCTTTGTATGCTTTTGTTGTCCAGCTAGTCTCCTCAAGCCCTATCATCTTGTCAAGTGCAGCTTCAATTAGCAACATCACGATCAAGCTTCAGGTATTTTCTATTTTGAAGCCTCTTGGGCTTTCTTTGTATGCTATTGAAGTAATGTTGGGACTTAATTGACCTTGTAAGTCTATTCTATGCCATGCGATGACTTCTTTTTTCAAATGCATTTGTGTCACATTGGCAGGATGGTAAAAATAAAAACTTCTGAGAGGAGGGGGAGAGGTGGAAGAGGAGAACGAGGAGGCAGAAGAGGTGGAAGGACAAGTAGCAAGAGAAGTTTGCAAGTGGAATCTACACCAAATTTAGAGTTTCAAAAAGAGGTTGAAATTGGAGTTGAAGAGGATAAGGAGATGGAAGACTTTGAAGACACTACTATAATTGTGGAGGAATCTTCTAAGAAGAGAAAGAAAGAGGATAAATAACTGGATAAGGAGTTTGAGCAAGAGTTTCCTGCTGCACTTGATATTGGCCAGGGGAAGGATCTTATTGAATCTCTTGCAATCAATCCTGGAAAGATTGCTCCCTTGATCCCATTATGTCATTGTGTTGTAAACACAAGAGTGAAAGGCCTACGAACTAATATGGATAGCCTAAAGCAAGCTCTAGAGGCAGAAACATATATTCAATAGAAAGGAATGTTTATTTTATCTACAACACTTCTGGATGGTGTTTCACAAGAGGTGACAGATGAAATTGAACAATCATGGGATTCTTGTTGGAAGGATGTAAATGCAAAATTTGAGGCATAGATTGTTGATGATGCTGATTGGTCATTTTTGTCTCGAAAGATGTTTTTTGTGTGGGAGGGGAATCACCGTACTGTTGCATGGATGTCTCTAATTGAAGAGAAATTCAAGACATCAAAGGCATGGCATATTCGAGTTTTAGCAAGTTTTATTACTCCAGAGAAAGAAACAGAAATGAAGCTAATAGCTGCTCTTCAAAGGTTCAATCTGTAAGTGCGAGTTCTTGCTTATATGTGTTACCTTTTTTCGAGCTTTTAAGGGTTTTGTGAACAATTCTTAATATGTTTGAAGCTATATATTTTTTATTTTTCAGCCTTAGTGAAACAACAATTATTAAAACAAATCTCAAGGATTATTTGTACAACACAAAGACAATGTGTTCGTGTGATGAGAATGAGTACTTATCACTTTTTTCTGAGGAAGAAAAAAAGACACTTGAAAAGCATAGGGCAAATGAAAGCAGTAAAGGATCAAGTACTTGGTATCCTTTGACATCTCTGATGCTAGGGAGAATGGTATTTGCAGTAAGTTTCATACCATTTGTCATGGATGTCTTTTGAATTAGAACTAACTAATTCATTGTACTCATTCATTTCTTTGGAATATATTTTAGCCACTATACAAGCAAGATTATGAGGCAAAGCTAAAGGAACTTTAGCCAAATTTGAGTGTTGCTAATATGGAGAAAGCACTTAAAAGTATTCAAAAGGATGTGAATCTCAAGTATGGTCGAAAAATGATCAAGGTATGGTTAATTTAATGATTCTTAACATAAAGTTGATTTTTTAAAGTGTTCAAGTGTTTTTTGAGATTGAGAAAGAACTCATAATATTAAAAAAGGATGTAAATAAGATGTTTGTTTAGAAAATGATTAAGGTATGGGATATGCATGTATTGTACGATCAAAAAATACAGTTGAGTGTGACGATTGCATGTATTGTTTATATGTAGATTTTGTCTATTGTCAAACCAACAAATGGTGAAGATTGGTTTAATATCTTGTGGAGCCTTCCATTTGATGATAAATCATCCATTGTCACATTGGAAAAGTTGTATAACATCTCCATTGCAAAGGTTTAAAAGGAGACACAACTAGCAACCCTCAGAATCTTAGGGTCAGATTCAAATTTGAGAACAAGTTATGGGATGCCAAAAGCTGATAGAGAATTCATAAAGTGGATGGTGAAAGAGGCATGGATGGATCAGTTGCTTTGTGAATCTGAGAGGTTACTCTCTCAGGTCTTGGTTGCTAGTCAACAAGCTGGCTTTGTGCTTCCTCAAGATCCTACATTGAGAGAGTATTTTGGGGAGATACAAGCAATGAATAGACTTGAACTTTATGAAGATTTAAAGGATTCGATGACTGTTGCTACAGCTGCAACAAGACAAATGGAGATGACGAGGGCATCTCGATGATTGGTATTTAGGTAAGCAATACATGTTTTTTCCTTTTCAATTAAAAATCCATCCTTAAGTATTTCGCTTTTGTACTAAGACTCTTATTGTATGCAGATTCTTGAAATCCTTAAAAGCTGTTGGTAAGATTGAAAAATTGTTGCCCATATGTCAAGTATGGACAAAAATTCAGGAATTAAAATTCTGTATATACTCTCCAAACATGATAGAAAAAGAAAGGAAGCAAGTGCTCTCTGAGTGGGAGCTCTGAGTGGGAGAGAAAGAACTGCCCGTGGTGGCTCGATATGAAAAAAGGATGTTGCATCAAGGAGGAGGTAGAGTTGTACACACAGCATAAAAAGGGAGAGATGGGTTCATCAAGCTCAAATTTAGTCCACGAGGATGATGTAGCCATTGAGATTCAAAAAACACTTGAGAAGATGACTAGAAAGGACAAGGATTCAAGTATGGAACTAAAGAAGGGTGTTATGCCACCAAAAAATCCTGGTACTAATAATGGTAAGCTCTCTTGGTCTTTTTTCAAGCTGTTATTTGTTTGTGTAACATATGTTGTTATCACTTTGTGTCTTTACATATGTGGTGTGGATACAGATGTGCAGGTACTACAGTCTACACCCATTTTGAAAGGATATAAATGGAAAGATAGGTCTATCCACTTTTTGTACATTCCATTGACCTCTCTAACTTTGAATCAGAGTGGCACATGTGATGCTTCACATTGCAAGGTTTGGTACTATGATTATGTCGAGTTTGGGAAGTAATTGTCTATCTCAAACTTCACACAAGCCTATATAGACATGAAGGAATACTTTGTGGGTCTTGGAGGTGAAAGAAAAACAAGAAATGGTAAGAGTGTTGCTTGGGCTATAGATTTTATCATTCTTGATCTGCCTACACAGCTAGAAGCTCTTGGTGTAGAGGATTCCACATTTCCTTCTTGGAATTTATTAACAGAGGACCATGTACGCTACTCCTTGCTAGTACCGGCCATAGTTGTTTCAGACTCTGGCTGAATCCTAGTTATGTATGCTCCTCATGTTCTTCATTTGGTTGAGCGTTATGCTAGGATCAGTAGATTGGAGTTTGCATGTCGAATGTACATGCAATGCTTGGATGCATATTGTACAATCAAAGTTGGTGGTATTGATCATAAGGTGAGACAATCGTCTTACAATGACCTGTTGAAAGAATTTATGTTCTTGTATAATGAAATGGCTTTGTACTAAGCAGCATAAGTTTAATTCTTTTCTTGTCTTTAGGTGGATGTTGTGGTTTTATGCCTTCTTCATTGGGCTGGTATGTCTTGTGTTTGTAATCCTGGAAATGCTTCCGTGGTTGGTAACAAATTGGGCATTGCTTTTGGAAGTAGTTTGTTTCATCATTATTTACCAACAAGTGAGCAGACTATAAAACATGGAGAGAGTATCTCATGGAGAGGTGCATTGGAGAAGGCTCCATGCATGATGTTGTACTTCTTGGAGTTGTTCTGTCCAATTTCTGGACATGTGGTGGACTTAGGTGCTGGGACTAGTTCTATGCAAAAAGCATGCGTGCATTCTGGGAGAGCATGCTTATCTATTGAGAATGATCCTGAAATTTGCAATTCTATATTGCAACCATTTTTGGATGGACAGAAAGGAAAGGGAAATGTGTTAAGCAACTATGGGACTCTAAATGATTCTGAAGATGTGGAAATGGTTGTTACTCTCGTCTTTTATCTTTTTAAACCTATTTGTTGGAGAATATAATTATCAATGAGGCATTGATATTGATTGATCTATTTTAGCTTTTTGCCTTCTTATGCAGGTGCTATGGCTGAGATGATGTGTAATGACATTGCATTCAATGCCCCCATCGAAGAGAGAAGGCATCATCGCAATATCTATGTGGATGACATCAGTAAAGAAGATTGAGTCTAGTGATTTGACATGAGTTTTTACCTTCAAGCAATTCATTTTGCTTGTGATGCCCTAGTATTGAACATGCATAACTTTTGTGGTGTCTTTCACCTATTTCATTTACTAGAGATGTAGTAATCATATTGAAGAACTATTAGTACATCATGTGAGTACCCATGAATATTAATCTCAATATCACATATTCAATTTTGAGCATGTTGGTTTCATAAAACTTTTTCTATTTGCTAGAGATGTGACAATCATGTCATATCTTAGTTAAGGTTTGCATGTCAAACCTATGAGTTGTGTACAAATGATCATCATGGTGAATTGAATCTTAAAGATCACATGCATTGCAGTTCTTCATTGCCTCAACCAAAAAACTACAAGAAAGACTTGCATTGGAAAGCATACATTGCAACTTTTCCTGAATGGTGTGGTTCATCTATTCTGTAATTGGATTTTTCTTTGGAGTACGAGGGGATGTGAGCTCCCTCTTGATCCCAAGTGTATCACAAAAATGCTGAAAGTCATGAGAGAGATACTCTCCACCATTGTTAGTCTAAAGGCATTTAAGCATTCTAGCTGAATGATTTTCAACCAATGCCAGCCATTTTTGAATTACCTAGAACACATCACTCTTCTGATCTATAGCATAAGCCCATACTTTTCAAGTTGCATCATAAATGAATGCCACATACTATTCAGCCCTGCCTAATGATCGTGTAGGCATGGGACCACATACATCTGAATGCACCAGATTAAGCTTTTCAAGCTCTTTCTTTCCCCTTATTTTATGGGCTGATTTTGTCTGCTTCCCATAGAGACAATGCTCACAAAATTCAAAGTCAGAAAAACTCAAATGCGGTACATAACCCAAAAAGCATGAGTTTCATTCTATTCTAGCTCATGTGCCCCAATCAGCAATGCCACAAAGAAGTACTTGGCTGCTCAAAAATTGCGACAACATAATCAGACACCCCTGATACATGTAAGAGATACAATGTCCCACACTTGGCACCTCTTGCCAAAACCATAGAGCCCTTCTGAATTTTCCAACTTTGAAAGCCAAAGGTAGTCTGAAAACCAGCATCATCTAGCTGACCCACTAAAATGAAACTCTTAGTCAACTTAGGTATCCCATGAGGATGGCAACGAACATAAGTGTAGCCTCTGGTGGTGACTCCACATGAGTGGATCTTGGAGGAATGCCAAGGGAATTCTTCACCTACTACTACTCCTTGTGGGAGCAATCTAAGCCCATGCGGTTCAAGGTGTCACTTCAATGGCTTTCATAGTTGTAGTAATGTGAATCCTCAAGAGAAGAAAGGGGAGAAGGGAAGGGGAAGAGAGCAGAGAGAGGGGGAAAAGAGAGAGAGAGAGAGAGAGAGAGAGAGAGAGAGAGAGAGAGAGAGAGAGAGAAGGGCAGGGAATGCATGAACAAGAAGGGGGAAGAGGGTGAGAGGCATTCACAAAGGCAGGAACAAGAGAAACATAGGCAACACCTCTTGGAAAAGAAGGAGATCTTCTATTTGGAAACAATTGAAGAGCAAAAGTCAAACTTTCTAGTTTTTATACATAGCACCTTTTGAAGGGAGGGCCAACCCTACTCCTCCTCACCACTCTCCCTATTCACATGTTATAAGAACTTGGACCATGCTCCAAGGAGAAATTACATTCTCCTCCTAGCCTTTCCTCTACTCTCTCTCTCCTAGAGGTTAATAGAGTTCGTTAACTTGATGTGGTTCTTACTCATTCTCAAGTGGAGAAGAATATGTCTGTGATTTCTGATGCTCCCGGTAATGAAAATGTGAAGTTTGTGTTCCTTCAACCTATTACGTGTCCTCGAGGTTGGGTAAGTGATTTGTTTTGGTTAGTTTTCTTTTGTTCTTTGTTAATGGTTTTGTGTTGTGCTTGTTTGTATTTGTTGTTGCATGTATTGGAAGGAAAACGCTGGCTTCTCTAGTATTTGGTTCAATAAGAATAGTATTGGAAGGAAAACGCTGGCTTCTCTAGTTTCGAACATGATGGAAAGTTGTGGTTTGGATTTTTCTAATATTACTTTTAAGAGCTTATGTAGCACTTCAGTGAGTTATATGATGCTATCTAAGGTTCCGATAGATGTTGCAATGCTTGTGAGATGGGGCACGACTGTTGATGTATTTTGTCGCTATGAGAGGACGTCCCATTTGCAAGTCCAGGTAGCATTCAATATTTTATCAAACTCGTCCGATGAAGCTGGTAATGTGAGGGATGTTGTAGGTGATAGGTGTTCTGTTGGGAATTTTGTGAAAGATCCATATTTGGAGAATGTTGGGAGTATTGTGGACACTTGAGAGTTTATTGAGCGTGCTGGTGTGCGGGGGAGTAATGTTGCGAATGGGAGTTTTGTTTAGCAT